>NW_023270233.1:3794319-3880006 GCF_011800145.1 Mirounga leonina
ATTTATTTATTTATTTATTTATTTATTTATTTATTTATTTATTTATTCTTGAAAGACCACTGTGATTATCTTTAAGACAAGTATAGGTTCAGAGGGCTATTAAGATAATGTAAACTTGTTGTATAAAAGCAGTATTAGATTGATGAGTATGGCCTCTGGTGCTGGTTTCTCTGGATTCAGAGCCTGAGGCTACAGACCATCTCAGACTTCTGTCCTTCTATTCTCCCAAAGACACCTACAGACATTTATTAATGGTCTATTTTACAGAAAATTACTTCTCAGTCACAATTTTTTTATTTATTTATATTAGCTTTTATTACTATTAATATTATCCTGAACTACAAGGTATAAAACATTTGGGAGGGCGCCTGGGTGGCTCAGTTGGTTAAGCGACTGCCTTCGGCTCAGGTCATGATCTTGGAGTCCCTGGATCGAGTCCCGCATCGGGCTCCCTGCTCAGCAGGGAGCCTGCTTCTCCCTCTGACCCTCCCCCCTCTCATGTGCTCTCTGTCTCTCTCATTCTCTCTGTCTCAAATAAATAAATAAAATCTTAAAAAAAAAAAAAAAAGAAAAAAAAAAGAAATGGAGAAAAGAGTAAGTCATTGAAATAGAATAGACAGTGAAGGCCTCAATGGAGAAGTTGTTATTAAAACTGAAAACAAAGGGAAGGGGGAAGCCATAGAAGAGACGGATGAGAAACATTCTAAATGGAGGGAGCAAAGTGAAGCCTTTGAGGCAGGAAAGAACTTGGCATTTTCCAGGAATTGAAAGAAAATTAGTGTAGATGGAGTTCAGGGGCGCTAGATTTGTTTGGTGATAGATAGCCAGAGGCTGGATCAAATAGGTCATATTAAGTGATTTTACTGCAATTACTGCTCAAGGGGTTTAAGCCAGGAGAGGGGGCAACAATTATAAGTGTTAAAAAGATTACTTTTGCTGCTGAACTGGATAGGACTGCTGGAGTAGAGGCAGGTAAAATGGAGGAAGTTATTTAGGAGGTTTTTGCAATAATCCAAGTGGATTAATAGTGGTGGGGACTAAGGTGGTTGTGATGGGGGTAAAGTGAAGAAGATAGATTCAAAAATATACTTTGGGGATAGGACTAACAGGGCTGTGATGGTTTGTAGGGCATCAGAGAATGGGAGGAATGCTGGGTGATCACTGGTAGTTTTCTGATTTGAGGACATTTACAAAGATGAGGATGGCTGGTGAGGGAAGGGGGAGGACACATTTTAACTAGGAGAAATTGTGTTTTGTTTTGACCTTAAGTTTGAAAAATCAAGAATGTGTTTCTGTATTCATTTGGTAGGGCTGCCATAACAAAATATCACAGACTAGGTGCCATAAACAACAGAAAATTATTTTCTCTAAATTCTGGAGGCTAGAAGTCAGACATCAAGGTGTTGGCAAATTTGGTTTCTTCTGAGGCCTCTCCTTGGTTTGCAGTTGGCCTCCTTCTTCCTGGGTGATCACATGGCCATTGCTTGCTTGGTCCAGGTGTTCTCTGTGTCCTAGTCTCCTTATAAAGACACTGGTCATATTGGGTTGGGGCTCACCCATTTAACCTCAGTTTACTTTAATTACTTCTTTAAAGCCCTATCTCCAAATATGGTCATATTCTGAGGTACTGGGGGTTAGGACTTCACATATGAATTTGGGAGGACACAATTCAGCCCATAACAGGTTTTTTTTTTTCTTTTGAATTGCATTATAAAAAGTCTTTCTTCTGTTATTCTAGGTGTGTATGGGCCTAGCCCAAAGTGGGTGAAATGGGAGAAAAAACTCTCTTCTGCCACACAAATGAGAAATCACAGAAGAAAATATTGTCCCTTCTTTTTAATAGATGCTAGCAAAACAATTTTATTGATAATATTATATGTTATGATATATGCCTTTTAATCTACAACATAAAGAGTAATAATTCTGAATATTTATTATAGAATCTTTCTCAATGTCATTCTTGCAATTATGCTAACCTCCTTTCCTGCTCCAAATGTACATTTGGGTTGGGCTTCAATTTTTTTCTCAGTATCCTAGTGTGAAACAGTAGTGAACGTTCATATTATGAATACCTGAAACATTTTTAAATGCTCTCTTTTTATAACTCTATAATTTCTCTGTGTTTACTTTTCATCCCCTAATTACAGGAATTCAACTGGCATTCCAATAGGCAAAAGCCTAAAAAATCACATGTAATGTGGTCCTTGACCAGTATGTGGGGATGTGTCCAAGCCTTTGAAATTACAGTGCGATTACTCTAGTTACTACACTTTCTAATCAGAGAAATTTCTCAAAACACTCTGGGGTTTTTTGTATGTCTCTGGTGGCAAAGAATAAAAATTGTTAAACAAAGTCCTACCTGTGTGATAAACTATACTTTAATTTTATCCCACAGCAATCATAAGATAAGGATTCTGTGAGTCCAATTAATAATGAACATTACCGAAGCAATAAAGTGTAAAGTATGGGATCTATACTTCAATGAATCTTTTAAGTCTGTGTTTTCTTTAAAAAAAAAAAAAAACTATTAAAATAGCAATAAAGAGGGGCGCCTGGGTGGCTCAGTCATTAAGCATCTGCCTTCGGCTCGGGTCATGATCCCAGGGTCCTGGGATCGAGCCCCGCATCGGGCTCTCTGCTCCGTGGGAAGCCTGCTTCTCCCTCTCCCACTCCCCCTGCTTGTGTTCCCTCTCTCGCTGTGTCTCATTCTGTCAAATAAATAAATAAAATCTTAAAAGAATAAAATAAAATAAAATAGCAATAAAGAGGAAGAATCTCAACTATTAGAGCTTAACAGTCAAACTGTTGGGTAGCAAATTGAATTCTTTTGTTGCTACTGATTTCATAGAGTCTTATAAAGATGTTTGAAGTTGGAAATTTCCAATTTAGCTGTTAGAAATATGAAATCTGGGAAATATGCTTTATTTTGTCCCTTGTCCCAGGTCCCACACCAGGCTAAATCATTAATATAGCCATCAAGTCAAAGGACGAGATTATATATATGTGTATACAGAAACACACACATATGTACACACATACATACACACATATATATTTTTTATAAGAGTATATTTTTAAATGACATGTCTCACTGCCCTCAAACAGAATCAGGACTAAGACTATAACTACAGGTCTTTGTCCAATTAACAGTACTACTTCTTTGAACAGCTGCAGCATGATTATCTTCATCTATTGAATCCTTTATTAATAACTTCCAAAGTAATGGTATAAAAGAAACAGCCTTGCTGTATATCCTAATCAATTATCACTCTTTATAAGGGGAACTGACAACATATTTCCGATTCTTACTTAAGCATTAAAAATCTTATGAAGGCAGCACAGAGGACTGCAAAATTAAGGAGATGGAAAAGCTTTTTAAACTCCCCCTCAAGAAAACAAAAATAAATAAAGTCCCCCTCAACACATGCATACAACTCATGTCCTCTAGGACCAACCATTAGTTGCCTTCAGCATACAGTAAATTTTACACTTATTGATTGCAAATTATTAAAAAATGTGTACTGCTACTCGTGGGTTTTTTTTTTTTAAATAAAAAAGATAATAACTGGGATCCAGAAATAAATAAAACAGACATTTTTATGGACAGATTTTCAATAGAGTTTAAAAATGTATTCTTATAGTCTCAATGTAAGATCTTATAGCCTGCAGGAACAGTTGAGTAGTAGTGATTAGCAAGGACAGAGTGTTCCTAGAAGACAAATTATAGTTGCCACCTCCACATTGCCTAAATACAGTTTAACCACATTAAATGACAGATGTTTGTCCAAGAGGAATGTCATGCAGTTCAAGCCTCTGTTTTTTACCTTTTTAAAAAGGGAGAGAGAAATTACTCTTCGTAAACGTAGGGATATGAAAAGTTGAAGTGTTGTGTACTGTTCACTTTCAACAAATAACAACCTCATCTGTTCAGTTTCAATCAAACTGCTCCCATTCGCAAGTTCTGATAGTGTTGACAATAAAATAGAAATCCTGTGGAATGGTGAATGTTTAACTTGTTCTTAGTGTGGAAAACATCTTTTTAAAATGTAAGGTCCTGCATGATCAGAGAATCTGATTACACATCAAATTAATCTATGGTAAGCGTAAAATGTCTTATCCTTCTCTAACTTAGTTACAAATAGACTGGGTAAGATGGTTTATTTAGTGTAAAAACTCTTCTGTTTAAAATTTAAATTTGTGGGGCGCCTGGGTGGCTCAGTCGTTAAGCGTCTGCCTTCGGCTCAGGTCATGATCCCAGGGTCCTGGGATCGAGCCCCGCATCAGGCTCCCCGCTCTGCGGGAAGCCTGCTTCTCCCTCTCCCACTCCCCCTGCTTGTGTTCCCTCTCTCACTGTGTCTCTCTCTGTCAAATAAATAAAATCTTTAAAAAAAAAAAATTTAAATTTGTTTAGTATGGGCAATTCTCATTTAAAAAATTAAAATAGGTTTTATTTTAAAATATTAATGTTTATTGTTAATAATTCAAACAATTTAGTAAGATACAAAGAAGAAAATAACCATCAGAAATACTACCTTAGGAGATACACATGGCTAACGTTTTACTGAACATCATTCTGATATTTTTCCCTGGTCCAAGGTGAATTGTACACACAGAGAGGTCAATGTAAGTTTACCTAATGGATCTTAGAGCTTTGTAGCCTACTTTTTGCTCAACAGGGTGCTAAGGACCTCTTTCCAAGTATTGGGGCGCTTAAAGTTCACGTAGAAGACATGCCCAGACCATGAAACTACACGGCCAATTAGCCACAAATGTAAATAAATAATAGATATGTTCAGTCTTCTTTTGTTCAGGTTGAATAAAATCTTTTTTTCCAGTGGTATTGAAATAGAATTGACATATAACATTGTGTAAGTTTAAGGTGTACAGTGTAATGATTTGATATACATATGTATTGTGAAATTCTTACCACAATAAGATTAACACCTCCATTACCTCAAGAAAATCTTATTAACTTGAATGTATTCAGATGTGTCTTGTTACATTGATAGTCATCATCTGTGTTTTCACCACCTAGAATTGGCTTCTTCAGGTTCTTCAACCAGTCTGGCTCCATAGAATAGCAAAATGTTTATGGGGATATAAAGGAGAGCCTTAGCATATGCTTAGCATATCCATCTTGTCTACTACACTTGTATATTTCTATCCTTTAAGTTAATAAGCAATTTGTTTGATTATACCAATAACATATGAAGATGTAGTTGCTTTGCTTTGTGGCCATAATTATTCAAACTTTCATCCCTCCAGCACTACCTCGGTTCCAATTATCCAGCCTGGACTTCTGCCATAGCCTGTGGACTACTGATAGTCTTCTTGGCTCTTTGGTCCATCCACAAAACCACTGGGGCGATATTTCTAAAATGTAGATTTGATCATATCTCCTTAAAACTTTTTATCATTTAGGCATTTAACATCATATATAATCAAGTCCTTACCTCCTCTGCAACCTCATCCCTACCACATCCTCCAAATCATACCTTATCTTTATTTTATGAGCTATGAAAAATTCTCTCTCATAACTCTCTCATACCTTCCCACATGTTGTTTCTTTAACCTAGTGAAATTATCATTTTTCAAGACTCAGCTCAAATAGTACTTTCCTTGTGAAGACTTGCCCTCCCTGTCACAATTGGGAGAATCCCACCCTCTATTGTAGAACTTGCCACTTCATAACATAATCAACTGTCTATCTTCTCCCTCACTAGACTGCTGGCTCAAGGTCAGGAGCTTGGATCTTTTCACCCTTGTATCCCCAGAAATGAACAAATATAAATTGTTTCATATTAGTCAGAAGCTCTAGTTGGCATAATTTTTATCCTTGAATAATAAAACATGAGAAATAAATTGTTAGAAATTGTTATTTAATGTACAAAATCTTTCAAAACAATGTCTCCAGGGGAAAAAAAAAGATAATTAAGAAGCCCTCAATGAAGAGGATGGATCATGTATATAATAAATATACATTAAATATCTGTTAATTGAACAGTTGTTCTTTGTTTAGATTATAATCTTTCTAAGGGAGGGACCTGTATTATGCTCTTTTTTTTTTAATTTCTTCCAATGCCTGGCAGAGTACTATGTTCATAGAATAATCTGAAGTCCGGTTTTACTGATTAACCAAATGAGTGAATCCATTCATTACATCAAAACTAAATCTCAACAGGAATTTATAAGCCCTGCCTCTGAATCTCTGTGCACATTGAAATACCTTATAAGTTCTTTGAAGACAGGGACTCTACCTTACTGATTTTTATATTCCTAAGTCTTAAGAGAGAGCACAGAACACAGTAGAAGTTTGATAAATCTGTTATCAAGATTACATTAGTGAAATAACACATCTGTTTTGCTTATTATTGTATTCCTGTGACCTAAGGCAACATCTCTTTTTAAATAATTTTTTAAAATTTTATTTCTAGTATAACATACAGCATTATATTAGTTTCAGGTATACAATATAGTGTATAATAATTCTATATATTACTCTGTGCTCATCAAGGTAAGTGTACTCTTAATCACCCTCATCTATTTCAACCCATCTCTAAGACAACATCTTATCCACACTAAAAAACCAGTAAATATTTTTTAGATAAATATGATTTGGAATCTGACTATTGGAAGGCACAATTAAAATCTAATATAAAAAAGTTTTCCTTGTTCCCTTGGATTCAGGAATAAATTCAGATTAGAATAAGCATAATTCTGAAAGATATTTTGTTTCTTACTATGAAATAGCACAACCCCACAGAGGTGGGGAGGTGGAGAAGGGAGAGAAGTTGGAAACAAGTAAGACTCCGAGGAGAAAATAACTCCTCCGAGGGGAGCCACATGCTCTGATACCCATGGCAGCCGCATGAGGAAGCAGCCTAAAATTAGCAGAATGGGCAAGCCCAGGAAGGGAAAGCCGTAGCAGCTTCCCCTGCCCTCAACAAGTGAGGTGAAGGGCCCCAAGCCCTGGGGGAAACCTCCTTAGCCTGTGGAGCTCCACTGCAGTTTGTGCCAGGTAAGTCCCTCCCTTGGAACTCACCTTGGGAGGTAAAACAAGAGATTTCTTAAGGGCATGTCCAGACAATTGAAAGATTTAACATTGCCTACTAATGAGGTGCCTCTAGGAATCTAATGATTAAGAGAGCGATAAAAGTATTCCTTATACCCATCTTCCATAAGGTATTCAACTGAACCACCTCTTTTTACCTTGTTGAATTGTGGCTCTCTGGGGTATGTAGATGCAGGTTTTTTGTTTTTGTTTTTGTTTTAAGTGTTGGAGTAAAGGGAGGAGGCTGTCCTAAAAAATTTGTAAAACCACGTGGAAGAGGAATGCGGGAAAGATACCTCCCAGTGGCATAAAAAAAATGGTTGAGATGCTGTAGAGCCAAAAAGGAAAGATCAGAGATCACACAAATAGGACTCAGTGGGCAACAGTGTGCATTTTTCACAGATGAAGTACAGCGTAGTTGAGCTGGCTGAGGGCAGACAACAGAATTCTGGAGGGGGCCAGGATTTCTCAGTGTTGTTATTTCATAACAAGAGATCAGTGATTTATTTTATGATGCACATATATTATTCCCAGTGGGGGTATTTATCTATCACTCTCCACAGTTTCTGTAAGTTCCTGGTTTCTGAAGATTTCATATTATCTGTAGATTTTATATTATCTATTGCTTTTTGAAGTTACAACTCATTAATGGTAAAAACCTCCAGTGCTATTAAGAGGGTGTCTCACAAAGTTGATCTGAAGGGATTGGGCAATCGGACAGCAGAAATTCAGAACTACTTAAAAATTACAGCTGTATTGAGATATAATTCACATACAATACAATTAACTTATTTAAAGTGTACAATTCAGTGGCTTTTAGTATACTTACAGAGTTTTGCAACCATTGCCACAATCAATTTTAGAACATTTTGTCACCTCCCCACACCAAACCCCCCCCCCAAAACAAAAAAAACAACCAACCCAAAAATCCAACCCATACTCAAAAGCAGTCACTCTTCTTTTCATCCGACACTTCCCTCCCCAACAGCCCTAGGCAACCATGGATCTACTTTCTGTTTCTATAGATTTGCCTGTTCATTATGAAATTATACAATATGCAATCTTCTGTAAGTTTTTTTGGTGGGGGGAGGTAATGTTTAAATGTGTAGCTACAAAGAAGAGAAACCTCTTCCATTGGGAGCATTAACTGTTGGTTCATCCTAAAAGAGAGTTGTCATTGCCTCCAGTCTCCATTTAGACTGAGCATTTATAACCCATTTCTCTAAGATTATTCAGTTATAGTGGCACTTCAGTGCTATATATAATTATGTGATTAATAAATGTCAGTAATTTATCATTTTAATTTAATGATAATCTTGGATATAATCTGATGGGATAAAGTGCATCCATTCACGACATCATTAGAAGGTATATCCTAAGGCTTAGTAAACAATAAATGAAGTAAGATGTAGCATGTCTAGAACACTGCCTGGCAGGTATTAGGTTCTTAGAAAATAGCCGTATTTCCTACTCCACTTTCAATGTCAAACATTTACTCATTAAACATACAGAGCAGATTTGAAGAAACTCTTACCCTAGCAGAGTGCTTTAAGCATATTAGTTACTCAATAAATGCTTACTGAAACAGGGAAGGGAGCATTTTACAGCTGTGAGCGTTTTACAGCCATAATATTATTTCATAAGGGCTGTGGAAAACAATTTCATATGCTGGACTAGGAGGCACCAATTGTAATTCTAAGTTCAGGCTGTTATCAACTGCAATCTTGGATAACTGACTTGCTTTCTCTGATCCTCAATTTATCTACAACTCCAGACTGAGAATGATATGCTGGATCATAGCTAAAATGCCATCCCCATTGTTCATACTGTGGAAATATCTTATGGCAAGGTCTCCAAGACACTCCTGTCCTGTATTTATTTCATGCTAAAGGTCACACACTGAATTAAAGGATTGCTTCTTAGGGAAGTCCAGTTGGTTCTCCTAAAATCTTGCAGCTTATAATTACCTTAATAAAATCATCAGGTTCTATCACCTGATCTTCAGCTGTCCAAGCTCAGAAACCTAATTTGTTTTTCAGAATTTCTTATAGTGATCCAGTCCTTTAGCAAAGTACTTATATTAACCAAACTCCCACAAAAGTAATCCAGCATCCACAATTCCAGTTTGTTAATTCACAATGAGAAAAACTGTTTCATAGCAAATCAAATGTCATATTCTCCTATCAACTTATTTTTTCTCTGTAAGGAAATCTACTTTAAAAATAACTAAATTGGGGCCCCTGGGTGGCTCAGTCATTGGGTGTCTGCTTTCAGCTCAGGTCATGATCCCGGGGTCCTGGGATCGAGCCCCGCATCAGGCTCCCTGCTCAGCCGGAAGCCTGCTTCTCCCTTTCCCACTCCCCCTGCTTGTGTTCCTGCTCTCACTGTCTCTCTCTGTCAAATAAATAAATGAAATCTAAAAAAAAAAACAACAACAAACAACTAAATTGAAATCAGAATGCTGCTGCATGAGCATGGATTGGAGTGAGGCAGGGAATTGGCCATGGCATTTGGCAGTGTTGGCCTGGGGCCCCCAGCACCACTGTCATGAGCAGATAGATAGGGCTCTCTTGGATGAACACTGCTGATTCTTTCTTTGATTTCCCTTTCCTACTTGTCATTCTGATTACTTCCTCAGATATAGATGTAAATACAGATAACATGTAGAGACATTTATATTTATATACACACATATTTGATAGATAGCACCAATTAGGCAATAACCAAATTTTACTCTCTTTTTTTTTTTCTTCTGGTGTCCTTGGAGCTTTTTTCTTTGTGCCTAGAGGGGAGATTTTTATTATTTTTCTCTTTATAAATATATTTAATAATACATATTATATATACATGCTTAAATATATATTATATATGTTATATATATAATACATGCTTAACAGAAGTATTTAAAAAGTACAGCTAAGAAAAAATGTGAGAGAAAAACCCCCCATAATTCCACTACCTAGATATAACCATTTAACATTTAGTTATATTTTACTCCAGAACTTTAAAAAATAAAACAGAGGCATATTATAAACACTGTTTTGGAAACTGTTTTTTTTTTTTTTTTTTTTAAAGATTTTATTTATTTATCTGAGAGAGAATGGGAGACAGAAAGCATGAGAGGGGGAGGATCAGAGGGAGAAGCAGACTCCCTGCCGAGCAGGGAGCCCCATGCGGGACTCGATCCCGGGACTCCAGGATCATGACCTGAGCCGAAGGCAGTCGCTTAACCAACTGAGCCACCCAGGCGCCCTGTTTTGTTTTGTTTTTTTTTAATTTAATATATCATAATTATCTTTCCATGTTAAAAAATGTATGCTGTTTTTAATTTTTTGCTATTACAAACAGTTCTTTATGAACATCCTTATAAATATATTGGAATGATAGTTGTTCTTTTCTTAAGGTGCCTAAATTTACAAAGATTAGTCATTGTATATTGATTTTCTATTTTAATTTTCAGAGTGTTAGAGGTGCTCTGCTGATGCCGCCATGTGTTCCCTATAACATAAAATTCTTTTTTAGCCCTTTTTCCTTTTTTAGAGATTTTACCTGTTTATTTGAGAGTGAGAGAAGGAAGAGGAGCAGAGGGGGAGGGAGAAAGACAAGCAGACTCCATGCCGAGCTTGGAGCCCCACACAGGCTCTATCTCACAATGCGGAGATCACGACCTGAACCAAAACCAAGAGTCGTCTGCTTAACCGACCGAGGTACCCAGGCGCCCCAAGAGATCCACAACATTTTTTAATGTGCCCTTGTACTTAAAAGAATTAGGAAACTGCTGGGGCACCTGAGTGGCTCCGTCGTTAAGCGTCTGCCTTCAGCTCAGGTCATGATCCCGGGGTCCTGGGATCGAGCCCCGCATCGGGCTCCCTGCTTGGCAGGGAGTCTGCTTCTCCCTCTGACCCTCCCCCTGCTTGTGTTCCTTCTCTCGCTATCTCTGTCAAATAAATCTTAAAAAAAATAAAATAAAATGAATAAAATAAAATAAAATAAAAACTAGGAAACAGGGGCGCCTGGGTGGCTCAGTCGTTAAGCATCTGCCTCCGGCTCAGGTCATGATCCCAGGGTCCTGGGATCGAGCCCCACATCAGGCTCCCTGCTCCGCGTGAAACCTGCTTCTCCCTCTCCCACTCCCCCTGCTTGTGTTCCTGCTCTCGCGATCTCTCTCTGTTAAATAAAGTCTCTAAAAAAAAAAAAAAAAGAATCAGGAAACTGCTTTCAGCCTTGCTGTAGTTCACTGTATTTGCTTTCAAGTATTACAAAATGGCTTAGAACTCTTGACAAAATCATGCTATAAAAATATAGGCAGCAGTATTTTATCACAAATAAAATTTCCCTTGTGATATGTAAATTGTGCTGCCCTAAAATAATCTTATTGGGGCTTGCTCTTTAGCACATTCAAAGAAAACAAAAAAAATAAGTGGCTAGTAACTGTAAAGATGTAAGACATGAAAGGAGGTGAGACATGAAAGGCATGCCACTAACTCTTTCTTGCCATCGTTTGCACAAGTGTCCTGGGCACTGGCAAGGTAGAAGATCCAACCATAAATCACATCACAGACTGGAGGCCCCTGCCTCCATGCTGAAGTATGAGCCATTTCACAACTCTACAAACCCCGAGGACCTAGAACTAGGTTAATGTGGACCTTCAAAGGAGAACCCATACATTTTAGAGACTGATCAGAAATGAACAATGAAGGAATTTCCCCCTAAGCTTTCTTTAAAAACACACAAAAAATTTTGAATGTTCATAATAGGTTACTGGGAACTGTAAGTGGTCAAATTTATAGGAATAAAAAGAAAATGGTTGCCAGGGGCTGGGTGTAAAGGGGAATGGGGAGTTATTGTTTAACGGGTCCAGAGTTTCAGTTTTGCAAGATGAAAAAAGTTCTGAAGATGGAAGGTGATCGCGCAACATGAATGTACTTAACGCCACAAAGCTATACACTTAGAAATGGTTAAAATGGTAAATTTTATCTTATGTATATTTTATCACAATTAAAAATAATTACATTTTTAAATAAATAAATTTTTAAAAGAAGACTATGTTACCTGAAGATGAGATTTCAAAATAGATTTTTATTAGGACCTTTACTCACAATATCAAAATAGAACAGAATTATGCTAAGACATTTCATTTCTTTTTGTATGAATTTGATTCAGAGATGGGTAAAAGATACTGATACTTCTTTTTTTTTAAACTTTATTTATTTATTTGAGAGAGAGAGAGAGAGAGTGCGAGTGGGAGGGGTAGAGGGAGAGGGAGAAAGAATCTCAAGCAGACCCTGAATCAAGCTCAAAGCCCGACATGGGGCTCGATCTCACGACCTTGAGATGAGGACCTGAGCTGAAACCAAGAGTCAGATGCTTCACTGACTGTGCCATCCACGAGACCCAAGATATTGATACTTCTAGTAATTCCTAAATCCTATATATGTGGACACAGCTCACCAAAACTTGAAGATAAATAAAATAATAGTGATCTATGCCAATAATAACTCAACACTCAGATTTTTTTTTCTAGTATTGAGTTGCTGTGTAACTAAGGTAATTATTCTTTCTGTATATAAGTTTCCTCATATGTAAAACATGAGTATTAAAACATTTGCTGACAGGACTCTGATGAGAAATAACTAACAAAAAACAATAAAATGTTTTTCAAATACAGTGTTAATACATTAAGAGCGTTTAAATAAAAAGATTTAAAACATCACTTTTCTTTATATTTGACATCTGCCCAGTTCATCATCATTTCCATTCCAGCATTTACTTATCTTATTCTGCATGGTCTTTCTATGTATTCAACATTAGTCTATTAGATAATTCAGAATCATGGAAAGATTAAGATATTCCTTACTTTCCCAGCTTTCTCCTGTCTAAATCACTTAACCTTAACAATTCCTTTGTTAACCTAAGTTGAATACCAATCTTGTGCTGACATCCTTTTTTAGATCAGATGAGAAATAAGATACTCACCAGTACCCTCAATTACTATTTTCTTGTTATAAAGCACATACCATAGAGTGGATATACTGCTCTGATATTTGTCACCACTCTACTTATTTGGCTAAAGAAGTCTCGTTTGATACCTGGGTTGTCAGATCAAATTATATTTTAAATCCTTTAGCTATGTTTAGCCCCTTGGCAGTGGGTAAGCTGAGAATTTAGAATTCAGAAGCAGATGGTTCAGGAGCATGGTAACCAGATATGAAGCACTTTACCTCTATGTCATTGGTTTGAATCTGAACTCGGTTGATCACTATTGGTGTTCTATACAAGATGTAAGTGATCTGATCTGAATCTCTAATGAACAGGACCCCATGTTACAAAAACTCATCACTCTTGGCACTAATTGGCATTCTTGTTGTCAGCGTCAGGAGAGAAGCCAAGGACTGAATCAGTCTGGAAACCTGAACTGCACTGTGTCTGAGTCATCAGTCTAGGTGGCCCATTCAGCCTTTGGCCTTTCCTTAGGGTTTACAGCTTAGCACAACTGTGTCTCCTTCATTCCCTGGGACTTCACAAAGCTAGCTTAACAGATAAATACCTAAAATATATCTTTTTATAATAAAAATGGTAATAATGGTGGCTAACATTTATGGGCCACTTGATAGAAGCCAGGCATTATTCTAAGAGTATTAACTCCCTTCATTCTCACAGCAATCCTATGATAGATACTATTATTTTCCCCATTTTTTAGAGACGAGGAAATTGGGAATAAATAACTTGCCTAAGGCTTCTCACATAATAAGTGGTAGAGTTGGAAGCCAGCTCTCCATACAATTATTTTCTGCCTAATTATAGCACTTAGTTGATGTTTTTTTACCATATTATTATGCCACTGATATATTTTTTAAAATTCTGTGTTTAAACCAAACAATTAATATATATTAATGTCTCAACTTTAAAATTGTTCATCTTTCTGTACTAGTTATTATTAATTTTTTCTGAAAGAGGTAATGAATCTTTCTTAAATTTGATTCATGTGCATCGTTATTCTGAGCTTGGTTTTACAATGGCTTTTCCGCCCATATATTTTTTCACTGTTTGAGCTAAACATTACCTGAACTTGGAAACATTCTTTCACCTTATCTTTCTAAATTAATAGAGAAGAGATAATCAAATAAAATGAAACTCTGCCAACCATTCCATCCCAATGCAAACATAGTAAATGATCACCCAAATCTCCCACTTACTATTCATACGAAATAAGAAGGCAGATAAGAATTTTTTTTGAAAATCTGGGTCTCTATTTCATGAGATTTCCCAGTAGTTAAGGAGAAAGGTTTTAGTACATTGAAATGAATGACCATTAAAATAAAGTTCATAAGCAATTAGATCATTTTAACGAACAAAATAAATTCATTGGTTCTCACAAGTAGTTTTCTTTTTTTTTTTAAGTAAATGGTGGTGGTGTTGTTTTAAGATTTTTTATTTATTATTTGACAGAGAGAGAGACAGCAAGAGAGGGAATACAAGCAGGGGGAGTGGGAGAGGGAGAAGCAGGCTTCCCGCTGAGCAGAGAGCCTGATGCGGGGCTCGATCCCAGGACCCAGGGATCATGACCTGAGCCGAAGGCAGACGCTTAATGACTAAGCCACCCAGGCGCCCCCACAACTAGTTTTCTTAAGACTTAGTAAGATATTATGTGCTATAACTACCAGGTAGAAATAAAAAAGAATCTATAATCACTTTTTATGTTTCTTTTAGTTGCCATCTATAGTCAGTTACTCAAAGCATGTTGTCTCATTTGGCACATCCTTATTGTTCAATTTTGCTAACAGATAAAGCTTGGGGTATCCCTTTATTGAACTAAATTAATAGTGTAAACTTGGCAATCGGGGTTTTACTGCTAATATATATCTACATGTAGAATGGGCATTCTAGTGCTTAATTTTCCTCTGTACAAAATAACCATAATAAAGACTTCAAGCACAGTACCGTTGTTTCGGTTTTGTTTTTGTTGTTGTTTTTATTAAAGCCTAATAACCAATATGTGATTGTGAATAACTTCATAAAGATGAAATGCTAAGTAAACGTCTACTTAAAATATAGTAGCTATATGGTCTCTCATGCCTAATTTCACTAAGCCTAGTAATTTGCAGATAGAGATGTACAGAGGGAATTGTCCATTATTTATTGTTGCTTCAATTCCTTTAAGTTGTTTCTGTGACTGGTCAGAGGTAGTGAATCATCCAAATTTCTAATGATTTGGAAGGACTTTGGACAAGTCACTAAATCAACATAATCCTAGTATCACTGGAGGTCTCCTTCTCATTACTTTACATCTTCTGAGGTTTTTTTTCCAAATTGACTCCTAAAGGCATTACTAACAGCGTGGATTCCTCTGAAAGGTAGTGTGATATAATCGGGAAGAGCTTGGACTTTCGCGTTATGTAGACTTGGGTGTGAATCATAGCTCTGAGTGGCCTTGTGCAAATTTTTTCTCTGATCTTGAGTTTCCTGCTCTATAAAAACGGGATAATAATATAGTACACCTTGGACAATCTCAAAGTGTACTCCCTGAGACTTGTTCAGATCCTTGAATTTGCAAAACCACAATACCCTATAATTTTTTCAGTTTCATCCTCCATAAAATGGGGATAATGACCCATACTTCCTGGGTTGTTATATTAAATTAAATTATGTATTAAATATGAACAACAAAGCTTGGTTGATGTGGACACTGGGCTGGGTCAGCTAGGATCACTCAGAGAGCTAAATAATTCATTCTGGCTTATCTGCCTTTCAGGAAGTCCAATTTGGAATCAGTCACAAATAGCTGAAATCTTAATCTAAATTAGAGAATATTATGTGTATTTAAGTGTACTGTTTATTTCTTTGAAAGTAGGGAGCTCAACCTGTGACTTGAGCTGGAATCCCAAAGACCAGGGCATGAGAGTGGAGAGAACTGCCCCTCAGTGGCAGTAGGGTCCTAAAAACCCAAACTCAAAGAAGCAGTCTATGCTAGCACAAAAGAGTTTGATTTTATGGAGTGAACAGAAAGAAAGGACCTGACATAAAGCAAAGGTTATGCAAAGGTTAAAAGGGGGAAAGGGCAACAAAAATAGTAGTAAGCCAGTTCAAGAGGATGCAAAGGTATGAAAGGGCCTCTATGGAGCACGGAAAAACTCTTAGGCAAGGTTGGGCAAGCTCCAAGCCTTTTCTGAAAGCAAGGGTACCCCATATCAACTAACTCAGGAATTGTGAGCGTCCACTGAGCCAAAGCACGTAGTTCCTTACTTGATGACTGGTGCACAATGAGCATCCAATCATTTTTAGCCCCCTTCCTCAATTGAATTGATTCTTTTTTTTTTTAATTTAAATTCAATTCGCCAACATATAGAATTGATTCTTAATAGTATTTCCGTGTTAAACTAATATCATAACCGCCAATGACAAATCACTTAATGCTGCTGAGAGTTTAGGTCGTTTAATCTTTCCTGGAACACAATAAATGTTCAGTAAATATTTGTAAAATTGAGTGCGTAATTTAGGACAACTCAACAATTAATGCATCATCTTATGGCATGCTATGGACGAATATTTATTAAGTGCCTACTTTGTGCCATGCCATGAGATTAAAACTGTTTGGCCTATAGAGAAATTTTTTTTATGGCTCTGATTCTCAAGGAGTTGACCTAGTTAAATAGATAAAGCATAAATACACCAATGAAAAAATTAGTTTAATTCAGCAATATGAGAAATGTTGTGACCACTAGTTGTTTAATTATATAATAATTTGAAGAAACAGTGAACAAAGGCAAGGAGGAAAAGAAAAGGCAAGGAAATATTGGTGAAACTTTTTGGAGACAGGATTTGTGTAGAAAAGGGGCAGGTATTTTATACGATTAAAATGATCACATGTTTGTTTATACTCTTGGTTGAAATTTGCATAAAATTATGAGGCAAGTGGACTATCTACAAATAGTTTTATCCCCAGCTCAGTTTACACAGTGGTAAATTTTGTGTTTAATTGCTCTATGACACTGTATGTTTACTTATCCCTTTTATGGACATTATCACATTTTGAATTAAAGCTTATTGTCTAGCCAGAAATAAATAAAAGGAAAGTATGTCTAAGATATTAACGGACTAGGTTTTAACAATCCATTCTTAGTTTGGAATGAAGGGCAATTGGGTGATGAGCAGAATGAATAAAAGGCAAAACAAAAAAAGATTTTCCAGGACTTCCTACATTAAAGTATGCTGCCTTTACTTGACAGGAAGTTTACTAAAGCAAGAAACACCAAATGGATAGGTCCATATGCAGATAAAAATGTAAACTTGGGGGGCGCCTGAGTGGCTCAGTTGTCAGGCATCTGCCTTCGGCTCAGGTCATGATCCCAGAGTCCTGGGATCTAGCCCTGCGTTGGGCTCCCTGCTCCACGGGAAGCCTGCTTCTCCCTCTCCCACTCCCCCCCTGCTTGTGTTCCTGCTCTCGCTGTGTCTCTCTCTGCCAAATAAATTAAAAAAATCTTTTAAAAAAAATGTAAACTTGGTTAGGGATGTAAAATACAAATTCCTTCTGAGTTTTTCATAGTTTATATTCTCAAAACTCTTCCTCTGTACTCTTCCCTACTTGCCAACAAGTTGCTTCCATTCAACATTTGCTAATTTCATTACAGATTTCATGTAATAAGATCACTGCTCAGAAATGTGTATTGGCGCTTGCTATTTCAGTCAACCAATTTTACTGAATCTTTCTGAGAAAGTAGCCCTAGATGTAGTCACGTGCTATTTTTCTGTTCTTTTCTTGATTCTGTTAAAGAAATGTCAAATTCCCAAAATCAAAGTCATAGCTTTAACAACCCTCTGCCCATTGATACATATAAAGATGATGGTGAATTTCCTCCTTTGGATGATTTCTGATTTTTGAAGTAACCTGCATAATTACTCTTCATGAGAAGGCAGTGGGGGCCAATAAAAAGAGAATTTGTTTTATTTTTTTCCTTCAAATTTTTATTTACGTTCTAGTTTGTTAACATACAGTGTAATATCAGTTTCAGGAGTAGAATTCAGTGATTCATCACTTACATATAACACCCAATGTTCATTACAACAAGTGCCCTCCTTTCTACCTATCACCCATTTAGCCCATCCCCCGCCCACCTCCCTCCATCAACCCTCAGTTTGTTCTCTATAGGTAGGAGTCTCTTGGGGCGCTTGGGTAGCTCAGTTAAGCATCCAACTCTTGATTTAGGCTCAGGTCATGATCTCAGGGTTGTGAGATCGAGGCCTGTGTCAGGCTCCCCGCTCAGTGGGGAGTCTGCTTGAGATTCTCTCTCCCCCTCCCCCTGCCCCTATCCCACCCCTGCTCATGTGCACTCTCTTTCTCTCTAGAATAAATAAATCTTAAAAAAAAGTCTCTTATGGTTTGCTTCCCTCTCTTTTATTTTCCCTTTCTCCTGTGTTCATCCATTTTGTTTCTTAAATTCCACAGGTGAGTGAAATCATATGGTATCTGTCTTTAAAAGAGAATTTGTTTTAAACTAAAGTGCCTAGATTTGAATTCACCCAGCTGTGCAGCTCACTGGTTGGGTAACTTTGGGAAAACTAAACTTCTTTAAGACTCAGTTTCCTCCTTGTAACTTGCAAGTAACAATACCTTGTAGAGTTGATCTGAGTATTAAATAAGAGATAACTTAGGCTACTCCTGGCTTAGAGTTCACTCGGAAGAAATGTTAATTCCCATTTCCTTTCCTTCATATCATTAGTGTTAATGCGATTATCTGGGTCATGGGTAAGAACACTGAACTTTGTTTTTGGCTTTCTGAGATGTTGGTGCTACCCAAAAATAGAATCTGAGTGGAATCACCCAGAGACTAGCATACTGGCATTTAATATATTCAGTGCTGACGTTATTAAGAGAGAATATTTCAACTGCTGTTTTCCTATCCCTAACTTGCAAAATATTTATTGACCCATATTGATGTGCTGAGAAGTAATACCAGAGCATTTAAATCTACTTTCAAAAGAGCAAAGCTCTTAAATTTTCTCAGCAAAATGACTATCATAAATAGAAACAAAAAAAATAGGTCTGTCAAAGCATTCAGACTGTCTTCCAATGCCCTACCTTTCAAAATCACTACCCAATGTTTCATTGTACATAACAATTCATATTCTCAGCTAAAATATTGAAGATAATGTATCTGAAAACATTTGCCTTTTTCCTTCTGTATTTTCTCTTCTTTTTGTTTGTTTAGTCATCCAAAACACCTCAGAGCTGGTTTCAGTCAGAAAAATTATAAACTTAAAATTCTATATAGCATTCCTCTAAAATACTCACTAAAAGAGAGTATGTTTTTTGTTCATTTTTATCCTTAAATTTTTTTGCAAATACCTTAGAAATGTGAACATTTAAATATTTGCAGTGGTTATGAGCACAGACTTAGAGTTAACCTTATGTTTAATCCTGGCTCAGTCACTCACTTATGAGGCCTTGGGCAGATTTTAACCTCTAAGCCTCAGGTTCTCATCTGTAGAATTCTAACAATACGTACTTCAGAGACCAGGATCATGACCTGAGCCGAAGGCAGCCGCTCAACCAACTGAGCCACCCAGGTGCCCTGGAATAATACTTTCTAAAAAGTGTAAACATTGATATGTTCTCCATATCAAAAGTACAAGTAAAGAAAGTCCTATTGTGTTGGGTGCCTCGGTGGCTCAATCGGTTAAGCATCTGCCTTCAGCTCAGGTCATGATCCCAGGGTCCTGGGATCGAGCCCCACATCAGACTCCATGCTCAGCGGGGAGCCTGCTTCTCCCTCTGCCCCTCACCCCAGCTTGTGCATGCTCACGCTCTCTATCTCTCTCTCTCTCTCTCTCTCATGCGCAAAAGTAAATAAATGAAAAATCTTTTTAAAAATGAAGAAAGACCTATCGTGTCTTCATGAAAACCACGTAGTAAAGCTTTAATCTAATTACCCTAAAATTAGAGGAACACACATCGAGTATTATAATCATTGTTTTCCCATATTCACTTTAATAAATGTATTGACCATATTCTTAATTTTATATCAAATAAAGGTATTTACACATGTCATCTGCATCCTGTGTATAGATATTTTGCCCATTCTTCTACTTTATTCTTTAAAATTCCATCTTTATTATCCTTTTTATCTAAAGAAAGATCAAGAAAAGTCTTTCCTTAGTCATCTTTGTCATTATCCACCCCCACCATCCCTCCAGGCTAAGAACATCGTGCAGACTGAGTTATTAAAGTTGATCTGAAAGAGCAATCTGTTCTAAATGACTGTCCCTGGATCTGCCACGGAACCCTGTAAATACCCTTCATTACTCTGGCGGGGTAGTATCATATTTCCTTCATGATACTTCTGTGGCTGACACAAGTTAGGCAGTGAGATTTGGGCTTTGGATGATCCTGGTTGATTGATATAGGAATGGTGCTTCTCCCACAGGTAACCACAAATTTACTTCTCAGGATAATGTTTTAAAAATAGGTGTTCTGTGTACAGTTTAAAAAAATGTTTTTAGTTTTTGAAACTAAATGGGTTTTGGGCTTAGACCTTTTTTAATGTTTTTGGTTTTAGTTTTAGGTAAGCATTTTCAATACAGTTTAGATGAAAAAGAAGTTTCATAAGGATTTAATTGTATTTCTCAATTACATTGTATCATGGGGTTTGGATAAGACACTCTATAGTCCACCATACATATATCATTTTGGATGGACAAGAACTTTTCTTCTGTGTATTTTTCTCATTAACAAAGGTTAGGAAATACATACATGTCTCTGTTCTTTAAAAATAAGATATAGAGGGGGTTTTGTTCTTCTCATCTGCTACTAGAGGGGGGTAAGTGAATATAAACCTGTGAACTTTAAGCAAAACTTACTGAAACTTTGGTATATGTGCGCAATTTCTTTTAAAAATTAAAATCTACAGCAATATGGAAAAATAGGAAATACAAAATTTTACATGAATCTACTAGGGCAGAATTCTTGCATGCTTATCCTCCAAGTGAAGACTTCCTCTGTCATAGATCTTCCAGGTTCCTCAGTATTCCTGTGGATCATCCCAATGTGAGTAAATTGTTTCTGTAGCTGAGTGACTGAATTAAGAAAACAGCTGAAGGCAAGCACAGGATCATGTTCAAACCACAATAAACACATGTGTTGGATGGGCCACTCAACTTTATGGGGAAGGCTTAAGACATGTAACCTTGTGTTTACTTGTCACTTCTGAAATTTCTTTTTAACTATGTTGGAATATTTTTTAAAGTTTTAAAAATTATTCTCTGTATCAATAAACTCTGGTAAAATCTAAACTAGTGGGTGTGTGGTACAATGTTTATATAAGTACTACAATGATACCCAGGATAGAGGCTGGGTTACTTGGGAGAAAAAACTAATTTAAAAAAACAGAATCTAGAATACCAGGTTTGATGTACTGAAAGCAAGATGTCCACAATTGCTGAATATTATTTATTTTAATATTTACATCCAGCTTTTTTTCAGTGTTCAAAAAATTTTGTACACTGTTTTATCATGGCATAGTTTGTATGGAAGTAGAAATGTATTCACTTACAGCATGTATATGCATTTCCCTTTGGAAAATCAAATTGTAGCACATCTCTTTTTACCTGAAATAGTTCCACTTTCCCACATCCCTAATGAAGAACTAGCAGCAGTTATATTGATTAGGTCTCAAGATCTGAGTGGGATAGTTGGGGAAGATTATTTATTTATTTATTTATTTAGAAAAGGGGAGAAAGGCTTTCTTCTCCCTTTTAAGATTTATTTATTTATTTTAGAGAGAGGTTTGGTGGGAGGGGCAGAGGGAGAGGGGGAGAGAGAATCTTAAGCAGACTCCCTGCTGAGCACAGATCCCAGTGCAGGGCTAGATTCCACAACCCCAAGATCATTACCTGAGCCAAAATCAAGAGTTGGACGCTTAACTGACTGAGCCACCTAGGTGCTCCAAGATCTTATCTTTAAATAAAAAGAAATTGTTGGAGTATCCACATAAACAGAAAATGTATAAACACAAATAAGTAGTCTTGAGGTTAGTATCAGCACAGGATTAGGTAAGAGAACAAAGGAATCTGTCATTGAAGATCTGGACTACCGTGGTAATAAAAACAAACTATCCACATAATTCAGTTCTTTTTGTACCTTTTTCCCTCCTCAGTAATAGTAATTTTAACCTGGATTATTTAAAAGTTTTCCTCAATTTTTTTTTCACTTTGCCTGTGTAAATACAAAGCTGCATAAGAAGGGAGTAGTGAAACCTCTGATGTGATCATAATAAACAAAGAAATGTTATATCTATTCAATATACAATAGGGAGTCTCAAGATGCCTAAAAAAGGTAAAAAGAGCTCTTAGTAAATTCCATAAGGTTAAGAATTTTGGTATATTTTGTACACTGCTTTATACCCAGTACCTGGTACATAGTAGGCATTTGGTAAATATTTATTGAATGAATGAATGAATGAGAAGAATTCCTACAAACCGTTGAGTGATTTAATTAAGAAGCCAGCTATAAGCCAATGTATTTCATGCTATCCAAATCTAAGAATGATCCTTCTAAAAAATAATCAATGACATTTACCTGAATTTTCAAAACGCAGGCTTCTGCCAAGATTAATGACATTACAGCACACTTAATCTGTACCAAGCAATGGAGTTAACTTCTTTTTCCCCAAATTTCTATTCTGAAAATGTATGAAATTAATATCAAAGAACCTATACTTTGACAAAGAAGGTTTTTGAGCAGATGATGGTTTGGTTAAGCATTCTTTTTTATTGATTGGTAATGTTTGTGAAAGAAGACATCTGGCATAGACTTTTTCAAATAATACACAAAAATGTTATTCCAGATACTAATACAAGAATAGGAGTTGTAATCTATTATGTTATATAGTCATTTTGACTTTTAAACAGTATCTGATTGGTTTTCTTCTGATGCAGTTTGTTCAAACTAATTCGTTACTGGGTTTACTCTCAGGCTGATGGTTTTTTCCTCTCCATTTTTTGTTTGTTTGTTTGTTTTTGTGATCTCTAATTAACAACTTTTAATGTTAGTTATCTTCTCCGCTTTTGCTTAGCCTTTGGATGAACGGTTCCAAAACTCTCCACTTTTAAAATGTTAGGCCTCAGCTTCATGTGGCTTTTCACAGCCAAATTTCCTAAAATGTATCAGTGATTAAATGATAATAAATTTTCCATTAAAATTAAAGTTCCTAAAAATTAAGAATTCTGATGTATTTCAAAAATAATGCCATTTTCTTTGACAGATGGAACATGGTGTCTGAATTTAGTATTAATTCCAAACATAAATCAATAAACAACTTGGGCCTCTAGCTAGAAGTGAAATTCTATAGGTAGGAAAACTGATTGACCCCCACTGCCCATAGGTGCTGTCCCGCTATGGAATCCCTTTGCTCAGTTTTCTCCTGTCCAATCAGGTGGAATGTTTCACAGGCACATGGTTTATACAGCTCAAAATAACTTGGGACCTGTGAGCTGACAAATGCTCTGGCTCCGGTGGTGACAGGTTGTCCAGCTTCTTACAGCCATCTTCACTGAAACTAAGGTTAACTCCTCACTCTCTATGGACGGCTACTCTCGATTTCCAAGGGCGTGAAGAATTTTCTTTTCCTCCTGTGCTTTCATCTCAAAAGTTCTCCTTGGATAATTGTCATCGCAGTGGATTGCCTGGGTTGGACATCCTCATCTGGGTCAACTAAAAAAAGAAAGGTAATATCCAGATTTAAGTTCTCAAGTGTGTTTTGATAACAGGGCACTGACAATGGGAAAAGGGATATTTCAGAGACCTAGTTATTGCTGTTTAGAGTGAAACCTAGGATAGCTTCCTAATTATGTATGATGGGACACAAAAGTTTGCGAAAAAATGAAGTTTTCTACATGTAAAGGTTTCAGAGGGGATTGATGAGACTCACAGAGATCACAGCCTCCTTGGGTCCTAAGGAGAAATACCTCAGCAGAGGAAGTTGTAACATGTTCCATACCTCATTGGTATTTCCACACATTCACTTATTAAAATAATGGTGTTCGTATAGAGAATATGTGTGCGATGCCGATTTCCTTTTTAAAGGAAATCAAATCTAAAATAATATGACTCCGTAGTTAAAGACTTTCATTTTAATTTTTTTTATCATGTAAAAGGATATGCTTGCTATATTTAGTGTTGGGAGATCTGCTCCCTGGATTAATGCACACAACAGCTGCAAAAAGTCTTGCTCAAAGGACATTGCTCTTTCTTTCTCCTTTCTCTCTCTCTCTTCTCTTCAACTACATCAGAAAGACACTTGACAGTCAGTGGCAAGTGTTTGGCCTGGTACATTGCACTATTAGCAGTAATTAGACGCACATCTTGAATTATATTTTAAAAACCATATAAGCAAAGAAAAAGTGAACATGGATTAATCTGTATTTCCATTCCCCAAAAGTAAACATTACAGCAGTGGTGTTAAGAAATTTTACTATTTTATCAACAGATTTTTACTCATACTTGTTAAAGATCCTAGAGTCAGTCAGTTTGAAAGAAACAAATCGTTTTCTTTCTCAAAAAATTACGGTTCAATTACTTTCACATTGATAATAATGAAATGAATTCTCAATAAAGAATTTGTCACAACTTTTCAGTCTCTCCTTAATAATAACTCTTAAGTGCACGTAAAATCCATAATCCTTTTCTAGGAAATTGAGAATGTCTATACTTAAAGCTATAATAAACATATTTTTAAACAAAAATTAAGATATGTTGTCTGACACATGATTTGACAACAAACAAAATATTTAAAATCAAGGCCATTCCAGGAAATTTGAAATATATGCACATTATACTTATTTTGTCAGTAGACAAAATTATAGCCATTACAGAATCTTGTAATAATGGACTATGAAACAAACAGCTGGACACTATCCAAATTCTGGAAGTTTGTCTCTATTCCCACTTATAGAATATGGCTAATGCTATTGGAACTCATACTAATGTGTTAAAGCCCAGTTCTATAGATCTGTAATTTAGAATACAGGCTCTATTATATGTTCCTATTACAGTGTGCTTAGTCCATTCAGTGGAATGGACTCAGAACCACAATTCATGGACACCAAAAATTGAATGAGTTTTTAATCCAAGCTGGGTTTTGGAATTCATAGAGATGGTTTATTTTGGAAGAAACAGGACAGCTGATAAATCACGTTTCAATGTGAAGGGGCTTTAATGAAATAAAGTGACAGCTAAATTTTTCAACAGTTATTTCCTTATATGTAATAGGAGTAATGAACTCAGCTTGCTAACCTGAAAATACAAGACGAATGATGCTGCTAACCCCAGAATAATTACAGTAGTTTCCTTCATTGACACTGAGATTTGACAAAGGCATTGCTTGTCACCTGGTGTCATTACCTTTAACAAGACCCAGAAAATGAAAGAATTATCTTAACTTTTTTCCTCTCTTAGGAGATATAGAAGAATCAAACACCATGGGGTATTTTCTTAAATTTCTGTGGTGCTTCATACTTGACAAAGAGCTTTTAAAACTGCTAGGGCATTGCACTTTTGCTTAAAGGGAACAACCCAAGTACAGACAGAAGAACCTGTTTAAAAATTTAAGAGCATATCTTCAGCAAATACATTTTTGGTGGGCACAAATGTTTATGTGACTATTTACTTGCAGTCACCAGAGTTTCAGAGTTCATGTATAACCAGAGTCACCTTGACAGGCTCTGCACAGGCTGTGTGTTGCATAGACCTCCACTCAGAGTCACAATGCTCTACACCCTCCAGGAGGGGCACAGCACAGCCTTCCCACCAAGCACTTGAACTAAAACTAGATCTTCAGATCTGGAGCCTCTTTGGGGTACTTGCTCCTCTCCCACTCTAGCCAGCATGTTATATCAATGTAATTTGGGAAGTTATCTTTTTCAAATCCTTCATCATCTAAAGAAAATTGACAGGCTGAAGAGGGATGAAAATGTTCTATTGTTTTCTTATTTTTCTTATTTAAAATGAATCTTTGAGTTAATGAGATCGACGTTTTCTCATTTTTGATTTCCTGTTTAAGAGCTAAGTTCACCACAAACGGTGAGATCTTGAGAGTGCTAGAAAACCTCATTTCTTATGACTACCACCAAACTCTTTTTACATCCTAGATGCCTGAAGTCTTCTTGTTGGCCTTTCATTAGCCTTTCTACAGGTTGTAGAGTTTACTTTTACACAATTTCTTTGCTGTCAAGGTTAAATACTAACTTTGGGCTCTGGCTTCAGTATCCTTTACTTTCCTACGTGTTTATCCTGTTCTGTATTCAAAAACGTATGAAAGTATGTTTCATAGAAGCCAATCTCTTTTCTCCCACTCAAACTAAATCCTTACTTTCTTTCCTACCTTCCCACCTTTACCAATTAATTAAAACAATAATAAGAGAATGGCTTACTCACCCTTGGCCTATTATCTAAAAACCTTTTCCTTCCTTTAACTCCTGCCCTTTAAGGAATGTCCCTAATTAAACAGATTCCCACTGTTTCTCCTATGTATTAGCTCTGCTCTGCCTCTTTAGTTCCACATTCTCTTCTAATGTATGCATTTGTCTCTATTTGTTTTTATCTGCTGTTTTTCCTCTTTCAAACTGAAAGAGGAATTAAGAGACTAGACCTTACACTATTTCCATATTGCTACTGACTTATTTCCATATATTTCATGTCCTTATTCTGATAATGCAACATATACTAACTTATTAAATTACTAATGTCACTCACACCAAAAGTAGACTAGAAATAAAACTAAGATGGGGGTGATCCCTGTAATAGTAATGGATGAAAACTATAACAATGAAGAAGGATTTACTTCAAAGCGCATCCCCTCTGCAGCCAACTTTTTTTTAATTAATGCACCTTTATTTTTTTCTTAAAGATTTTTATTTATTTATTTGACAGAGAGAGAGAAAGAGAGCACAAACAGGGGAAGCAGCGGGCAGAGGGAGAAGCAGGCCTCCCTGCTGAGCAAGGAGCCCAACGTGGGGCTGGATCCCAGGGTCCTGGGATCATGACCTGAACCAAAGGCAGATGCTTAATCAACTGAGCCACCCAGGAGCCCCTGCAGCCAAATTTTTAAAAGATGATCTGTACCCAACTCTCCAGGACTAGTTCCTATGTAATGGGATTTGGTTCTTGGCCCAGCAAGTTTCTCTGAAAGAACTGAATTAGATACTTCTATTGTGTGGGACATCATAGGACAGGGAAGGCAAGACAAATGGGTCAATACCAGCATTAAAGAGAGGGAAGCAAAGCCTAATTTTGTTGAAGATTCTTCCCCTAAAAACATTCTAGGTATAATAATTACACATCAGCAGAAAATCATTACCTTCAATTTGCATTTTTAAAGTACATTTTTAAACAAATTTCACAAACAAAACTATGAAGTAAGCAGGGGAGTTTGCTCATCCTCAGGTTAGAGGTAAGTTACTTAAAGATGTCTTATCTTGTCCCATTCCAGCTCTCTACATGAGTAATTATTAAATATTAAGCTATTTTTTTGTGTCTACCTAGAAACCAGATTTGTTTTTTCATTTAGATATCTAATGATACTTCATAGCCAGAAAACTTCAGTGTTTACATGAGTCCAAGTTACTTCATATTAGGTTTTGCTAATTCTCTGGTCAATGCCCCAGTTTAAATATTCGTATTATAACCCAAAGGTAGATGTATACCACATGATATTTCCAACAAGGTCTTCTTAGAGCCTACAAAAAAGGTAGTGCCCAGTTAACATGAGTTGAGAAATATGCCCAAAGGTATCAACATCAACAGTTTTGTTATTATGAACCAGACCTTTAATTTTCAGCAAGTTCTCAGGGCAAATCCCCTCGTCAGGAGAAATCCCAGGGGAAAAAAATAGAGCTATTTAGCAAAGTAAAGTAAAGAACATTCAATAAGCCCTCTATGTCACCAAATTAGTTTAAATTATTTACTAAAGTCTGTCTTGATTATTGATGCCGCATTGTTTCATTTCTAACCTAGGACAATTTCACCTTATCCATGATCTATTTTCAGACAATTACTCATTCTTATTTTGAAAGTGGCACTAAATCTGTTTCAATTTTGTAAGAAGCAGAAAGAAGGAAACAAGTCCAGTGTCACTCTGAACATCTCAGATGAAATGTCTAAGATAATTCTTAATTTCCTTTCCTGAAACCTGCTCATCCAAAGAAATGATTCTACCACTCACCTAGTTGCTTAGGCCCTCAATATTAGAGTCACCCTTGACTCTGCTCTTTCTCTTCAGTCAACTAACAAATTATACTGCCTCTACTTTTAAAAAATACCTCAAATCTGATCATTTCTCACCATGTCCCACTGGTACCATTCATTGATCTAACCACCATCATCTCTTACATAGCATATGGCAAGGCTCCTAACTGATCTGCTTGTTTCCACACTTGCTCCCTTCAACTTGATTCTTTGCATAGCAGCCATGATTAAGTGTTTTCAAATCTATGCCATCTGCTTCTCAAAACTTTAAAATGCTTCCCCATTTACACATGTAATAAGATTCAAAGTCCTTCCCATGATCTGCAAGGCCTCACATGATCTAACTTTGTACTTTTCTGACTTCTTTTTCTTCTACTCTTCTTTTTCATTCACTTCCTGGCACAATGGGCTTGACTTGAACACAGCAAACATTCACCTCTGCCTTAACACTTACTTTTTTCCTACTTAGGAACATTCTCCCCACCCCTCCACCCCCAGATGATCACACCACTAACCTCTCTACTACATTAGAAGCTATGCCTGATCTCTTAGCTGAAATAGCATACCTTCCTCTCTTCCCCTTCATTCCCTATTCCCTTGCCTTATTTATTTTTCTTCTTTTTTTTTTTAAAGATTTTATTTATTTATTTGAGAGAGAGAGAATGAGAGAGAGAGCCTGAGGGGGGGAGGGTCAGAGGGAAAAGCAGACTCCCTGCCGAGCAGGGAGCCCAATGCAGGACTCAATCCCCGGTCTCCAGGATCATGACCTGAGCCGAAGGCAGTCGCTTAACCAACTGAGCCACCCAGGCACCCTATTTATTTTTCTTCTTAACTTATGTCTTCTCCACTAGAATGTCGACTCCATAAGGTTAGGGACTTTGTCATTTGTTCACTGCTGAATCCATAGGGCTTAGAATGGTGCCTGGCACATAGTAGATGCTCAATAGATATTTATTGGATGAATAAATGAAAGCTACATTATCCATAATAGCATTTGGGCTTTTTAAAAGTACAAATTTTATAACAGATAGTTTTTACATTAATGCCTGAAAGAGAAAATGCTACATTTTCTTATTTCCTATTATAAGTAATATTCATCAGCTTAACAATTTATACGTGCATTTGCATCTGAGAATCTCCTGAAATGTAATTGTTTCTATGCCATTGGAAAGATGAGAATAATTGAGATTCAGAATCATTAAATGACTTGCTCAAGATAACACAGTTTTTTAGTGTTGGAGCTGGGATTCAAACCCAGGTTTCTGATTATAATCAGATGTTCTTTGATACTTCTGGTATGAAAGAAAAGCATAATTCCAGTTATTTTACCCACCATAAATAAATTCTCATTTGAAAGTCACCTTGAAGTTATTATTGCTTTTACCAGTTTATATTTTTCTTTTCTCTGTACATTTTCTTTGTAAATATGATTTCTATTTATCTGTCTTATTTTATCCTGCACTTAAAATAAAAGATAAACAACAACAGATTTAGCAGGAAATTCTAATGAACAAAAGAATTCAACAGATATTTATTGATCCCCTTCTATGCACTTTGTGTGCACAGAGATGGTGCTGTACAAACACAAAGTGAGGTAGACCAAAGAGTAAATAGGCCAATTTACTATGTTGTGATAATTGCTGTGTTTGGAGGTAAGAACAGAGTGCTTTGTGAGCATATTGCAGAGGTACCCAACCCAGAACAAAGAAGAAATCCCACGGCGATGTCTCAGCTAAGAACTGAAGACCATGTAGAACTTGGCCCAGTAAGGTAGTGAAGGGAGGTGGGGACAGGCAGCCACCTAACAAAGAAAATATATACAAAAATCTGCAGGCAACACAGTTCATTCATGAGACTACATGTATTTCAACAGAGTATGGGTGGTGCTGAATTAACTGCAAATCTGCAGCTCAGCTGCTCTTCAAACTTTGTCCTAGGATCAACCACTTGGTATGTCACTAGAGTTGTTATGTAATAATAATAATAATAATAATAATAATAATAATAATAGCAGCAACTACCATTTACTGAACATTTACTAAATGCCAAGCCCATTTAATCATCACTTCAATCGATGAGATGGCTGGTGTTATTATTCCTGTTTTGTAGACATGTAAGCTGAGCCTTATAGAGGTTAAAAGTGACTTTGTTGAGTTTATACAGCCAGAAAGTGTCAGAACTGGGATCTGAACCACATCTATCTAACTCCAAATTTTTAGGTAATAAACACTACATTAAAGAACATTAAATAAATTAATTAAACATTAATTAAATTCAAACATTAAAGCAATTCTTTATTTTGAATACTCGAAAGTTTTGTTATCATAATAATTTCTTATAACCATAAGCATCAGACAAGCACACATTTGCACCTCAATTGGCTTTTCTTTTTTTTTTTTTAAAGATTTTATTTATTTATTTGACAGAGAGATAGAGAGCACAAGTAGGCAGAGCGGCAGGCAGAGGGAGAGGGAGAAGCAGACTCCCCACTGAGCAGGGAGCCCGATGTGGGGCTCGATCCCAGGACTCCGGGATCATGACCTGAGCCGAAAGCAGACGCTTAACCGACTGAGCCACCCAGGCGCCTGGCTTCTTTTCTTAAAAAAGAAAAAAATGGTTACAGAGAGCAGTGATTACTTTTTATGAGTATTTTCTTACCTACTTCCATCATAAATATAAAGTTCTTAAAAGTTTTTCAACGTTAACATCACCTTTACCTAAATATTGTTTTTTTTTTTTAAAGACTTTATTTATTTATTTGAGAGAGAGAGAGAGAGAAGCAGACTCCCCACTGAGCAGGGAGCCCAATGTGGGGCTCCATCCCAGAACCCGGAGATCAAGACTCAAGCCAAAGGCAGACACTTAACCGACTGAGCCACCTAAATATTGTTTTTTACTAACATCATTTGAATGTCCATTACAGGGGCTGGCCCTGTTTTAAGGACTTTGCATTCATGATGTTATTAATCGTCACTCTCGTAGAGATTAGGTATTATCCATGTTTTACAGATGAGGAATCCAAAGCTCAGAGAAGTAAGTAATTTCCTCAAAGTCACACAACTGCTGAGAGTTCATGAAACCAGAATTTGAAAACCAATCTGATCCCAAGGCCAATTATGCTCATTCCATGTTGGCTCGAGATTAAAGCCATCTTCGAATACAGAGTTAGAGACGAAGTTACATTAAAACACAATATGAAAAAAAATAAAAAATAAAAAAAAATAAAAAAATAAAAAAAACACAATATGCAGTAGTGTTCAACAAATAGAAGACTATTCTGATTTATAAATTACTTAATTTTTCCCCTTACATTTAAATACAGTTGGCCCTTGAACAACATGGGTTTGAACTGTGTGTGGGTCCACTTATACATTGATTATTTTAGATTTTTTAAAAAATACAGTACAGTGCTGTAAATGCATTTTCTCTTCCTTAAGATTTTCCTAAAACATTTTCTTTTTTCTAGCTTACTTTATTGTGAGAATGTGGTATATAATACATATAACATATAAAATATGTTTTAATTGTTTATGCTATTGGCAAGGATTCTGGTCAATAGTAGGCTATTAGTAGTTATGTTTGGGAAGAATCAAAAGTTATACATGGGTTTCTGACTGTGCAAAGGTTGGCGCTCCTAACCTCGCATTGTGCAAGGGTCAACTGTATATGCAGAAATTCAAATGAGGGTAATGAAATAGTTGATTTATAAATGAGAAGGATTTTTCATCAGTATATTAATTACATTTTAATATATATATATATTTTTTTAAGATTTTTATTTATTTATTTGACAGAGAGAGACACAGCGAAAGAGGGAACACAAGCAGGGGGAGAGGGAGAGAGAGAAGCAGGCTTCCCGTGGAGCAGGGAGCCCGATGCGGGGCTCGATCCCAGGACCCTGGGATCATGACCTGAGCCGAAGGCAGACGCTTAACGACTGAGCCACCCAGGCGCCCCTATTAATTACATTTTAAAATAGCATTTTGCACCTTATTGTACATATCTTTAACTCTTCTTCTATATAGTTAATGCACACATGAGACAAATTTTCAATTGATGTATCAATTATATTTTCATATACCATTTTGTGTATCATCTACGGTGCTACCAAATTTAAAATAGCTGGATAGCTCTATTTAATGAGTATATTATAATTCAATTAACTAACTTCTTATTGAACATGGTTCCAATTTTTTAATACTATCATCTATACTGTAATGAATATCTTTGTAGATAAATCTTTGCACTCATCCAACCTCTGTGCATTTTTAATTCATCTTTAAGGCACAATAGACTTCACCCAAACAAATGACTCCAGTAGTGGCAATTTCAGGCTGTAACAAGCATGTGGAAAAATATTTGGCTGTAGGTGATCCGTTCAGCTGTCTCTAATTGTCCTCTCAAGGTGACTGCTTACTTTGCCAAGTTAGACATTAGTTTTGGAGAGCACTCTAAAAGCTCTAGAGTTAGAGCAGTTCCTAGGAAGCCTTCTTCGTGATGTAAGTAAGGCTGTAATATAAGGGAAAGGAAAGGAATGAACTGAAACAAGTTTTGTTGTAGAATCGTAAAGCCTGGGGCGCCTGGGTGGCTCAGTTGGTTAAGCGACTGCCTTCGGCTCAGGTCATGATCCTGGAGTCCCAGGATAGAGTCCCACATCGAGCTCCCTGCTTGGCAGGGAGCCTGCTTCTGCCTCTGACCCTCCCCCCTCTCATGTGCTCTCTCTCTCTCTCTCGTTCTCTCTGTCTCAAATAAATAAATAAATAAATAATAATAATAAAATCTTAAAAAAAAAAAAAAAGAATCATAAAGCCTAGGGATGCCTGGGTGGCTCAGTCGGTTAAGCGTCTGCCTTCGGCTCAGGTCATGGTCCCAGGGTCCTAGGATCGAGCCCCGTATCAGCCTGCTTCTCCCTCTGCCTGCAGTCCCCCCTGCTTGTACTCTCTCGCTCTCTCTCTCTGGCAAATAAATAAAATTAAAAAAAAAAAAAAAGAATTATGTGTAGCCTAAAAAGATTTAGATTACTTTCCTCTCCATCTTCCCAGCACAAGGCCTAGCAGGTAGTAGCCAAGAATCACAAACGGTCTTCATCTCTATTACCATCTCTGATTGATTGGTGGTGACTGAAGGAGTAGAGTGTTAAGAAACTCAAGATCCTACGGGAAGAACACTGTACTCTGTTAGCTGTATCTTTTAAGGAAAGAGAGAAGTAACAGCCTACAGGTCACGAGTTTGCCATCCCTCTAGTAAATGTGTGACTAAATAAATGATAAAATGTTAATAATATAAAGTTGCTTTGTATTACCAAACTCTCTACTTCAGGGGGGCTTTTAACTAAAGTTACTGTAGTATTTTCTTAATATTTTAAAAAATTATTTATTTTTTGAATCAGTAATATCCTCATATAATTGACACTCAAAAGTCAGGAAAGGGTATACAGTGAAATACAGTTTAGGGGTGTCCTGTCTTGAACCTCATTTCCCTGTCTCCTATATCCCCTCTTCACCAATGTTAATATAAGAGATTTTTAAAAATCTAGGCTCTAACTCATATCTTCGTAGAAATTAAATTAATTATACCTTTATCTGAAAAGGCTAAATCATTACACTTTTCAAGAGCAGATTGAATCTGTAAACAATAATGAATTTAAACAACTTGTCTCTAGTCGAAAACCAAAAGCATTATTTATTTTCATGAACTAGATCAAATTGATGTTTTCAGTAACTAAATGAGATTATGTTGTATCTTCTTTTCCAATTCAAAGAAGAGTTTATTCATTAGTTTAACAGTTATTTATTGGGATCTAAGTCTTTGCATTGGTAAAAGTTACATTTTAGTGGGAGGAAAATGACAAGCTGCTAAAAATGTGCGTGCCAGATATTTCTCATGGAGATAAGTGGTACTGAGAAAACCAAACTGAGTAAAAAGGATAGGCTGGAAGGGGATTGCCATCTTATGTTGGGTCATAAAGAAGGAACCACTGAGGAGAGAATAGATGGACGGATAATTGAAGGAAGTGAGAAGTGAGTCACATAGCATTGTCAGAAAGAGCATTCCAGGTACAGGCAATAGCAAGTGCAAATGTTCTGAGGCATTTCAGATGTGACTTTAGAATATTTCAGGAATAATAAGAAACCGGTGTGGGTGAAGCTGAATGAAAAAGTCTTGAAACCATAGGAGATAATGTCAGTTTATGTAGGGCTTTTTATGAATGAAATGAAAAACTGCTGTTGTCAGTATCTTTTAATTTCTATATTTTATTGCATTCAAGGTAAAGGGGAGAGTATGGACAACAAATCTCTGTGTATGAAAGGTCTTTATAACTAAAAGCCCTTTATAGATATTATCAAAATTATGCTTAGAAGTTGTATTTAATATCACTATAGCTACATCATAGCTTTCACAATTGAATTTGTTGTATTAAAGAGCTTAATAGAGTGGTTATCACCCATGTTTTTATTTTATATCTCAGGGCAATCTCATTCAGTTCCTCTTCATTTTACAATTTAAGGTTAATCTCTAAGTCTTTAATGTAAATTTTGTAGAAGTATCAAAATTAGGCAATTTTTTAATTTCAAACTTTAAGTTCTTAAAAATCCATCATGCTTAGGGGCGCCTGGGTGGCTCAGTTGATTAAGCGGCTGCCTTCTGCTCAGATCATGATCCTGGGGTCCTGGGATCGAGCCCCACGTCCGGCTCCCTGCTCAGCGGAGAGCCTGCTTCTCCCTCTCCCTCTGCCTGCCACTCTGCCTACTTGTGCTCTCTCTCTATCTCTCTGTCAAATAAATAAATAAAATCTTTTAAAAAAAAATCCATCATGCTTATAGATCTGTTATTCTTTAGAAATGACCCAACTTTTTGTTATTATTATTTTCTGACAGCATGCAAGACGACAGCCTAGAAGCTTCTACTTCCATATCTCAACTTCTAAGAGAGAGTTATTTAGCAGAAACTAGACATCGGGGAAACAATGAGAGGAGTCGAGCAGAACCTTCCTCCAACCCTTTCCATTTTGGCAATCCTTCTGGAGCTGCTGAAGGAGGAGGTCAAGATGACCTTCCAGATCTCTCAGCCTTCTTGAGCCAAGAAGAATTAGATGAAAGTGTCAATCTGGCAAGATTGGCCATCAATCACGACCCTTTGGAGAAAGCAGATGAAGCTCAAGCTAGAAAACATCTTTCATCTGATCAAATGAAACACTCACCTAAATCAAGTTTTGACCCCAACTTCTGTCAGGATAACTCTCAAGGTCCTACCAGCTCTGAAGAGAGCCCCCAGGAGGCAAAAAGGCCACAGTATAGTTCTGAAACCCAGTCCAAAAAAGTATTCTTAAATAAGGCTGCCGATTTCATTGAAGAGCTGTCCTCCCTTTTCAAAGCCCATAGCTCCAAAAGGATTAGACCTCGTGCCTGCAAAAACCACAAGAGTAAATTGGAATCTCAAAACAAACTTATGCAGGAAAATAGCTCCAGTTTGTCAGATATCTCAGAAAGAAGAGAAAGATCTTCTGTTCCCATCCCTATCCCTGCAGATACTAGGGATAATGAAGTGAATCACGCCCTTGAAAGGCAGGAAGCTAAGAGGCGCGAAGCTGAGCAGGCTGCGGGTGGAGACACCACCCCCGAGTCTTCACCTTCATCTTTGTACTATGAAGAACCTCTGGGGCAACCTCCTCGGTTCACTCAAAAGTTACGGAGCAGAGAAGTTCCAGAAGGAACCAGAGTACAGTTGGATTGCATAGTGGTAGGAATTCCACCACCTCAAGTAAGGTAAAAAAATATCCCATTAGTAACGTGTGGTAATTGCTTTCCATTTACCCTGATCCTCCTAAGTTTGTCTTTTAAGTGTGTGGTTTCAGAAATTATATACTCCAGGGGCGCCTGGGTGGCTCAGTTGGTTAAGTGACTGCCTTCAGCTCAGGTCATGATCCCGGAGTCCCGGGATCGAGTCCCGCATCGGGCTCCTGGCTCAGCAGGGAGCCTGCTTCTCCCTCTGACCCTCTCCTCTCTCATGCTGTTTCTCTCTCGCTCGCTCTCTAATAAATAAATAAATAAAATCTTTAAAAAAAAATTATATACTCCTCTTGAGAAAAAGTCAGAGTCTAACGTAGCACTCTCCAATAGAAATATAATATTAGCCACAGTACGCAATTGAAATTTTTCAAGTAGTCACATTTTCAAAAAGTAAAAAGAACTGGGTGAAATAAACTTTTAAAATATGTATTATTTTATCCATATATTAAAATATTATCATTTCAACAGGTAATCAATATAAAAATTATTAATAAGATATCCAGCGTGAATTCTACACTTATAACAGCACATCTCAATTTGACTGCTAAATTTTCCTAGGAAATATTTAATCTGCATTTCTATTTCATAACATTTACAGTTGAAAAAGTAGCTTAACATACTCAAGTTGCTCCAAACATACTTCAAAATTTCATAATAGCGGAATTATCAGTTTTTAAATTTAAATTAATTAAAATTAAATATAATTTGAAATTTAAGTCCTAGGTTGCACCAGCCACATTTCAGGTGCCCAATACCACATGTGGCCAGTGACTGAGGTATTGGACAGCACAGGTCTACAGCCTGAAGCTTAAAACAAGAAAGTATTTAGGACCTATATTCAATGAATACCTGAGGTATTTTTTCAATTTTGAAGAAAGCCAAATGATAGAATAAAGACTAATAGACTAAAGAAAGAATAAGGTTGTCTTTTTCTCACATAGTATTCATATTATAGGACAGTAATAGTATTAATAATAATAGTTCTATTTATATTTGCCTATTGATTCAAGAGATTCTAGCCCAAAGACATATTCATATATTGAATTTTGCTTTTCAAAGGTAACATAATTTTATTTCTACAATGGCATATACACTACTATCCAGTTATCCAGATGAGCTTCTTGAGGACAAGGGTTTTCCTTTGTATCTTGAACACCTTCGTATCTGCTTTGTATCTTTCGGGCCCATGGTAGTCATTAAGAAATGTTAAGTAAACCAATGCATAAAGAAGCAGGAAAACAAGAAACTCAACTTCAGTTTAAATCAGGAGTGAGTCATTTGGCCTAAGATATAACAAAGGGTTGAAACTGTATGACACAGGGCAGTATCTACCCTTCTATTCTAAGCATGCCTGATGACACTCACTAGGAGTCTGGTTGGTAATGCTGGTGAGATATCATCACAGCACCATGATGGAAATCACTCAGTGACATCTGGTCAGTCTAGGTAAGCTGGTGAGTACTCAAGTTATAGTACACACACAACTTACTTAGATTAGTCTTGTCCAACCCACTAATTTCTGAACATAGAATGGACCCCCAAAAACCACAAAAACTAGACCAGATCATTCAGGACTGATTCTCCCCATTTCTTGACTGTGACAATCTCAGATACAAAAAAAGAATTCAGTGTTCCCGTGAGAAAAATTCGCCAGGAAGAATTATAAGATACCCATCCCCCCCAAAAAAGTAATCTAATGGTCACTCAAAAACTACTTAATCAACCAAATACAAATTTACAAATTTTAAGGTGAGAAAAAATGTAAACAGCTTCTATGTAACAATACTAATTTTACCTGGAAGAATTTCTTCCCTGATAGAATTCATGCCTGTTTTCCTACCACTGGTTTGGTGCCAGGAAATTCTTAGGTATTCACTAAATATTTTCTGAATGAATTAGTACTTAATTTATGGCAGCAATTATATTACAAAAAGTTTAGAATTTTTTATTAGCTGTCATTATTGTCCTAAGCCCAGAGTTTACATAACTCTAATTAACTGGACAGCAAATATATTTTTACTATGTGCTCTGCACTTTGATTATTGCAATGACAGAGACAATATAAGACATGTCCCTGCCCTCAAGGAGCTTGTGATTCAGTTAAAGGAATCATCCAAATTTGTATAGTACAAAGCCATAAGAACTCTTCAGTCTTCAGAGAAGGGATGGAGGACTAGAAAGATCAAAGAAGGCTTCAGACATGTAGGGTGAGAAGGAGTGAGAGGATTTAGGAAGAAATCTACTCATTTATTCATTCATTCATTCATTCATTCAACAAATACCTATTGAATTACGAAAGTGACTCACTGGGAATACAAAACAACTGTGAGCTATTGGAGGTCAAAGACCTTGTTTTGAAACCAAGTCCAAAATTATTCTGAGAGGGTAGCTCACAATCTAAAAGAGCAATCAAGCAGGCATGTAATCAAAATGTTGTGACATTGTATGATAAGGGCTATAACAGAAGTATGTATAGAACACAACAGCGGCTCAAAGGAAGATGTGATTATTTTGCCTCAAGTGCTGGAGAAAGGAAGCATTCACAAAGGAGGTGACTTTAGTTTGAAGAGACCAAGGGTGGAGAAGGAAGCAAGTGCATAGGTCTAAAGACAAGTGTTTTCAAGGAACCGCAAGTACTTGGCTATGTGAAGGACATGGGGTAACAAGTGAGCAAAGACGAGCGAAAACATTGAAGAAATATACAGATGGATGGGTCCTTTTAGGCCAGGTCAATTTAACACATTCATATAAAGGCACAGACGCTGGAAGAGTAATATTTTTATATGACAGGGAGGAGACTGACCTAACCTGAAAAGACAGTAGAGCCAGATGATTTTGCAGAGCCTTGAAAGCAAAACAGAATAGTTCAGATTTGGTTGCAAAACGATCTGGAAACCATTTATAAGGTTGCGTATAGGGAAGTACCAAGATGAAAGGGAGCACTTAAGTAGAATTAGTCTGGAAGGATGAGTTAGACTTGAAAAGAATGAAGCAAGTAAGCTGCTTAGGAAGCTGTGGAAGATATCCCAGGCATCAGATGTTCTGATCGGATTTGAATGGGGGCAGTGGGAAAGCAGAGAGAAGTTGTGAGTGAGCAAGATTTAGAAGAAAAGAAATCAAGCCAAACTTGGTGGCTGACTGGATAGGAAGGATGAGTAAAAAATGTTAGTCCACATGTTTGAAGCTGGGTACCTGAGAGAATATCGGGGTCACTGGCAAGGACTAAGAAAATGGAAGATGTGGCTGACATATGGCGGAGGTTGATGATTTGAGTCTGAGGAGACCGAGGGACAATATCCAATAGGCAGTTGGAAATGCAGGACTGAAGGTCAAATGAGAGGGTAGTGGCACTGGAGACATTCCAAGGAATGACCTGGACACTGGGAAATCTGGACACAATATCTCTGTAATTACAAAGGGACTATATATAAACAGGTAACACTTGGAACTAACTTCTACTAGTTCCAGACTGGTGTAGTGTTTTCCAACCTTCTTTTAGCAGTAACTACTCCTCCCAGTTTTCTCCAGCAATGAATCTGTTACATGTTATGAAGTTACACACACAAACACACACACACACAGTTTTAAGGATAAAATTAGAGGTTTTGAGATTGAAGAGCATTGGGGTGGAAGAAGCCCAAAACTCCTAAGGCATCTCCACAGAATCCAGAAGCACAGATTTTGACCCAGAGAATACCTTAAAAATGCATTAAAATAATAATGAGACATTTTGGTTTGCCACATAGAAACATGGCAGTCAATAAGAAAAGTATCCTTTCACTATTTTTGCAAGAAAATGTAATAAGCGTACCTGGCAAGTGAGGTCTAACCTTGTCTCTGGGTACCCCTCTGTGTAATCAGTATGTTATCCATGCTCTTGTAACTCTGGTTTAGCAAACTGAAAAATCATTTTTGGTGTATTTGTTGATTTCCAAATTAATTGGGCAGAAATTGCTTTGTTTTGTAGAGGGGAGATCCTCCATCACTGAAGGTAGCGTTTTGGAAGAGCTTGTTAATCTTGGACATAGCTTCATTGGAGGAGGTGCCTTAGAAAATGAAATACATTCATGCATTACCCACAGATAAAAGTGTCTGTAGGAATTCACAGCAAATGGCCGTGATCCCTTTTTGTATCCTGACTTCAAATTCTTTTCCCAGGAATGTACAGCTGGGTCACACCAAGTATGTTTGCTTGTACACAACCTTCTGAAGAGGCACAAATTTACCCTTTATAGGCATCAACGCCTGCTTTGGCCGCTTAGTTTTGCTATTGTTACTTCTGGACATTAGCCTGCAAGTGACATACTCAGGAAATAAATTCGTTACAAAGACAAAGGATATTTTAAATGACACGGGGGAATTATAAAAATATTATAAACAATTGTATTATGATACATAGTCTAAAATATTATACAAATATTTTGAAATATCTTTAGGGGCTTTTTCTTCCAACTTTTGGGAAAATTTAGATGCCTTCATTCATTCATTTATCCAACCAATAACAAATGCCTACTATGTGCCACGTATTGTTATAAGCACTAAGATTAAAACAGCAAAAACAAGAAAAATTCCCTGCCTTCGTGGAGCTTAGGATCTAGTAAGGAACACAGACAACAAACAAAAATTCCCCAAATTATTATGTAATTACAATTGTGGTAAATGTGATAAAGAAGGGTGCATAGAGTGAAGGCACCAAACCTTATAGGTAGGCTGAGGAAGGTTTTCTTAAAAAGTGGTATTTAAGGGACGCCTGGGTGGCTCAGTCGGTTAAGCGGCTGCCTTCGGCTCAGGTCATGATCCCAGGGTCCTGGGATCGAGTCCCACATCGGGCTCCTTGCTCGGCGGGGAGCCTGCGTCTCCCTCTGCCTGCCTCTCCCCCTGCTTGTGTTCTGTCTCTCTGACAAATAAATAAATAAAATCTTTAAAAAAAAAAAGTGGTATTTAAGCTGAGAAATAAAAGAGCCCAGCAAAGTGGGGCTTGAGGAAAAGTGTCTCAGGGTGAGGGAACAGCAAATTCGAAGCTCTTAAGCCTGCAAGACCATTGTTGACTTTAAGAAACTGAAGGAACTGGTGTCACCAGAACATAGAGTGAGGAGGAAACGGTTTGAGATAAGTCCAGAGACGGGGCAGAGGCTACATTTTGAGAGTCTCCTAGAACCCGCTACTCAAAGTGGGTTCCTGGACCAGCTGGTCAGCATCATCTTGGACCTTGGTGAATATGTAGATTTGCAGGTTCCACCTTATACCTGCTGAATCAGGATCTCTAAAAGTGAGCCCCAAACATCAGTGTTTTAACAAACTGCTGTTTGCCTCTGTGCTGAGAATTTTTGCAATTTCTTCAGAGACTTCCTCAGTGGGAGGGACCTTCCCCACACTCTGTTCCTTGACCCAGATGTTGCAATCTCCAGGTAACATTTTAGTACCTGTTCCTCAGTTCTTACTCCAACAGTACACCCTCACACTCTCTCTGTTGGAGTCACCTCACCCTCATAGGTGGTTCTTTGAGGCAAGTTCTGTTTTGAGGTGGAACACCAGTCTAGTTTCTGTGGTGTCCATTTGGTCCATGGGAAAAACCCACATCTTTCCCCCATAAACTTTGGAAATCTAGGCATTGAAGCCCTCTCTCTTGTCCTTCCCTCTTGGGCAATACCAAATATCCTTTCACCTTAAGAGTTTCTGTGGCAAGAATTGGGCATAAGCCTCTGTACCCCCACAGACTCCAGAGGCTATAAGTCATGCTCTCCAAGGGCTTCTATAGAAGTTCCTGCCATTGCCTACCAACTTCCTTTAATCAGTCTCTTGACTTCATATATACTCCCAAAGTGGACACAGATCGCCAGACTGAATTGTCTGAATTGTTTTCTAAAGTATATTTTGAACAGGTACTGAAGAGTGTGTGTGCGTGTGTGTGTGTGTGTGTGTTCATGGGATAAGAATAATAGCACAAACATCTGTGTGCCCACATTACCATTATTTTTAAGACTGCTGTCTTCCTAATCCTATCCCTCCCTCCCCTCTCAGAAGTAACCACTGGCTCAAATCTTGTGTTTTCTCTTTAAATTTTTGTCAAGAGTTTTTCATAGTTTTACAACAGATTTTTACGTCCCTAAACAATATTGATATGGAAGCATTTACAGGTGAAATGACACAAAATCCTGGACTTACTTTAAAATAATTCAAGGTGGGAAAAAGTGGAGAATAGAAAAGAAATACATTTGCCATTTGTTGATAATTTGTTGAAGCTAAGGGATATGTGCATGTTGGTTCATTATACAGTGTCTCTAGTTTGTGTGTATTTGACAGCTTCCATAATAAAAAGTTTAAAAACGTAATATTAGTGAAATTTACATATTTTAAAATTTTTATGTAAGTGGAATCATGATGTTTATATTCTTCTGCTGCTTGAATTTTTTTCTCCAAAAGCTATATCCATGATGTTGCATGTAACTCTGATTCACTCACTTTCATCACTATATAGCATTTCACTGTAAGGCTAGAGGATTGTATTGTTGATGTACATTTGGGTTGTTTCTAGTTTTTTTCCTAAGATGAACAATGTTATTATAAACATTCTAATATATTGTCCTGGTACATGAGTGTGTCTAGATATGGAATTGCTGAGGGAGTCTGTACAACTTCAACTTCATAATAACACCAATTTTTTCCAAAGGAATTCTTTCAACTTGCATTCCCGCCAACAACCAGAGTTCTGGTTGTTCTACATCATTGCCAATACGGATATTACCAGACTTTTAAATTTTTGCCAATCGGATAGGTATGAAGTGTTATCTTGTTGTGATTTTAATTTTCATTTCCGTAGTTATTGATGAAGCTGAGAATTTTTAAAAATATGTTTATGGACCATTCAGGGTTCACTTCTATGAAGGGCCTCTTTACATCTTTCACTCATTTTTCTGTCAATTTGTTCTTTTCTTATTGATTTGTAAGACTTTAAAAAATATGATTAAGATACATATGACATATTGACATATATATTATGAAAATATCCTTTCCTGGTTTGACTTGCCTTCTTATTTTCTCTATGGTATCTTTATAATTAGATATTTTTAACTTTATGTAAAATTAATTTTTTTATGGCTTTGGTTTCTATAATATGTGTCTAGCTTAAAAAATTTTTCCTAACCTCAAAGTAAAATATGCTTATATAGTGTCTTCTGAAAGTTTTATAATTTTGTCTTTCACATTTAAGTTTTTCATCCATTTAAAGTTGATTTTTGTGTATGGTGTAAAGCAGAAAAATCCATTTAAGTTATTTTTAGATTGGATAACCAACTGTTTCAGCTCCACTTTATTGAAAAGTATATTCATCAATAACAATTGATCTATAATGCCAGCTCCATCATAAGTCAAAATTCCATAAACGTGGATTTAGCTTGGGGCTTTCTATTCCTTTCCTTGGTTTATTTATCTCATTGCAAAAGAGTTTTCATAATTCTTATTTCCAGCTTTTTCATTTTAAGGAATTTTAGTTCTTCTTGGCCTTTTGCTCTCAATATAAATTTTAGAATCATCTTGTCAAATTCCATAAGAATTTTTTAATTTATTAAGATTTGGGAGATTGCATTAAATTTGTAGATCAATTCAGGGAGAATTTGACATCTTTAAATATTGAGGCTTCAGGGCGCCGGGGTGGCTCTGTCTGTTGTGCGTCTAACTCTTGGTTTCGGCTCAGGTCATGATCTCAGGGTTGTGAGATCGAGCCCCTCATTGGGTTCTGCACTCAGCAGGGAGTCACCCTGAGATTCTTTCTTTCCCTCTCCCCCTGCCCCTACTCCCAACCCATTTCCTCTCTCTCTCTATTTCTCAAAATAAATAAATCTTTTTTAAAATAAAATACTGAGGTTTCATATTCAGGATCATAGTATATTTCTCCATCTACCTATTTAGATTACCTGAAAAATAAGCTTAAATAATTTTTTCTCTGAGTCTTACAAATCTTTGGCTAGATTTATCCATAAGAATCTTATTTTCATACTGTATAAATGATAGCTTTTTAAAAAATTACATTCTATGATTGTTATATAGAGAAATGCAATCAACTGTTGTATATTTTTTCTTTTCTTTTTCTTTAATTTATTTTTTTTTAAGATTTTATTTATTTATTTGAGAGAGAGAATGAGATAGAGAGAGAGCATGAGAGGGGGGAGGGTCAGAGGGAGAAGCAGACTCCCTGCTGAGCAGGGAGCCCAATGCGGGACTCGATCCCGGGACTCCAGGATCATGACCTGAGCCGAAGGCAGTCGCTTAACCAACTGAGCCACCCAGGTGCCCTTCTTTGTTTAATATAAATTCAATTAGCCAACATATAGTACATCATTAGTTTCAGGTATAGTGTTCAATAATTTATCAGTTGCGTGTAACACCCAGTGCTCATCACATCAAGTGCCCTCCTTAATGCCCATCGCCCAGTTACTCCACCCTCCTACCCACCTGTATATTGGTTTTTCTAACCAACAACCTTGCTGCATTTTAGAGATTTTCTATAGATTTTGGAGGGGTGATTTTCCTTTCCAGTCTTGTATCTTATATTTCATTTTCCTGACTTACTGAACTGGCTAAGCCCTCCAGCACAATGTTGAAAAGAAATGGTGACAGTGGGTATTCTAGTGTTGTTTATAATCTTAAAGGGAATACTTTCCATTTTTCACCCTTACATAAGATTTTGTTGTAGGTTTGTTTTGTTTAGGAAGATTAAGATTTTTTTAAATCATGAGTGGATGTTGAATCTTATAAAACATTTTTCTGCAACTGTTGAGATCATTGTACGATTTTTCCCTTTATTCTTTTGATATGGTAAAGAATATTGATTTTATAATGTTAAGCCAAACTTAAATTCTTGGGGTAAACAAAATCAACACCATCAAAGTGGTTCCAAATTGAATTTATTATGAAAGAAAGATTAACATAGTAAAACAGAAGAAAAGAAAAAATTATACTTTAAAATATACAATATTGCAAAGATTCAAGTATATTGCATCAACAAAATGAAAAAATTTAATATGTTCATTTGTTCATTCACTCAATAAAAATGCATTCAGCACTCACTATGCATCAAGAACTATTCAAGGCACTTGAAATTCATTAGTAAATAAAGCAAAGTTTCCTGCCATATTCTACTCTAGTTGAGGTGAAGGTAATAGATGATAAACAGCAAATTTAATAAATAATTAAATTATGTAGTAATTTAGTAATAAGTACTATGAGAAAAAGAAAAGGTAAGTATTCTAGAAAAGGACAATAAAAAGTTTCCAGTCAGCCCTACCCAAAGTAATTTACTCCTTTAAAAAATTATTTTAGGAATTGTTTTCATTTTCACTTTATTAATTCTCACTTTCATTATTAAAATTGATACTAACCAAGTGCTTATTTATGTTTCTCTTAAGTTACCAAGAAGTTTCCACCTGGAAGAACTCAGTAAATTTTAATAAAATTTCAAGCATAGTATGGTGATTAACATAACAATAAAAAATAAAATAAAATAAAATTTCAAGCATAGGCCTATCCTCTCCCTTGTACTCCCACAGTCCCATGATTGAAATACAGCCACAGGCCATGAGCACTGGAGTTAACTCAGTAGCAAACAAGACATACAAAACACCGAATTGTGTTGCAAAATCCAACATAACTTTAAGTTTTGTTAGAAAATGTTTGCTATTATCTTATTGTCCCGTATACTCCAGAGCCCAGTGCACTCTGCCTAGGGAAGAGTCACTCTAATGCTTGGAGAGGGCTAAGGATGTCACGAACTGACTATACTACTTTTGTCTATTTTAGGCCCTACAACCCTTCACATAGGAGATCAGGCATTGTTAGACAAAGCTGGTTAAAGGCAATTCAAGGAAAGTTCTTTTTTAGCCCCCAAACTTTCTTGAAAATTGAAAACAACACAGGCTTGAGGCTCTGATAATCCTAATTTGAATTCATTCATTTAATATCCATACAGCAAACATTTTTTCGAGCAGCTCTGACGTACCAGACACTGCTAGGAACCAGGTAAACAAGTGATAAACAAAACAAACATGATTATCTCCACCCTGTGGTGTTTCCTGTTCAGTAAGGGACAGAAATAGTAAACAAACCTACCAACCACTGTACAATTATAAGTGATAGATAGGTTAGTAAAGGAAACAAACATGGGGAGGCAATAATAGGAGGTAGGATAGGGACATTGGAAGGGCTGGGGCAGGGCTAAAGACATGCTCTGAGTAATCATTCTCTTAATGAGCATTATTGCAGGTGAGTCAGAATAACACATTCAAATTACATTTAGAAGCTGTTAATGTGCTAAAGCAATGAGTCATAACATTTATCCAAGCCATATTTTTGATAAAATCGTAACCTAACAGCAGTAACCAAAAATCCAGTTAGATCTGAAAAATGTGTCTCTTCAAGTGTCTTCATTCCCAGGCTTGGTAGCTACCCAAATTAGCAGATCTGGCAAGCTATCCTCAGTGCACGAAAGCCAGGTCCTTCTTTTTCATTTGGACCTGCCTTATTTTCCCAGATCACTGACTCATTTCCGCCAAGCCATGAATCACGTCTGGCACCACTGTCATTCGGTGTCATGAGCTTCGGCGTTCTAAGACGCGCACCTTGGGCAGGGCATTTCTATGAAAGCATTCCCCAGCATGGATAGATGTTTGAAGAGAGTGTATTTTTCTCCTTACCCTCCAAAGTCTTCAGGGGAGCTGGATAAAGTCTAATACATTTTTTGAGAAGGCAGCCTGACGGGTGCGTTATTTCTGAGTGGGTCACGGTGTTCAAGTCAGAGTGACGGTTACTGATTGTTCTTTGGGACGGGTTGAAGCTTTCCTTGCCATCTGAGTAGGACACAAACACTTCTGACGGAGAGTTTGGGCATTTGAACCATTCCACTTATCGCCTCCTGGCTGTCCAATTGCTCTAGATGTTTCCACTCTCATTTTGGTAAGGAAGAAAAACATTAACTAAAGAAATGAGGTAACCTTGTAATGTTTACATAAGGGAAGGTATTTGTTTTGAAATAGTTACTTCTATTTGCTTTGTCAAATTAATACAGGTACGGTGCTTAAAAAGTCAAATAACATTAAAGAACAGACTAATTTCGAGTCTTTTTGCAGTTTCCCATCTATTTACCTGTAGATTTCCAAATCATACTCCAGTAGTTCTCATACTTTTTGTTCTCAGGACCCTTTTACAGTCTTAAAAGTTACTGAGGCCCAAAAGCGATTTTGTCTATGTGAGTTACACCTGTAATTATTATATTTGAAATGAAAATTGAGAAATGTTTTAAATAGGCATTTCTTATTCATTCTTAAATAACAATAATGTACATGCTAATATAAATAATTTTATGAAAAATAACCGTATTTTCCAGAAAAAGAATTTAGTGAGAAGAGTGGCAATCTTTTTTTTTTTATTTTAAAGATTTTTTTTTTATTTATTTGAGACAGAGAGAACGAGAGAGAGAGAGCACATGAGAGGGGGGAGGGTCAGAGGCAGAAGCAGGCCCCCCACCGAGCAGGGATCCCGACGCGGGACTCGATCCCGGGACTCCAGGACCATGACCTGAGCCGAAGGCAGTCGCTTAACAAACTGAGCCACCCAGGCGCCCTGAAGAGTGGCAATCTTTTACATTTCTTGCAAATCCCTTTAATGTCTAGCTGAATGGAAGACAGCTAGATTCTCATATTTGTTTCTGCACTCAGTTTGTTGTAATATGTTGTTTGGGTTGAAGTAAATTTTTAAAATCTGGCCTTATACAGATACGTAACTGGAAACAGGAAGAATATTTCAATAGGCTTTTCAGGTAATGTGGCTATTCCTGTTGGTACCACATCAAAATTCAGCTAGCAGTGGTTTTTTTTAAAGGTTAGTTGCAATGTGAAACCTGAAACTATACCAATGGAACTTTTGTACTCTGCTGTACTAAAACCCTTTGTCCATCTTGAACTTTAAATGGATAATATCATGCATTGGTAATTTGGAAAATGAGTAATTCAGATTTTCCAAATGTTGACACATTTTATTATTTAATATTTTTTAAAAAGCACATGTGTTAATATCATCATCTGATTTTATCAAAAAGTCTTTAAGTATTGGGAAGCTCTAAATTCACAGTAGGGGATATAAGTTTTCCAAAACTTTAATTTTTCCTTGAAAGCTCCAATTTTTTCATTGGCAACAAAGGTATCAGTTATTTTTACTTGAAACAACAGGCTTATTTCATTCATTTGTGAGAAAACATCTGCCAGACCCCCAAGTCTGAATAACCGTAATTTGTCAGTCGCTCTTACAAGTTCAAATATTGTTCCACGCATTTAATGCTTAGTTCAACTCAAAAAAATCACACAAGTGCTCTTCCATATCCTGTAGCAATGCTCTGTGTTACTTCCCATTTCACCACCCAGAATGTTAACAAGATATGGACTCAAGGTTGAGATTTAATAAAAGTAATTATTTGTACTGCTTCACTGAGGACATTTTTAAATGAAACTGAAATTTTTTTTAACGGTGAGTGTGGAGGTGAGGAACACAGCGACCACAAGTCAATTTTTGGCAGTGCCTTTTTTTTTGCACGGCTGGAGCACTGACAGTTTTACCCACTGTGGCTTTCGCACCGTCAGTGTAAATATCCACACAGTGAAAAGGCAAATAATACTTTAATATTATATAAAAATAGCTTTGTCTTCATAGAAAGTGACCCATACTTTGAGAGCTGCCGTAATATGCTCGTACCACTACTGCTTGGCATACTGATGTTAACTATTTCCCATTGACTTTCTGATCCAGAAGATGGGGGTTCAGCACCCCTTGACTAAAGCAACACCTCTGTTTCTTCACTGCCTCAATATAATCATATCACAATGTTATTTAAAGATTTTTTTTTTTTTATTCATTTGAGAGAGAGAGAGAGCAAACAAGAGCATGAGCAGGGGGCGGGGGGCAGAGGGACCCCGATGCGGGGCTCGATCCCAGGACTCTGGGATCACGACCTGAGCTGAAGGCACCTGCTTAACCAACTGAGCCACCCAGGCACCCCTATTTATTTATTTATTTATTTATTTATTTTTTAAGATTTTATTTATTTGACAGAGAGAGACACAGCGAGAGAGGGAACACAAGCAGGGGAAGTGGGAGAGGGAGAAGCAGACTCCCCGCTGAGCAGGGACCCCGATGTGGGGCTCGATCCCAGGACCCTGGGATCATGACCTGAGAAGAAGGCAGACGCTTAATGACTGAGCCACCCAGGCGCCCCGTAAGCTCCTTGGGTCTTATTGAGATTCATGCCTAGGAGATTTATTAACCCATTTCAGCAGTTACATATAATGCTGTCACAGCAGATCAAAAACTGGCACAGAATTTGATGAATAACAAAATTCTTACAAAATATTAACTGTCAATTCTTTCTATCATTTGGTCTTTCAACAATCCAACACATATTTTCTGAGTATCTACCATGTGTCAGGGCACTGTTGTAGGTGTTGGGATTACACTGGTGAATAAAACTAATAAGGTCCTGTCATGGACACTTTACAATCCAGTGGTGGTGGATTGTAAAAAATAGCAAAGTGAACTGATTTCAGATAACAAGTACTGTGAAGATAGCAAAAGAGGGTAGTATGATAGAGGGTCTGAGGATAAAGGTGCTATGTTAGGAAGAGGGTCGGGGAAGGCCTCTCCGAGGATGGGACATTTGAGCTGAGGCCTGCCTGACTGATGAGAAGGACCTGTCTTTGTAAAGATCTGGGGAAGAGGATTGCAGGAAGAACAAAAATCCTAACAAGGAGAAGAGTTTAATGTGTTCACAGAGTAGAAAAAAGACCAATGTGGTTGGAACATAGTGAAGAGAGAGTGGCAGGAGAAGGTATCCAGAAGCCAGGGCTGGAAAGACATTTGGATGTAATCCCAAATAGAGGTGATAATTGAAATTATGGGATGAGATAAGATGGCCAAAGGAGAGAACATACAGAGAACTGTGCAAAACGCTGTGCCTGCTTGCAAGAGCATATGAAGCAGTTCCCTACCTTCAAAGAATTTACAATCTGGTGAAATTGGTGGGAGAAGACAAATCCCCCAAATCGAGAATAATAAAGACAATGCATCATCAAGCCTTACATGACATAGTACAGGTTTAAAAAAAAAAAAAAAGTGAAGTTAGAAAAAAGTAAGTGAAGTTAGAAAAAAATAACAATCATTGAGAATTAATGGTAAAAGGTTTTTTGTATAGGAGGTGATATCTGAGCCAAACTGACGGATGAGTTACCTTTGCAGCAGCTGAAAGGCAGAGGAAGAGAATCTCAGATAGAAAAACATGAGCAGAGACTTGAATGTTGGGGTAAATATGACAAATTTAGGCAAAAGTAGAGAAAATCTTCACTGTTGAGAAGTTGTTGAATGGGTGAGTTTGCTTTGGAATCTTGCTTTATCAATAGTGGGAGGGAGGGATTAAAACACCGAATGGTTAGATCTGAAATTACGGTAAAGATTAGCAATTGCCAGGACTCCTTAATTTTTGACATTGAATAGTGGTAACACCTCCCCACCTAATCACTTTTTATTATGATGTTGATGAATAATTATTACTTCAAGAAATGAAAACAATATAAAAAGGGGTAGGCTGAGATGTCTTGCTCCTATCTGTCTTCATCCACCTTATTTTCCCTTCTTCCCAATAGGGAGCCACTTTTTTTTTTTTTTTAAGATTTTATTTATTTATTTGAGACAGAGAGAATGAGAGAGAGAGAGCACATGAGAGGGGGGAGGGTCAGAGGGAGAAGCAGGCTCCCTGCCGAGCAGGGAGCCCGATGCGGGACTCGATCCCGGGACTCCAGGATCATGACCTGAGCCGAAGGCAGTCGCTTAACCAACTGAGCCACCCAGGCACCCCAGGGAGCCACTTTTGATTTTCGTTTCAATCTTTCCAGTTTTCTTTATGCAGATGCAAACAACATGACTATACCTTATTTTTTGCCCCCTGCTTTAGTTTCCTTGGGCTATTGTACCAAGGTGCCACAAACTGAGTAAAAATAAACTCTTAGTTTTGGAGGTTAGAAGTCCAAAACCAAAGTGTCACCAGGGCTATGCTCTCTCTGAGACTCTGGGCAGACTCCTTTCTTGTCTCTTCTAGCTCATGGTGGTGGTTGTCAGTTCCTGGCATTCCTTGGCTTGCAGCAGCCTCGCTCCAATCCCTGCCTCTGCCATCACATGCCATTCTCTCTGTGTGTCTCTGTCTTCACATAGAGTTTTTCTCTTCTTAAAGAACCCCATGCATGCTGGATTAGGACCCATCCTAGTAATTTCACTGTAACTTGATTATGTCTGCAAAGACCCTATTTCCAAATAAGGTCATATTCCCAAGTACTGGTGTTTAGAACTTCAACATATCTTTTGGGGAAAAATAATTCAACCCATAACAACCCACATTTTTTTACACAACACTCCATGTTCACTATCCCGTACCTTCCTGTTAAAATTTTAACTATATATCTTGGAGCTCTTTCCGTATCAATGCATAGTGATCTTTCCCAATCTCTTTTCATAGTTGCATAGTGTTCCATTATGTGACTGTCCCATAGTTTATTTCATAAGACCCCTAGTGATGGACACTCAAGTTGTTTCCAATCTTTCACTATTTAAATGAGTAATGTGTACATTTGTCATTTTGTATGCATGCAAGTGTATCTGTGTGAGAGATTCCTGCCAGTGGAATTGTTGGGTCCAAAGATAAACACATCTGTAATTTTGGCAGATATTGCCATATTCCTTTCATAGGGGTTGCGCCATTTTGCATTCCTACTAACAGTGGATGACACTCATCACACTTTTAGAGTTTTGCTAATGTGTAACATGAGAAATTGTATTTCTGTGTAGTTTTGATGTCTTTTTCTCTTATGCACCTCCACATTTTAAACATTATTTTTTTTAAGATTTATTTATTTATTTGAAAGAGAGAGAGGGCATGTGCACAAGCGGCAGGGAGGGGCAGCAGGAGAGGGATGGGGAGAGAGAATCTCCAGCAGACTCCCAGCTGAGCATGGAGCCTGTTGCAGGGCTCGATCTCACAACCCTGAGACCATGGCCAGAGCAGAAATGAAGAGTCAGATGCTTGACCAACTGGGCCACCCAGGAGCCCCTAAACATTATTGTATGTATTATTTTATGTAAATTTTTGGCCAAAAAACTATAATAAAAATTTCTAACTTCAAGGATATAGAATCAAAATGAAGTACCATAATCTATGGAAACATACTTAGGTAATTTGCCAAAGTTGGGCCACTACTGAAGAATATGACCCTTACTCTGATGACTCAAGTAACCCAACAAAATAATTTTCATTTAGCTAGGTCAGATATAATTTCATAGTAGAGAATGAGTGCACTCAACCTCATGAACTTTTAATATCCCTTAGGTTCTCTCCAAATAAGCAAAGGAGCACTTACTTAATGCATAGTATGGAAAGCTACATCTTTTTAGGAGAAGCCAAGTTCCTCCTCAAAGACCCTGCTCTTTGTGGTTGGCTGTATTTGCTTTCTCATCCATCTTCTCTCAGTAGTATAATTCTTTTTTTTTAATTCTTTTTTTTCTTAAGATTTTATTTATTTATTTTAGAGAGAAAGAGAGAGTGCAAGAGCAGGGGAAGGAGCAGACTTCCTGTTGAGCATGGAGCCCAACTCAGGGCTTGATCACACGACCCTGAGATCATGACCTGAGCCAAAACCAAGAGTCGGGCGTTTAACCAACTGAGCCACCCAGGCACCCCACTCAGTTGTTTCATTCTCAGTAGAGGCCATTTCCCAATTTCTTGAATAAAGTGTCAATACTGACACTTTATTTGAATATTGCCAACTCTTCTCACTGTTACAATCAAATTATACCATTTACTGTCCTGATTCTAAGTTGTCACAGTTTTGTTCTTAGAGAACATCTGGAGCATCTATGTAATTAGTTTTCACACTTCAGTCATGTGCAATATTCCTTTCTTTGCAGGTGGTACTGTGAAGGCAAGGAGCTTGAAAATTCCCCAGACATTCATATTGTCCAGGCAGGAAATCTGCACTCACTGACCATTGCTGAAGCCTTTGAAGAAGACACAGGACGCTATTCCTGCTTTGCTTCTAACATCTATGGGACAGATTCAACCTCTGCTGAGATTTATATAGAAGGTAAAACAAAATATTCTTAGAACATGGCCCTTACTGGTAAGACATGTATTTATAATAAATATTTATCGAGGGCCTACTATACCACACACTCTTCTAGGCAGTGGAGACAATAGTAATGAACCAAATAGACAAAGGTTCATGGACAGATGGAATTTACACTGTGATGAGAGAGACCAAAAAAAATTGAGATAAATAAATAAAATATGTAATATGATAAGTATATGAAATGGTTCTGATCACCAATTCTAACCTGTGTGTGGTGTGTGGGGTTGGGTGTCCTACACTTTAACTCAGTTCTAACACCATTTACCTGGATATAGTGTCACATCCAACAGGTTAAGGGCTTAGTTCTACAAGATTGCTCCTACCTTACCTCAGATGCCAATCACAAGTATTAGGCCCCCAGGTTACCTACAGCTTCTGTCTCACTTGGCTACAAATTAGAGGTTTCCACAACCCCCTCCTTGGGCTCAATTAATTTGCTAGAGTGGCTCACAGAACTCAGGGAAGCACTTACTTACATTCACCAGTTTATTAAAGGTGATAAATGATACAAATGAATAGCCAAAGGAAGAGATGAATAAGGTGAGGTCTGAGAAGGTCCAGAGTGCAAGAGCTTCCGTACCCGTAGAGTTGGGGTGTGTCACTCTCCCAGTGCGGATGCATTTGCCAACTTAGAAGCTCTCCATGCTACTGGGATTTTTATGGAGGCTTCCCCATGTAGGCATGATCAATTACCATCTCCATTTCCTACCCCTCTTCCTTCTCAGGAGGATGGTAGGTAGGGCTGAAAATTCCAAGCTTCTAATCATGGCTTGGTCTTTCTGGTGACCAGCCCCCATTTAGGAGCCATCCAGAGTCACCTCATTAGAACAAAAGATGCTCCTGCGCTCTTATCACTTAAGAATTTATAAGTTTTAAGAGCCCCGTGTGGTTCAAAGACAAATATTAGAACAAGATATGCTCATGACTTAAGAAATTACAAGTTTTAGCTGCTCTGTGCTGGGAACTAGGGGCAGAGACTAATATATGTATTTTCTGTATCTCACAGTATATATAACACTACAGAAGAAATAGAAAGCAAGAAAAAGGGGGATAGGAAGTACACATATGTATATTTGTGTAAGCATGCACATGCATGGGTGTGTGGGTGGGGGGAGGGGGGCTGTAGATCTACAGATACGGTGGTCAGGGAAGACCTCACTAATCAGGTGACATATGAGTGAAGACCTGGAGGAAGGGAGGGAGGGAGCCACAATGATACTCAAGGGAAAACCACTCTAGGTGGAGAGATCAGTAGTACCCTGACCCTGAGGTAAGAGTGAGCCTGTGTTTAAGTATAGAGATGAACCAATGTGGCCTGGAGGGAGGAAACAAGGAAAAAATAATAGATGAAGTCAGAAGTTCAAGATGGGGTAGAGGTGGGAGGAGGCAGGTGAACAGATCGTGTTGGTCTTTGTAGGTCATTTTAAGGACTCTGGCTTTTACTCTGAGGGAGATGGGAAGCTATAGAGGATTCTGAGCAGAAATGTGATATGATCTGACTTAGCTTTTAATGGGGTCACCCTGGCTCCTGATTGAGAATATACCTCATGGAGTCAAAGGTAGAAGCAGGGAGACCATTTGGGAGCATTGGACAGGCATTTACATCAGCACCAAACTTATATGACTAATTTTAGGGAAGAAATCAATTTGTGTTCCTTATATATCTACCTAAGTTTTTTGTTCCATTTTATCTCGTCTCTGAGTTTTTTCTGAGGACTCTTCTTTAGCACTTTTATCATCTATGATACCTTATGTATGCCTTGGTTTTAGCCCTTAAATATTGTATTATTTTAGTATAAACTCTCTTTCACCAACTAGATTATAAAGCGGGACTGTCTCATTCTTTTTTGTATCTTTAATACCTTATGTAGTACCAAATATATAGGGAATATTTGATAAACATTCATTGAGTAGATGCATGAATAATGATAATAATGAATAGTGCATGGGGTAGAAGTGTGTTGTATGTTTTTATCCTCAAATTTTTGGAGTACAATAAATACCTCCAGATTTAGCTCAGTTATGCCTTCCTGGAATTCACTATCTTGAGAAGTAAATCCGAGATCAAAGCTTTGCTAGCAGTGCTGAGATTGGATTGCCGATTTTTTAAATTTGTGGCAACAGAGCTTCAAACACCAACACTCCCAAGATGAAATATGACTTGTTAATATTAGGGTTGGGCGGAAGAGCATCCACCTACACCTACAATGTTTAGAATCCAATGTAATCCCTCCTTTTATCTAATCTGTGTAGGCCAAGAGCAAGAGGATTTATGGACAGCATAAAATATCTGCAAAAACTGCTCTGTTAGAGGCATCAGCAGGTGTTTTATATACAAGGACATTTGGCATTTAGGCCGGTTAATTTGAACTCTGTCACTAACTGGCCATGTGACCTTGAACAAGCCCTTCAACTCCTTAGGGTCTGTTTCTCATCTGTAAGATTGGGTGTTAGTGTAGGAAATCACTGAGTTCATATCTAGGTCTGAAGTTCTATAGGCCTTCAAATGCCTAGGAACTAGTTTAAGAAATTATCATCTTAAAGATTTCATGTCTTGTTTTTACTTTTCCAGGGGTTTCTTCTTCTGACTCAGAAGGGGACCCTAACAAGGAAGAGATGAATCGGTAATTCTAATTTTCTATCCTATGGCTTTAGCAACCTCAGAGCCTGAGAAAGCTGCTGATTGGTTTAGTAGAACTTGAAAAGTGTGGCTCCAGGATATGACCTCAAAAAATAAATATTGAGTGGATTTGGAGAACTCTACTTCTTTTGTTTTAAGTCTTACCTAGAAGAAGAATTTTAATATTCCCAATATTTTAACCAACTGAGCCACCCAGGCGCCCTATATTCCCAATATTTTAAAAATGAGGTATCACCTATCATCACACTTATATCATCATACTATATCATACTTACAACTACAGAGTAAAAAGCAAATAGCCCAGTGCTCCAAAAAAAATTCATGTTTTGTGACTAAATAATAGTATTCAAAAGGACACAAAACCTGGTTACCCTAAATTATATATGTGAGTGATCTGAATAAGTCATAACCTTTTTGTTGAACAATTACACTGAGTACTGAACAAAGTTACATCCATCCATTCTTTACCTTCCCCAAACATCAACTTACCTACTCTATACCAGGCACTGCATTAGACACAATGGTTAATAAGAAAAATCAGATGCTTCCTACCTTTGAGAGGCTCACAGTCTACCAGAGGAAAATACATAGCAAATATAGCAAGAGATGTATACCAAGCATATAGACAGTAAGAGTAATAAAGTGTAATAGACTATGATGTAACCATGGGCAGGGTGTATCAGACTTGGCACAAACATCTCTTAATTGGTTGGGGAGGGAATGAGAGATCAGGAAAGGCTTTGCAGAGTTGGTGACCTTGAGTTGAGTCTTAAAAGAACAGTAGGTGGACACCCTCAAAAAAAGGAAGGAAAAAGCATTTTCAGGCAGAGGAAGCTGTGGACAGAAGGCATGGGACCTGAAACAGATGCAAATTCCATTCCCTAAGATTACCTGAAACAAACAGCAACATTTGGAATATACAAACCTGAATAAGCAAGATATGATATACAAACTTAAATAAGCATGAAATATCTCGGTTGATTATTTTCTTTAAATCTACTTTTGGTAGTTAGGATTTAGCTTCAGTTCTGTGTAATAGACACCCCAAATGACAGTAACTTAAATGAGACAGATATTTATTTCCCATTTACATAAACATATGGATTTGGCTGGTAGAATGGCTCTACAACTCACTGGGTTCCAGCTGGCTTCCAGCTTCAACTCATTTTAAGGAATAGCCTCATCTTAGTCTCAGATTGCAAGGAATAAAGGGCCATTCCCCACCCCCTTCTTAAGGTCATTTCTCTTAGATCAACATACATCACTATCCTTCATATCCCATGACCAGAGAGTAGTCGTATGGCTACACCTAGCTTAATGAAGGTCAGGAAATGCAAACTTTATTTGGAATAGCCATGTAAAGAAATCAGGAATTCTATTATTGTAGAAGAAGAAGATGGATGCTTTGGGGACACTGATAGCCTCTGCATCACTACATAATTCTGCTTCTGAGATGCCATCCTTCTTGTCTGGGAAAAAATTCAATCACTCATTATTGGGCGTCCCTTCCCCCCGCCCCTATGGCTGTACAAAGTTGATAGATACAGACATAGACATAGACATCATGTTTGATATTAAACACTGCTCTAAGCATCTTACATGAATTACCTTATTTAACACTTACAAAAACCCTCTGAAGTAAGAATTGTTATTTCCCCATTTTAAAGATGAAGAAGCTGCGGCAGAGGAAGGTAACAACTGGACAAAAAGGAAGCCCATCTTGTCATAAGTCATCTATCCCTATAGGATATGGAAGGGAGTCCTATCTCCCAGACCCCAAGATCCCTTCAAGTCCAGCACTTTGTTGCTTCCTGACACGCGTGGGTACTGATACCTTTAGTAAGACTAGGAGCCTTTTAACTAGAGGGGTTGCTATCCCCTCTGAACTCTGGTTCTCCCTCTTGTCAGGTTCTCTGACAAGATCCTCAGACCTCTTCTCCACGGCAAAACTAAAATAATCTCCCTTCCACAGTCTTCTTGTGAATACTTCTTGGCTCTCTTGCCCTTTAAATAAGCTTTTTAATTTAATTTAATTTGTGTAAACTTGAGCTTGTTGACTCAGGCTATTTCTGCTTTATGCCATGCCAAAATCCCAGAAGCAAACATTCATAAAGCCTGGCCTTTTACTTGGAATGAAAAGGGGACGGCAAATACAGAGGAAAATACAACAACAACAAAAATCTCAAAAAATTATCTTCTGCACTTGTCTTGAATCTCAGTTAGTTATGAATATTCTTGAGTCCTCAGCTGAGAGCCACTAACTCAAGGACAGTAGTGGCATCTTATCATCTTCCTGTTGACATTGCCTATCAAAGTGTATAGTAAAGAGGGGCACCTGGGTGGCTCAGTTGGTTAAGCATCTGCCTTTGGCTCAGGTCATGATCTCAGGCTCCTGGGATCAAGCCCTGCATCCAGCTCTTTGCTCATCAGGAAGTCTGCTTCTCCCTCTCACCCTCCCTGTGCATTCTCTCTCAAATAAATAAATAAAATCTTTTTTAAAAAGTGTGTTTAAAGAAGTTAAGCATTTGTGGAATATTGTTGAACAAAAATTTTTATTACATCTAACTTGTAAGAACTGATGACATTACTAGCTTTTCTGAAAGAATTTTCAAAAACAATGATGTCTGTTTTAAAATCTATATTTTAACCATTTCTCAGAATCCAGAAGCCAAAAGAGGTGTCATCTACTCCCACTACTTCTGCAGCCATTCCTTCAGCAGCACCCCAAGTCCAGCATGTGGTGGCCCAGCCCAGGGTGACAACCATCCAACAGGTACAAGAGTCTAAGTGAAACACAGGTGCCATGGACTGTGGAGGGCAGGCACCATGACCGTGGCCATCTTGTATGGCATGATTGTATTCTCTGTTGCAGTTTCATGACTTTGGGCAACACACTTCCACGGTCATGATAATGGCTTTGTACTTCTGATGTAGGATATCAGCGTTTCTTATTGTTTCAGGAACATATTCTCTAGCCTCATAGGCAAATTTCACAGGAAAAGAAACTCTTTACTAATTAGTCTTGATATTCCAGTTTAATGAAGGGTATTGATTAGGGATACAAAGAGCTGTCAGCTCTCACAGTAGCCCAGGCAGGACACTCTATATCATGAAACTCAGTTTCGTGGAGCTGCAAATAATTCTACTTTCTAAGATACAACAACCATGAAATGATTTTTTTAGAAAGCATTAAATGCTCTCATCCTTCAGGTTAATGATGATGATCATGATCATGATCATGATTATAATGCATGCTTATTGTAAAAACATTCAAAAGATACAGAAGTATACTCACTAAAAACCTTGGTCCATGTACTGCTCCCATGCCCCGACTCCTCAGAGGTACCTCTTGTTAATAGTTGCTAGCAGATAATTCCAGGCATTTTCTATGCATGTATATGAATATATATAATATTTTAAAAATATGAAAACATACTAATCTAAATGTATTTTAATATGTTATTAATATATTTATTTATGTATAAGTAAACATATTGGTCTACAACTTAAAAAAAAATTTAAACAGAGTTTTTTATTTAATCCATTTAGTAATGCCCAGGGGTCACATTTTAGTTCTAATCCAGTAGTTTTCAAGCTGTGATCTGTGGAGACTCAGGTTTTATGGAACTTCCTCAGGGGTTTAGGGTTAATTACAACCAATAGAGCTCTCTCTGTGTTGAGGCTGTGGGGATAGACAGCACTTATTTTACAACCACCATGACCTAGAAAGAAATACAATCAATTCAGTATCAAATTTGAAGTCTGTAATTCATAGACTTAGAAAATGTCGGTTTTTTGGTTTTAGATTAATCACATGTACCAAATTCTGTAGATTTGTTCTATTTACCTATCATCTAGGTAGTAATCATAGTGACAATGAATCTACTGTTTGTTCCCTTCTAATAGTGTCAGAGCCCCACCAACTATCTGCAAGGATTGGATGGAAAACCGATCATTGCAGCTCCTGTGTTTACAAAGGTAATCAAAATACTACTTCTTTCTGTCATGGCTTTAAACATACCACAGTACCCACACAAAATTGCAGGATCCACGATTTACTGATTTAGCTCAGGATTTTGGTCTTTTATAAGTACTGTATAAGGTTTGGGGTTTTTGGTAGTTGTTTCCATGTTATTTCAAGTCCCAGATTTCTAATAATAGTTTGCATAATGAGAGGAATGTCTTCCCCACTCACCACACTGATCTCTACATGGCCATCTTATTGCTGTTAAATGGGGTAGCCACACCTAGGGGTCAGGTGATAAGTTTCTAGCCACTCTCTACTCCAAAGGTTTCTCCGGACTTTCAGAAGAATCACGTTGCAGGCCCATGTCTCTTGTGTTGAAGGAGATGGGGTTAAATGATCTTAGGAGGCTTAACATAAAGGAACACTCTAGGACAAAGAACTTTCTTTTTCTATTCCACAGATCAACTATTGCAGCGTTGTCAAATTCCGAGTCTCAGAGTCTTTGTATTCAGAACTAGAAAATTTACTCAAGCACTTTCATTTACAAATGAAAACACAAGGGAGGGCCAGGGACATGAAGCAGTTTATCCAAGGTCACAAAATGAGTTAGTGGCAGAATCAGGACTAGAAACAAGCTCTTCCAATTCCCAATCTATTATTCCTTCCTTTATATAACATACGTTATTTATGCGTTGCCCAAGACAACAAATTTAAAGGTGAAAATTGAGTCACATTTTTTTTTTTGGTATTATGAAGACCACATGGATGAAATCTATACCTGGATTTATAGCTTATTGTTTATCTGAATGCCAAACTTAGGCCCAAAGAGATTTTGTCCTGTCAGAAGTATGCTTTAAGTTAGAGCGGTGGTTCTCAATCAGAGTTAACTCTGCACGCCCCCCCCCCCCCCCCCCCCCCCCCCCCCCCCCCGCCGCCCAAGAGACATTTGCAATGTTTGTAGATATTGTTGGTTGTCACGACTGGGAGATTGTGCTGTTGGCATCCAGAGATGCTGCTAAACATCCTGTAATGCATAGAATGACAGCCTCCTGTGGGGTGTCCTAATTGGGTGGGGGCCAGTGGGTGTGGGTGGTAAAACAAATTCACCCAAGGCAGAACAAAGGAGATGGACGGTAGCTGACTACACTGCAAAGAAGCCGCAGGCCGGACAGCAAAGAAAAGAGGGTCTAGGAGGCAGTGGTGAGGGGCTAGAGTTATAGGGTGGAGTGAGGCCTTATGCCGATGTATGGACTTTTCCCTTTTATGGTTATCTTGGAACTATCCCAGGTAGTAAGTAGCCCATTAGTCGGTTAGAAACTGTGGCTTAATGAGCTTGTTTGCATTTAGCTTGGTGGTTGCTGTGGGCCCTTTGGCCTTGCTCAAGTTTCCATTGTTCAAGCCTGTGGCCTAAAAGCAGCTTCTAGACCTCCCACGATAAAGAATTATCCAGCCCAAATCATCAATAGTCTTGAGGCAGAGAAAGCGTGGCTTAGAGCAAAATGGCATATTTTCCAGAGAGTATGAACCCTGAGGGAAGAGCTTAAGGCACAACTTCCACGGAAACATAAGTTTTAGGGAAGTTCCATCATTTAGGCTCATCTAAGATGGTTTTCCAAAATCAAGCAGAGCCTAGAGTGAGACACGTTTATCCATATCCATATCAGTTGGGCAGACATTCTTATGTGAAGCAAGATGCCTCTCGATTTATCAGGTTTGTTCCTTGTAATCTGCTTTTGGAATTTCAGCCTTGCTATTTTCAAAGACTTGAGGTAGGAAAACAACATATTTGTGACTTGGAGAATACAAGATTTTGATGAAGAGTTATAAGTGGACCTTTGTATAGGGGTGTGTGTGTGTGCACGTGCACGTGTGTAATATGGCCAATAGAGCTACATCTAATTGTCTCTTTTTTCACTACTAAGTCACCTACTCTTAAAACAGAGTTTTAAGTGCCACAGAATCAGGACATTTTTTTTTTTAAGATTTTATTTATTTGAGAGAGAATGAGAGAGAGAGAGAGCACGAGAGGGGGGAGGGTCAGAGGGAGAAGCAGACTCCCCGCTGAGCAGGGAGCCTGATGCGGGACTCCATCCCGGGACTCCAGGATCATGACCTGAGCCGAAGGCAGTTGCTTAACCAACTGAGCCACCCAGGTGCCCCCAGGACATTTTTTTTAAAGATTTTATTTATTTATTTGAGAGAGAGCAAGAAAGAGAGCATGAATGGGGGGGAGGGGTAAGGGGAGAAAGAGATGCAGACTCCCCGCCAAGCAGGGAGCCCAACGCGGGCCCAATCCCAGGACCCTGAGATCATGACCCAAGCCGAAGGCAGACACTTAACTGACTGAGCCGCCCAGGCGCCCCGAATCAGGACATTTTAATTTTTCATGCCCCTTTGTCACACCCTAGAGACAGTGCTCACTCTTCAAAAGCAACTAAACCACAGAATAATTTATACCCAGTCCCAGCTGAAGTGTCCTCTCTCCTCTTCCTCACCGCCACCTGCCCAGCCAGACACCAGACAGGTGTCCTTGCCTCCTGCTCACTTTCAAATGGTGTTCTCTCTTCCCTGCATCTGAATCACCTAGTGGATACCTTTGGTATAACATTTAGCACACTAATAAAGCTGTTTGCTTTTCTGTCTCTGCCAAGCACCTTGAAGGCGATCTCTAATATCTAGATAGAAGTCTACGAAGGAAACAATAGGTCCAAAGCTGTTTTTATTATTCCAATAAATCCAATAGTACTTTAGCACTTATTCTTTACATTTAATTTTCACGGACTGGTTCAAAGAACAGGGTTAGCTGCTTTTGTGTGGTGACTGTGATACCTCCTTGCAATTAGATACTCTAATGGGCAGATTCATATTTGCCTTGACAAATAAAAATGGGAAATGATTTAATCACTAGCTACATCCTGGTCAACCCTTTGTAACTTGAAAATATCATAGATCCAAATGTATTTAGTACATTAGCTTTGCCTAGCCTACCTTAAACATGCTCGGAACACTTAGAGTAGCCTACAATTGGGCAAAATCATCTAACAGAAAGCCTATTTTACAGTAAAGCATTGAATATCTCATAGAATTTGTTGAATACTGTACTGAAAGTGAAAAACAGAAAGATCGGATAGGTACAGAATGGTTGTCAGGGTATTGGTTGTTTGCCTTCGTGACGGCGTGGATGATGGGAAGATGTGACTCACTGCTCCCGTCTATCATCACAAGAGAGGATCATACCGAGGATTGCTAGGCCAGGAAAAGATCAAAACTTCAAAATTTGAAATACAGTTTCTACTGAATGTGTATCACTTGGGCGCCATCATAAAGTTGAAAAATCATAAGTTGAACCATCCTAAGTCAGGGACTTAGATAAATCTCCAAAAACATTAGGTCCGTGGTGGGGAAACAGTCCTTAGTACAAAGACCCAAACTCTGAACAGACTTTCTCAGCCCTCAGGATATGTGCTTTTGCCTCCATAAATGGGCTCAGGATTGTTCAGACGTAGGGCACAGGGATGGGATAGGCTGTGGCTCACATTCCAGAGAGACTTATCAGCAACGGTGTGCTTGTATTAGTTTCCACCAGTGAGGGCAGAATTGAGGTCATAGTCATGGCCAGTGTCAGAAAATTTCTGAGTCAGGGCCACTGATGATGGTAATCACATGGCGTGAGCCATGATAACTGATCATATGCATATGTTTGTTTGGGTTATTCCTGCTTTATTTACTTCTTTAGGGACTTCTGGCATTCCAACCCCTGTGACTCATTTTCTATACTGCCCAACAAAGCATTTCTTTGCCAGTAATGGCAAGAAGCCATTTTTCTAAAGCAAAAATTAAAGAGCAGAGTTTTATTTAACTCCTTGTGCCTCCTTTGGTGATAGGGAAGTACTAACATTATCTTCTTTTTAAAGGTTAGAATGAAAAGGAGGGTTGCCCAGCAAAACAGTGGTAGCTCGAGAGAAGAGCTACCATATCTAGTTCACTGCTCTACTTCTAGGTAATACCTATATTTTAAAGTATTTTATGGAGATAGACTATCCTCCATCTTCTATACAGTATCAAAAGCACTTTCATTCTATTTATGAGGGAGAAAATAGCACTCACACTTCTTGAGTGCGAAGGGAGGTGGATGATCAAATTAGGTTAGAATCTTACTGCTATGGGTGCTCCCAGTCCAGCAGCAGCTGCCCTGGCCGGCTTTCAAGGCTGCAGCAGCCCTGGCTCCAGCTGCTTCAGCAGTAATTTGAAGAGTGCAAGGGGGCAGGGGAAGTGAGAATTTGAAGAGCACCTCATTACATAACAGCAGAAGCAGGAAAACCCTAAATAACTGGGCCAGTGGCTGGATCCAGATTTCTAAAGCTTACATGGGCCCCCCTTCCCAGCCCAACAATTCCAGAAACTTTTCTGGCTCAACTGTTGCTCTGGGCACCTGTGCCCACCAAGGGGTAAAAAGGTCCTCCGTCAAACAGTTCTTTATCCATAAAGAACTCCTTTGATCCAACTCCAGCCTAAAGCACCATACACATTCACTTGCAGTCGCTCTCTCCCAAGGTGCACAAACATCAACTGGATTAAAAAAGGAATAAAACGGGGTACCTGGGGGGCTCAGTCAGTTAGGCATCTGCTTTCGGCTCAGGTCATGATCCCAGGGTCCTGGGATCAAGTCCTGCATCGGGCTCCCTGCTCTGCGGGGAGCCTACTTCTCCCTCTCCCTCTGCTGCTCCCCATGCTCTCTCTCTGTCAAGTAAATAAATAAATAAATAAAATCTTAAAAAAAAAAAGAATAAAATGACAGTATGAATCTTAAAGCTGGCATCTTTTAACCAATAAGGGAGCTGTCCTTTCTCAAGGTTATCCCTGTATTATATTTGTGGGTATAAATCTGAGCACAAACTATGTCCTTTCAACTCACATTTAAAGCCCCTGGCACAGTGCTTGACATAAGGCAGGCACATAGTAATATTTATTCTGTGGTGAATAACTTCCCTTTCAGCTAAATAAAGAATTATTGTTTTCATTGCTTTGTGGCTTCAGAGTATCAGCAGGAGGAAGAGAGAAAAAAAATCCCATATCAAATGGCTATGGAAGAAATGCTTCTCGAGGCTCTATGCTGTCAAGTCACCCTTCAAAGAATGTCTTCCAAGATTATCAGTATGGTGATGACACACAAGACAGATTTGTTCTTTGGATACTCTTTACCTCAGGAGGTTGTAGACCCTCAGCTTAGTAACTTTAGTCCAAATCCATAATTCCTAGTTAAGACTAATTAAATCTTTGTTAGTTGGGGAATATTTCATTTATCTTATTCATTTTCAGTGAAGTCAAGATGATTATGATCAGGTCCGTAGACATTGTGCCATTAATAACAGCCTAAGACCTACTCCTTTGTTGAATGTGGCACCATCTGCACTATGTTCAAATGGTGTGATTGGTTTGGACCCTGGTGTGAGTCAATTCCTTCTCATGAGACTTTTGTAGAAAAGCAGTTTTCAGTAATAACAACTATCATCGTCCTTCCAACTATGACTTTCAACAACTTCTTTTGAGTGGCTTGTAAGATGACTGTCGGCACCTCTCTTACTGAGTATTGATGATGTGTCAACTGGAATGAGGTTGCATCTCATATCACAGACATTTAGCAGGCATATTACATACACTGTAGTATCTGAGGTACCTTGGCTGGACTCTCAAATAGAACGCAGGCCTTGACCTTCAATGTCAAGTGAATAATTAAAGTCGGTCTCAATTAAAGTTGCTCTGAGCAACATATTCTCTCAAGGATATCCTTTGGCAAGCAGGGCTTTGGTCTAACCTCTACGGATTGAGAATTGGCTCATGTGTCTGAACTGCAAGCCGTGTCAGAACATATAGATTGACCTCATTCTTCTCACATCCCCTTAAAAAGGATGCCATATTTAATTTATTCCATCCCTTCTGCCACCACTTTTTTTTTCTTGGTCTGTTTTTCTAATTTGTTTGCCTCAAGGAATGAAACTCTATCTTGTATGAATCCCAGGGAGATGTCTGACTGCCATTAAAATTTTCACTAGGCCTCAAAGCTGCCACGTTACACAGAATTTGATCAGATGTCAGGGTGGAGGGCATATCCACCAACTTGCCAGGAGCACCCGAGACTCCTTGATGTTCCCTGCTTACTAAGAACATTCCTTTCTTGTCACTAGAAGTTGTAGTTTGGGGTAGATAAAGAATAAGAAGGTGTTTTAGGGGTTTTTTTTTGTTATTGCTATTGTTTATCAAATAGTTCCTTATTAATTCAGAGACCCCTCTGTACAAATCTCATCCTGAATTACTTCAGCAAACAAATTTGGGAGTGCAAAAAGAACAAAACACTAATATTGAACTACAGTGCCCCCTGGCTTTCCAATATCAACTTACATACCTCTGAGGTAAAAGTCATCTACTATGTATAGCTCAAGCTGTGTGGTTATCCCCACCCCTATATTCCTTAGACAAATGTCATAAATATGATGGGGCCATGCCATGCACAAATTATCATAAATTGTTCATAAAATAGGTATAAATAATCACAGGATATTTATAAGAGTGAATGACAAAAGCAAAAAATTAACTAAATATCGGCTTTTCCTTTCTCTGATGCAAGAGCCAATATTTCCTTAATGCAGATCCCCAAATAGTAATAATAGAAAGCCTTGCAGCATTAGTTACTAATAGAGCTTGTGGAGGAAGTTAATCATAATCTTTCCATGTTTATAATGTTTTGTCCAACATTAAAAACAATAATATGAAAAAAAAATATGCCCACACACATGCCAAAGAAGAATTTCATAATCAAATGAAGTACCAGGGGCACCCAGGTGGCTCAGTCGGTTGCATTGGACTCTTGGTTTAGGCTCAGGTCATGATCTCAGGGTCCTGGTTTCAAGCCCTGTCTCAGGCTCCATGCTCAGCTTGGAGTCTGCTTGAGAAATTCTCTCTCTCCCTCTATGCCCCTCTCTCCTCCCCCTACTTGTACTCTTTCTCTCTCTCTTTCCCTCCCTCTCTCTCTCAAATCAAATGAAGTACCAACTACACAAAAGAATGTGTGACTTTAAGCTCACAAATCATGAGTGAAAGACTGGCTGTGAATGGAGACTGTGAGTGCCATTCTCTAGTAGAATCTATTATAGAATATATTGATATGATACAGTTCAAAGTGGTTTTGTAGGGGCATCTGGGTGGCTCAGTTGGTTAAACTTCTGACTCTTGATCTCATCTCAGATCTTGATCTCAGGGTCGTGAGTTCAAGCCCCACGTTGGGCTCTGCACTGGGCGTGGAGCCTACTTTTAACAAACAAACAAAAAAAAACAAAGTGGTTTTGTAAACCTTTTTTCATGGATGTGTGGAAGAGCATTTAATGATGCCTTCACAAAATTACAACATATTTTACCATGATATCAGACTCCATTTGTGACTATGATTTTTATAGAGATTGTCATTGTTTATATCCCTCACCAGATCATTGAAGTTATACTATAAAGAACCCATAAGGAAAACAAGAAAACAAAACAAAAGTCAATTTCCAGGACCACAGTATGTAAACAAGACAAAGCCAGGAAAATGGAATCAGTTACTTGAGCCACAGAGATGTTCCACCTCATGAATAGTGACATTCTTGTGTGAAAAAATACATTACTCCCATGTTGACTACACCTAATAGATACTCCTGCAGATTTCTTAAATTGTTATTATTTCTGGAAACCAACCTCCACTTGGGCATTTAAGAACAGAAGTACTTTACCAAAAGTCAGCATTTTTCCAAACCCTCCAAATGTGTCACCTAGTATTTAATAAAGTTGTCTGGCATTGCAACAGAGAGGAAAAGGAAGAGGATAGTGAGGGAAAAGCTTTATATGGGCTCAGATGATTCTATCTCCAAAAACAGACTCAATGAATATCCACAGAACTGAAACTGCTGGAGATCTAGAAGATTTGGAGAAAATCCAAATATGAAGGCGATAGTATCTTTTTCTAAAATTCAGCACTGTAACTAGATTCCAAAAATGTATATTTTTTGGCTCTAGCAATATTCTTCTCATTACAGATGTTACAAAATTTATCAGCCTCTGAAGGTCAGCTGGTTGTCTTTGAATGCAGAGTAAAAGGAGCTCCATCTCCTAAAGTTGAGTGGTATAGAGAAGGGACCTTGATAGAAGATTCTCCAGATTTTAGAATTTTACAGAAAAGTAAGTTGATACTTTAAAGTATTTTTCTGATAATTAATTTTTATAAATGTATGGTATTCATTTATTTCTATAACTTTTTAACAACTAATTTAAAAAATAAAAGAAAAATTACTTGTAATCATAATCCTCCAAAATAAATCCTAGTAATATTGTGTTGTCTATTCTCCAAAAATTTCTCCATGCGTATGTTTCTCAAAAATAAAAATAGGGGCGCCTGGGTGGCTCAGTCATTAAGCGTCTGCCTTCGGCTTGGGTCGTGATCCCAGGGTCCTGGGATCAAGTCCCGCATCAGGCTCCCTGCTTAGTGGGAAGCCTGCTTCTCCCTCTCCCACTCTCCCTGCTTGTATTCCCTCTCTCGCTGTGTCTCTGTCAAACAAATAAAATCTTAAAAATAAATAAATAAATAAAAATAAAATAAATCATATGCTTTTTTGTAAATTGATTTTTTCACTCAACATATCATGAACATCTTTTCCTGTTAATGAATATACTTTAAAAACAAATCAATACAATCAATTTTATATTTATTTAATCTCCTGTTGTCGAACATTTAGATTGTTCACAAATTCTTACTTTTGTAAACTGCTTCAATGCATATAAAAGCAAAATCATTTGTGAATATCTATAGAATAAAGAGTATTAGGGGTGCCTGGCTGGCTCAGTCAGTAGAGTATGACTCTTGATCTTGGGGTTGTGGTTTGAAGTCCCACATTGAGTGTAGAGATTACTTAAAAATAAAATCTTAAAAAAAAAAAAAAGAATAAAGAGTACAGAAATTGCTATTATAAATTCACCCATTTTTAGGCTTTCAATATATATTGCCAACATGCCTAACCCAAAAGACTGAACTAAATTGAGGATAATCACATAATTGATCATCCAATCTGAGACACTTTGGGAGTGAAAGAGACTGCTATTAATAATTACACAGAGATCCCAGGAATAAAACAGGTCTATCCCAAATGAACTGGGACACGTGTTGTCCTAGCTATATTCTACTACAACCAACAATATATGGGAATGCCATTTGTCTCATACCTTCACTAATAACGGGTATTAAACATTTTTTAAATTTTCACTAATTTTATAGGTCCAAAATGAGAATACTAGTTTTAATCTGTACTTCACTAAGTAAATGTGGGGTGGAACTTTTTTCATGTTTATTGGGTCTTTGTATTTCTTTATTTTTAAAATTACCTGTTCATATCCTTTGCTCATTTTCATACTGAAGTTTTGTTCTTTTTTACTGTAAGAATTATTTATATATGCAAGTGGTCAATTCTCCTTTTTCTTATCATATACTGCTTTCACCTTGACCCATTTTAGTCATAAAATACATTATAATTTATTTCCTTTCTTGTTAATTTGTCTCTGCTTATCACTGATATATGAGTCAAACTGCTATCAGGTTTTGTTTTGTTTTTTTTTTTAAGTTTTTTCATTATTTATTTTGACAGAGAGAGAGAGACAGCGAGAGAGGGAACACAAGCAGGGGGAGTGGGAGAGGGAGAAGCAGGCTCCCCGCAGAGCAGGGAGTCCGCTGCCGGCTCGATCCCAGGACCCTGGGATCATGACCTGAGCTGAAGGCAGACGCTTAACAACTGAGCTATCACGTTTTAACAGTAGCAGCAACAATAATATAATCTGAATACCATTTAAACTTGAGAAGAAAAACTTTAATAGTTCTATCAGTGTGGAAGGTTGTAACTAAGTTCCACACTCTTATTGAATGCCTGCAATTGAACACCTGTATTCTGTTTTCAGTACCATGCAGGCACTTTCAGGAATGTCAAAGAATTTTAAGATAAAGAACCTGCTCTCTTGTTATCTCTCCTGAGGCTCTCTGGCTATGAAAACACTTGATAGTCAGAGAGTTCTTCCTCCATCTTGTATATGCAAATATCCTCTGGAGACAGAATGCTTTATTTTATCAGGCAGGTACAATGTAGTGTGAATAAATTAATCAGATCTGGAAACCGTAGAGCAGGAGGTATAGTCTATGTTTTATTAGGATGTGAGAAGCCTAGCCAAGAATGAGCTCTCAGTCTTCACAAACCTTGTTTCAGGTACAGCTGAATGGGTATCAGTTAAAGCAAGTTGTTCCTGAATCCCTAACTCAGTCACTTTTCCTCACCTAAGGCTTTATGTGTCCCAAGTGGAATCCAGGTGTGTCCCGAGATATGGCAACATCTGCTTAGCAGCTCTCTTGCTGCCCTTCTGTGACAACTGTCTTGTCATTGGTGCTTTACTTCCACACTTACAGATTAACCTTATCAAATCACTCATGAGTATACAAGAGACTGAAATTCTATAGGAAGCTTCTGATGAAAATATGGCCTCTCGGTAAAAGAAATGCTTAGAATCTTTTCATTTTTTTTTTTTAGAACCTCGATCCATGGCAGAACCAGGTAAGGATCATTTTAACTTTAATTTGTTAGCGTGTTAGCATTAGTGATTTTACATACATATAAAATATATATACATAAATCAGTGAATTTATATATCTTATATAAATAATAAAACATATTCCTGTTACACTGGTGTCAAGAAAAATATGAAAATACGGTTTTAGAAACAGGATTCTAACCCACTCTAGCTATTACTGTAAGAGAAGGAAAGGAGGGGAGCACATGCAAATTTGGAATTTATATCCGATACTGAACATGAATGCAGTTAGTTCCTGGTTTTTAAGGGATGTTTCTTAGGAATATTTTCCCTCTGTTTTTTTGGCCCCTACACATGACCTCCCAAAACTGGGCAGAGAAATTTTCATGATGCTAGATCAATTCCAATTCCACAGCTTATGTGTCTCAAAACTTATCCATCAGATTTTAAAATTTGCAGAATCAATAAAACATCCATGGTGTTGTTAGATTTGGATGGGAAGATACCAAGATGACATGGGAGTGATGGTAGGTGAAGCTTTTACCTCTAGAAAATGGAAGTTACTCACAAACTACAGTGTAAACATCTGAAAAGTCTTCTCTGTGATCACCCTGGAAAATTAGATTGTATTTGTACCCCTGAGTAAGAATGATGGTTTGGGATTTCATTATTATAATTCTCTCTTCTGAAAACTGAATGGAAAGGCATTCCAGAAGTAGACATGGAACATCCATAGGACACAGCCCTACCCTAGGGCCTTGGGGATACATAAGTAAAGAACAGAACAGCCCTACTCTTGCATTGCTTGTAGTGGAGTGGTATTTTTCCCCTTGAAAATCTTTCAGGTTTTGACACTTTTGTCCAGAGCAGACTTTTCCACTAGGCAATTTCATACACACAATCATCTGAGTCACCCAAAAGGGGTCCCTTCCCAAAACAAGTGCTACCTTTCCCAGCTCTGAGATCTAAAATTTCATAGCCAGAGAGTTCTTCTTCCTCCATCTAGTACATGCAAATACCCTTTGGAGGCAGAATACTTTATTTTATCAGGCAGGTACAGTGTAGTGTGAATAAATTAATCAGATCATTTTCTGAAAGTGGTTGTTGAAGGCTGAGAGTAGAAATGTTTGGGAAGAGGAAGAGAGAGAGAGAAGAAAACATAGTCCAAGTGCTCAGAAAAAGTACAGAGAGGCACCAAAACCAAACTTTGCCTCTCCATCATTTAGGATTCTTGGCAGCAAGAAGACCTAATTAAAGTGGCTTAAGCTTTAAGAAAAATGTATTTTCTCACATAGCAAGATGTCCTGAGAAATGTCTTGAGATTGGGTGATTTCGCGTCTCCAAGATCATCGGGGGCCAAGCCTTTTTCCCATTTCCCATTTCACTGTCTTCAGGCTTAGGCTTGTTTCACTTATCTACCCAAGACAGCTGCCACAGTTCTGAGTATTGCATGCAGACAACACTGCAGAGGCAAAATTAGGGAACACAACTCTCTTTTGTTCTCTTCAAAGAGCAAGGAAATCTTTCTCATGAACTCCCCAAAAGACTTTCCTTCCTTCCTATTTCATTGATTAGAATTGCGTAGTGCATGCCATGACTCAGCAAGAATAGAGCTTAGCGTGACCAATCACGGTTTGCCATCTGAGACTGGGAGAGGCCAAGTTGCCTTGAAGCACATGACCGCTCCAAGGAGGGTGGACAAAGCCGGAATTCTATTAGGAAGGAGGGAGGAGGATGAAGAGCTACGGAGCAGGTACTCAATATCGTCTGCCGTGGCCTCCTGTCCAGTTTTCCTAGAGGCTGGCCAGCTAATTGAATTCAGTTATCACGAAACAGTGAGATGCCAAGTCCCTCCTAATACAACTATGTTTTTGTTAATTTTGTTTTTAGTGTCAGGTCCACTGAGTGGTAACTGACAGTTTATGCTACTGCCCTATACTTCTCTTCGCGTCAAGGAATATCTAACTATAATAATTTTAAGCTATAATCACGTGGTTCAATCTGGGAATCGCTTTTGTAGTTATTCAAAGGGGGTTCATGCTGTGTATTGAAGTAATCCATAAGAATTACCATAGCATTGCAAAGGAAAAGATGCATTTCACTCTTCTTTTACCTGGAATTTCAAATTACTCTATCAGCTAAACTACTAGCTCATCAAAATATTTCTTGCCCAGTTTTAAATTGTGGCCCTCATTTAAAATTACCTCAGTGCAAAAGTTCCCCACAGACATAATAAGAGACCTAGATTTTAACATGTTTTATTAATCCTTTTATTTCACACAAATCTCCTTTTGCGCTAACTCCTAACTTGTTTTTGTGATTTGTAAGTTTACTTTTTCTCAGTTCTGTTTTTGTCATCTGGAGTGATGACATAAAAACAGAAAATAATATGGGAATTCACAATATATTAAGATATTATATTATCATAAGATCCTCTTGCCAGTAGTCTATGTGGAGTTTTTTGTTCTACATCCTTTGATTCATTGAGACTGCTCATCAGTCAATCCAATCAAATAATTGTTTGAACTGATTATTTTCAAACAATTACTAGAATCAACTTCTTACATTGACTTTTGTAGAATCATCATCTGTTATCAGTAAATTTTATAATTCCATTTCCACAATTAAGTCAGTAACTGTTCTGTTTTATTGGTGTTTAGAGGAGATTTGTACTTTGGTCATTGCTGAGGTGTTTGCAGAAGACTCTGGATGCTTCACGTGTACTGCAAGCAACAAATACGGCACAGTGTCAAGCATTGCACAGCTCGACGTGAGAGGTAATGGCGCCTGAAAGGCCAGAACAGTCTAGACTATGGAACAATACCCGATTGGATATTGGATTTCTTTTAGCATTTATGACCACCACCACCACCCATTATCCTGCTGTTATCTCTGATATTCCCTAGGAAAACATCTCCTTGGTCTTTTATAAACTTCTAATATTCTTTCCAAAATGGTACTTAGATTTTTAGTTTAGTTTTTTTTCCTGTATCTTCACCATTCTTTAATGCCCCAGATTGTGGTCACTGTTTTTGACAGGCATTCTCCCATTAACATACTCATCTGGTTTGGATACATGCCCCAGTTCACAGTTACAATCCTACCTCCGTTTTACTGAGTAGGGCTGACAGCTCAGGTCCTGTTATTGTCCTTTCAGGAAATGAAGACCTCAGAAATAATGGGTCTCTTCACTCAGCCAATTCCACCACCAACCTGGCTGTTATTGAGCAACAACCATCCCCACCCAACCCAGAGCCCCCTTCTGTGGAACATCTCCCTAAACCCAAACTTGAAGGAGTTCTGGTGAACCACAATGAGCCCCGGTCCAGCTCAAGGATTGGGCTCCGTGTGCACTTCAACCTGCCTGAAGATGACAAAGGAAGTGAAGCATCTTCTGAGGGTGGTGTGGTGACCACCAACCAGACCAGGCCTAATTCTTTCCCGGAGAGATTCAACGGACAGACAGCAAGAATCCCTGAGCCTTCTTCACCCGTCAAAGAACCCCCTCCAGTTCTGGCCAAACCCAAACTGTAAGTAAAAATTAAAATGGATGACCAAGGATGCCTGTGAGCTTCTCTGAATCTGCCCTTAAAAATAATGGGGCCGAATGGGACAACTGCGTGGCTCAGTTGGTTAAGTGTCCAGGTCTTGATCTCAGAGTCATGAGTTCAAGCCCTGCAATGGGCTCCATGCTGGGTGTGGAGCCTACTTAAAAAAAAAAAAAAAAAATGGGGCTGAAAAGGAAATTACAGAATGGGAAGATACAATTTAAATGCTTTGCAAACGATAAATCCTTACATCAACATTAGTGTACTATCACTACTATCCTTACTGTTAAATATTCTACCTCTGAAAAATGTTACACCTAATGTTACCCCTAAACTAGCTGATAAAGATGTTTGTCTAACATTAGAGGCTCCAGCTGAAGCACTTCTACACTCTTCTTATAAAGCCTTTTCTTGCATCTAATAATCCTTATAGTCTATAATTTCATCCATATGTTTCCCATTTCTGCTTCAACTAAAGCTTTTGTAGTCTTTGTGGAAGAGATATTTAGTACTTTTTTGACTGTTCTTTGCTATGGCTAGATATGCTATAGTAACCACAGTAGGTTTCATATAATATAATGGGGATGAAAGAATGAGGAGTCATAATTTTCAGACTCACCTTGGGGCCTGATGTGGTGTCACCCTAACCCCCCAGAGAGCCTCCATCGGAGCCATGTTGCAATGTTTAATGTTCATCCATAATAAAGCAAACACAGAACATAATACTACTACTATGTTCTGTTTGATCCACATGTCAAAATTATAAAAATTACATTTATAATTACATAAACTTTTAAAGGTCAACATTAAAATCTATAGTAACAGTGATCCCGTCATGTGTTTCTCAGTGCAGAACACAAGATGTTCATTGGAAGGAGGGCATGTCATTTAGTTTTATATTCTTCTCACTACCACATAAGGCAAAATCCTGGGCATAAAATTAAATGTATGAAACATGCCTCTTGGAAAACCACGTCCAAAAATGTCTCCGTCCCCTGAAAGTTCTGCTGGTCACAGGAAATAGGAATCTGCTAAAGTAAAAAGAGGGAAGAGGTTACTGTAGGGAAATAGGCAGGAATGGGAACCCAAAGGCAGCCCGGTCCTGCCTAGAGAAGGATAACCCAAGCCTCTGTCCACCACTCACTCTCTGTTTGGAGCACCTCCTTGTTTCTTCTTTGCATATCCTCTCCACTCTTCCCTCTCTGAAGACTCATCACCTCACACCAGGCCCATCATGGCATGTCCCATTCTACAGTTTGTGTCAAGTTCCACTGCTAATTAAATCATTCATAGCAACTCAATTCCAAATCCCAGCTGGTCCAGCCTGGTCAGGTGAAGAGGATTTATGTTTGGAGGAAAGAAGAGTCAAATGGATCAAATCAGAACTGTGAAGGGTAGTGGGGTGGGGGGTGGGGGGATTTCTCAGAAAAGGGAGTTTTGGGAACAGGTAATCCAAAACAATTTCCTTAGGAACTGCCTTCTTACAGAGCCTCTCCTACCCAGGGACTCTTCAGGGGCGATTAGGTATGTCAGTTAGGATTCTGTTTAGCTTCATGTTGCAGAAAGCCCAGATAAATGTGGGTTAAACACATGAGGGTTTTTCTCTTAAATAATGGAATTAGTTGGGCAGTCTGGGGCCATTAGACTGGCTCCATAGTCATTGACACCCCAGTCTCCTGTCTTTCTGCTCTGCCACCTTCAGCACTTGCTTCTTCTCCAGGTCTTCCCTCATGGTCCGGGATGGCTGATGGGGGTCTAGTCATCACGTCTGATTTCAAGCTGCAAGACGGGCAAATGGGTGGAAGGCCTGATCTCAGACTCCTTTTAAGGAGACTTCTTAGGTCTTACACAAAATCTTGAGCTTGTATCTCATCAGCCAGAACTTAGTCACAGTTTAATAGCTGCAAAGGAGACTAGGAAGTGTAGTCTTTGGCTGTATATGTTGCCTCCATGAATAAAATCAAATTCTTTTACAAAGGGAAGAAGTAAGTAGTCAGCCAGCAGTATCTGCCACATCAGACTTTCAATGGATATAACAATTCCTGCTATTAAATTATGTAATGACACCCTCTACAAATCTAGTCCTCAGCACTATATAATTCTTTAATCTTTTTTGCCTTCCTTAAGGTTTCTCTTGTGTGTCTATAGGTTTGTATTAGTAGAGGTATGAACATACACCTATGTGTGCACACGCACACACACACCAGTCCTTTGTGCACCCATATGTCTGCAGCCTTTTCCTTCTGGTTTTGACCTCATTGGTTTTAACCTTTTAGGTTTTGCATTAAAATATATCGACTCTCTGAATAATCTTCTTCATTTTTTTTTAAGATTTATTTATTTGAGAGAGCGAGAATGAGAGAGAGAGAGAGAGTACATGTGGGGGGAAGGGCAGAGGGAGAAGCAGACTCCCTGCTGAGCAGGGAGCCCGACGCGGGACTCGATCCCGGGACTCCAGGATCATGACCTGAGCCGAAGGCAGTCGCTTAACCAACTGAGCCACCCAGGTGCCCCTGAATAATCTTCTTGAGGATACACTTTTCTGCTCGTTCCTTCAATTTGCCACTCATACGGAAAATAGACATAATTCTTACAGATCTTAAAACTGCAACAGAAAGAGAAACTGTCCTTTTTAAACATTGTATCATCAAAGCCTAGATAATTCAGACTTTGAGATTTTCAACCTGAATTTCAAGATTGTCTAGAGCAGTGATTCTTCATCCTGGCTACACTCTTTACTAAAATGTAGAGCTTTTAAGAAATATTTATGCCTTCCATCGCAATTGAATCAGAATCCCTCCACAGATTATTTTAACATTCAGCCAGTTTGGAAACTACTGGTCTAAAGTTGGAAAGTCTGGGTTACAACACTTCATCATTCCACCCCACCCCATACACACACCCCTGCACACCCAGGAGAACACAATAATTAACATTTAAAGTGGGGAAAACGTCAGACAAAAATCAGCATGTACTGGGAAAGCCTGTTCTGGGGACAAGTGTTTCTTTAGAGCAGAGGTTCTCAGTCCCAGATGCATGCGAAAACCACCTAGAGCCTTGCTATTCACGGCACTGGCATCACCTGGGAGCTTGATAGAAATGCAGATTCTCAGGCCCCACTCCAGACTTGAATCCGAAGCTGGGGGTGGAGGCGGGGAGGGCAAAAGGGAAATAGGCAGGAATGGGAACCTGCCTCCAGAGGCTTCTGAGGCTCACTAAAGTTTAAGAACCACTGCCCTACTTTCTAAAAGAAAATAGTAACTAAGCCTGGATCTTTTCCCAGGCCACTTGACTCTCTGGACAATGGTGCCTAAATCACTGAGGTTTGTTTGTCTTTTATGCTCTGTGGGTGATTTTAACGTGCAGCCAGCATGGTAGCCCCTGTTAAAACCACAGCTAGAAGCCAATTGCAGAGACGTATTTAGAATTAGTTATCCTAATCAGTGATGTGCTGGCAGATGTTTTAACAACGGGTAGAGACGGGGAAGCCCTGATTTGTAGCATTTGCCAATTTTCTCCCACCGTGTTCTATTTCAAGTTACTAAAGAAAGGTCATTGGACTGGGAATTGGAATGAGATGTGCACAGTCGGCTCTCCAGAACAATCGAGAGCTGGCTCCAGCACACACTGCCCCAAATTTTTGTTGCCAAAACTGCTTTCAAAAGTACTTGATACACCATTTTGTTTTGTTGTTTTTGTCACTAAGCCTTTTATCTCAACAGTTCAAAATCCCTAAGAAATTCCACAAGAAGCACCCTTATTATTCTGAAACTCTTAATTTTCATTCTTACAAATCTTGAAATTGATATTTGTAGTTCAAAACTAAAGATAAAATAGCCACCATTTAATGATGACTCACATGTTTTAGGTGATTTGATCAATTCTCACAAAAATGTTGAGATACTACTTATTCCTATTTTATTTATGAGGCAATCAGGGTCAGAAAAAGTCTAGAAACTACCCAAAGCCACACAAACAATGAGTGGCAGAGCCAGGATTAGGACCTAAGTCTGTCTGTCTGCACAAACCATATTCTTGAGCATCATGCTTAAATTATGTGTTGTGGCAAAGGAGAAGATATATTCAGGTAACCCAAGAGAGCTGATAAATCTGCCTGGGTAAAAGAAAGCTTGATGTCAGCTTGAAAGCTGATAAAAGAAAGCTTGGGTATAAACCTGATTTGAGAAATCCTCATGGCAACAAGAAAAGAGCAGCTGAGCTTATAGCAATTTATGACAGGCTGTTACTTTGAATTAGAGATGTTACTGGGGATTTTAGAACTAGTAGCCTTTGTAATTAATTTTCTCTTCCTTTATTCTTTCATTGCCCTTTGTAACTTCATTATTAAAGCAGTAAGTAAGTTCCACATGTTCTCTTAAATAACCGGTGGTTATTCATGTTGTATGTATGTATGTATAGTAAGATTTTTGAGCCCTGAATAGCTTGTACTATCTCAGATATATATATATATATATATCCTAGAGTGCCTAGCAAAGTAAACACAGAAGATTCAATAAAGTTTGTCGAATAATGGAATTGACACCTGATGTGATGAATAAGCGAATCCAAACTGCTGTTTTAAATCCCTTCCGAAACAAAACTGATAAAATGAGAAACAAACAAACAAAAAAAAACCAACCCCAACAAAAAGAGATATTATTCTCAAATGAATTCTTACGGAAACTTGGATAATCAAGACAATTTGACACTGTATCTCACATATCATTATGTTTACAGTTTGTAACCCTCTCTAATCCAATATACTGGATTGAATGATAAGGGCTAACATGCCATTGGAAGTCTTAAAGTAAAAAGCTAGTTCTGAGGTTTTTATTCAATGGGAACTAAAGGAAAATAAGAATTAACCAATACCAAATGACTTCCTGCCCCTTTTTATCATCCTTATCTTTCTAAGATTACTTACTTGTCATATACTACTTTTTTTATTTCCATAGCCACAAGAAAATATTTCTGCAAAATCATAAGACTAAAATTTGTGTAGACTACTCTGTACAGAGATGTCCTGAAAATTGCATAGCATTGTCTTCAGGCTATAGCAACCACAGAATGTAACCTGACAATTATGAAATCCATTAAAATCTAAAGATTTTTGTATTTTCATGCCGTTGGGAAAGTTAATCCTAACAGAAACAGTATTAATTGTATATATTTTATATTTTTCTAAGGATAATCTAACAAAGATATTTCTGCTTCTCTTGATTGCTCAATCTTTCATCCATGATGAAACTAAAAGGTTTAATTAATCTTTAATTATATTACTTTATTCTCTCAGCTTAAACACTTCTAGGAAAGTTACTGTACCAAGTGGCTAATGCTTCCGAATTCTTAGTTTAACTCAAAACAAGAATTTTCATCGATGAACAAAGAAGGATTGCATATTATATAGCCATTTGACAACAGATGGGACTCTGTTTTGTGAAGTTACTTTTCCATATATCATGTATCAGAAGTGTTAATGAAAGGAGAAAGGCCTTAAACTCCCAGAATTAAGAAAAATCAAGGTTTGGAGAACCTCCTGGTTCAACTTTATTACCATTGGTGTTGACTTTCCTAATGCTATGAAAATACTGAAGCTTTCATTTTTAATAGATCTCATGTTCAGCAGATCACCTTCTATGTTCCAGAAGCATCCTATGTTTCCGAAGAACATAAAACCTTCATAGCTTGAAACACCACAGTCTTCCTTGTGGATTTTCCTGTAGTTACTCATGTGAGAGTAAATTCTTCTAAACAGCAAAGTTTAGCAGCATTGACAACTTTATGCACATAAGCTTTTTAGAGATTCTCATTTTCCATTTTCTTTCTTAAAAAATAAGTCACCAGGAGCACCTGGGTGGCTCAGTCAGTTGAGCGTCTGACTCTTGATTTTGACAGAGGTCGAGATCTTGGGATCATGGGATTGATCCCTGCATCTGGCTCACTCTGAGCTCGCTCCCTCTCCTTCTCCTTCTGCCCCTTCTCCTGTGCTCACATGCTCTCTCTCTTACTCTCAAATAAATAAATCTTTTTTTAAAAAATTAATTATTTTTTAAAAGATTTTATTTATTTATTTGACAGAGAGAGACACAACAAGAGAGGGAACACAAGCAGGGAGAGTGGGAGGGGGAGAAGCAGGCTTCCCGCAGAGCAGGGAACCTGATGCCAGGACCCTGGGACCATGACCTGAGCCGAAGGCAAACGCTTAACGACTGAGCCACCCAGGCGCCCCATTATAATTAATCATTTTGTTAAGATAAATTAAATAGACTGTGGGCAAATCATATAATGCTTCTGTGACTCAGCTTCGTACAAAAAAAGAAAGTACTCCCAGCTTGATCTTCTTTGTCCTCTTAGGAACAAGAAAAGTCTAAGGCAATGTTTCTAATTGTGATGGCCATATAATCTACCAATCAAACCATGACATTTTTGAGAGTAAAAGAGTAGTATTGATAATTATGCCAGGAAAACAGGCATAAACCAAGACTGCCCAGGATGTATTGAGACATATGGTCACCTTATCTATAATGCGTTGTTGTCGAGAGAGGATGAGAAATACCAAATACCAAAACATCCAGGGGTTTTATTAAGGTTTGCTTTACAGAATGAAGACTACAACGCCTTCAGTTACTTACATCAGTCTGTAGCTCACTGCCTTCTGGCCCAAAGCTGAGATACAGCCGGCTCCTATCAGAACTTTAGGCATTCCCAACAGAGGACCATGGTTTCTATTTCTTTTTTCTAATTCATAAACATTCTAAAATTGTGCTGCCATGTTTCAGGGTCACAACACAAAGAATACCATGTGAACGATGCCTTTTGGAGTTGTGCATTGTGGTGGCTTTTCCCCCTTCTTCCCAACAATAAATCAGATTTAGAAAGGAGAAACAGCTCACAAGGAATTGATTGGCTCATTTCTGGCAACCCTGGTCGTGTGTTCTGAATCAGCATAGAACTGTAAACAGCCTGTCATACATTTTCTGCTGGGTGAGCTCGATGGTGACAGATTTCCCTTCTCTCTCCCCACTCTTGTGTGCAGTGATTCCAGTCAGCTGCAACAGCTTCACAACCAAGTCTTACTGGAACAACAGCAGTTGCAAAACCCATCTCCTTCCTCTCCCAAGGAGTTTCCTTTCAACATGAGTGTTTTGAACGCCACTGCTTCCCCGGCAGTGACAATGTCCAGCAAGCAGGTGAAGGCCCCTTCATCACAGACGTTCAGCTTGGCCCGGCCAAAGCATTTCTTCCCCTCTTCAAATACAACCGCAGCAACCGTGTCCCCTTGCAGCTCTCCAGTGTTCACCCTGAGCAGCACTCCTCAAACCATTCAGAGGACAGTGAGCAAAGAGAGCCTCTTAGTTTCCCACCCCTCCGTGCAAAACAAGTCTCTAGGAGGAGTTTCCTTCCAAAACGAGCCACCCCCTCCAGCTCCAGCAGAGCCAGCGCCATCGCCACTCACATTTGCCATCTCCAGTGGAAACCAGTTTCAGCCCCGCTGTGTTTCCCCAGCTCCTGTCTCTCCCACCAGCCGGATTCAGAACCCAGTGGCTTTCCTCAGCTCCGTTCTTCCTTCTCTCCCCGCCATCCCACCCACCAATGCCATGGGGCTGCCCAGAAGCGCACCATCTGTGTAAGTGTCATTAAGATTTCTCAAGAAAAAGTTGTCACTTAAGAAACGACATATGCATGGAATAGCTTGGTCTGGAATAGGACTCTCATTTAGCGGATTCCTAGATAATCCTATCTCTTAGGCACTAAACGGATATTGAACACCTTACGGTGAAGGGCATGATTACTTTAAATAATTTTTAATAATTTAAATATTGAAAACACCTCTACAAACACAGATTCTCTGTGCAGTGCTCAACTGTGGTACACAAGATGCCCTCCCTAAGTGCCCGATGACTCCTGGTGTCTGACCACCATTTCAGCCACTCTGATTTCTAGGCTTTCGGACACTGGCAAGGGTTTCTCATGGGTGTGTCAAGTGTGAATTTATTTTACAGGCCATCCCAGGGACTAATGAAGAAAAACACAAAGTCTCCTCAACTGCTGAATGATGATTACGTTCGTGAAACTAAGAATGCGGTGATTCTAGACTTGGGGAAGAAAATGAATTTCAGTGATGTCAGATCAAACCAGCAGGTAAGATTGTTGCACTCAAATGGTTTGTTGGAATTTCATAATAAGAAATATCATTTCACTTAATTTAGTCCTTGGATGGTCAAGTCACCAGACTTCAGTGAGCCTGACCCTGCAGTCTTAGAAGATAGAGTATAGATTAACCAAGGGTCATATAGGAAACTCATCCACATGGATCTACAGTTCTTGATTACCCCAGTAGTTAATTCAATTTAACTGTTTATATGCATTTACATAGAATGGAATATGTTAGAGAAAGAGAGGGACTAGCTAGTATGTTGGCAATTCCAGCAATCCTCAGCTCAGTATAGGCAAACACCATCGCATCTTTGAAATACTGCAATATATGAGAAGATCTAGACTTAAAGGAACTCTGGGACACCACGCTGTCCTTTATCTGACTCCTACAATCTAATGTTCTAGAAGTCTGTTCACCAGTTCCTCCCAATCTTTACATTAGCTTGAATCATGTGAAAGAGCCATCAATAGTCAATATCCTGTGGTTCAACCCATACAACTCCTTACTTACTAGTAAGTGTTCACACTGAAAGAGAAAAAGGAAAGCCATGGGTGAGCATCAAATAAAAGAAAAATAAACTGAGTATTTTGTTATTTGAGCCATTTGTTTTTGCGTTTCATAACGTGGTTATTTTGTAAACGTCGGTTTACATTTTAATAACCTAACTCTTGGTTTATTTCCCACGGTGGGAACTGATAAAAAATCTATTTTGAAACATAACATAAGATTTCAGTCAAAATTACATGCCAAATATTGTGGAATTTGTAGCATAAGTGATCCCTGGAAACAAGGCTCCAGATTTCCCTGACCATATGCTGTTTTCCTTTGTTTCTGTCTTTTACCTCCAGTGGAGACATGGATATACAGTATTTTACAACTGTGCGATATGTTGGGCAATTTTTACTAAGTAGGTTCTTTTGAAAATCTGCTGCTTAAAATCTTAAAATTGACTTTAAATTGTTGAACTGAAGAAGAACATTTAAGCTTGTTATAACTGAGGACACTTTTCACATATTATTTCACCAAGTTACATACATTTCTGGGAGGCAAATGCCAAGGCAACTATTCTTCTCCCTTCCATCTTCTAGAAACCGAGAAATGGGGGCACAGTTGTCAAACTGTCAGTGGTGGAACTAGAACTAGAGCCCTAGTCTCCAGGACACTTCACATATTCCCTGAAACTGTGAAGTCTTTGTCAGTTTATGACAATTACCTTTAAGTCCCCATAAATATTGCTCTGTCTGATGCAGATTTGCTTTCCTATAATACTGTCATCACATTTGTGGTTGTTAATCCTTCTAAGTGTCACTGAAATCAGAGCTGTGTTCAGCCTATGTCTTTTGCAACTCAGAGAGGGAGCAATTAGAACCCTGTAAAAATAAATACCAGGTCAGCACACAAGCTGTGTGATGTCACTTTCATAGTTACTCTGTAGGTAGATCGATGCTAATCCCCGCCCAATTCATGGCAAAGTTGGGTTTTTCTCCTAATTAGCTGAAATGTGAGTATACATGAACATGAACTTCTATGAGTTGAGTGTCACAAACCTGATAGAGCTCATTATTAGCTCCAGGGCTAATAGCAAGGCCTAGGATCAGTTTCAAAAAGCATCTCCATACTCTCCATCTGAATATCTGTGACATGCATCAATGTTCTTCTGAGAATCATTATTCTGAGAATTGCTATGGTAGTTTAGTTACAGAATTGGTTCTAGACGGAGTTCTATGCCATGGATAAGAAAACCAAGCTGTATAAATGCAATTCAGGATACTAAGATGGAAACTTTGCATTAGGTTGGTAGATGTTGATTCTGATTAAGTTTTGAGGAATAAAATGATGACCACATTATAATACTGCTTTGTCATTGTTGCCTTGGGAAATGATAGTGAAGATGTTGCGAAGCACTGTCTAAAATGTATTGTGGCCTGTTGGTGACGTTAGAAGAAGAAAATTTGCTTGGGAAAGTGGAAAAGCAATCATAAAGAAACACTTGTATATTGATAGTCATCTATATCTGCAGTTTGGAGACACAGGAATCAAAATGATCAGTTTTCTCATTCCCATATTAGGCTGCCCATATGAGGGGGAAGCATATGATTTCTTCTGAAGATTTGTTGTTGTTTTATTTTGCTTTGAAAACTTTTAGGTCCAAAAGCTGGACTCTCTGACCCTGTTTTATTCCTAGCCAATGAAGAACAGCAACCTCTTAGAACATGTATGTGGGCTAGCCTTATCCCATTATGCTGAGCATGAAAATAAATCAGAGGTCCTTGAACAATGAATATTGACTATAGACAATTTCCTCCCCAGAACTCAAACCCCTAAATTAATGTTTTGGAAAATGGATTTTCTTTGACATATCTACCACTTTGTATTTCCCTATTGTAATATTTCAGCATTTACTTTCTACCTCATTTTATATAACCTTTCTAAATAGCAATTAACGTTTGCTTGTTGATTCTTAGAACATTGTGTGACACAAAGGTGTCATCCTTTCAGATGTTCATATTTATTAAAATGGTTAGCTTTCTAAACTGATAGTGAAGTTTCTTTGAGTTGGGGATAAACCAAGAGAGGTGCCCAGCTTCTAGATTTTAGGCTGTATCATTTCTTATTTTGAAGGGTATCGTTCACCACCAGTGAATCTGCAGTGAACATCAATAAAACTTAAATGGTTTAGGATAGCAAGGTGAATCTGAGAGGTCAGAGCAACCCAGGATCACAAAATGTAATAATGAAAGTTTCATGACCAATGATTTTAATTCACACATGACTTAACATGATTTCTACACCCAGTAACTATTTGGTGGCTGTTAATTTCTAAACACACACACACACACAGTGTCTTATTTCAGCTTTCCTCCTTGACCTCATTTCTCTGGAAACCTTCCCATCTCTTTATTCTGCTCCCCACCTCCAACATACTTTTTTAAATTAATGCTTCTTTAAAATTGTCTGTGGTTCCCAGATACTGCTATGTATGACAAAAGAAAAAAAAATATGCACCTAATTCTTGCTATGCTTTTTGTTCCTCTAATCTTCTTCTGTAAGCTGCTTAGTCATTTCTTCTATCTAAAGCATACCTCTTTAATCTCTTACTATGAACTCTTTATGAAAATCCTATTTTGTGAGTCTTGCCATCCATTCCTTTTCTAATGAGAATTCCACACAGCCATTGACCTTAGGTTGCTTACCTTGAGCACAGTAGAACCTTGGGATAGTGAAGTGTCCCTGTGTTATCGGCTGTGGACCCAACCAGAATGCACCAGTCACAGTCTCCATGGGAGATGGGATCCGTGGATGTCTTAATCATTGCCGCACCCCATTGTGTCTGGCACAGAATAGGTACTCCATGAATAATATTTCCTGAATTAGCACACGGCTATGGGATTTACATTAGTTTCAGATAAGATAATGAAACTTTTGACCAAATAGAAAATGTTGGATCTGTGGCCTATCTATGGAAAATACCTCACTTGACTATATAGATTCTG
>NW_023270233.1:3880016-3896214 GCF_011800145.1 Mirounga leonina
CTGTGGCCTATCTATGGAAAATACCTCACTTGACTATATAGATTCTGATTATGCCTAATTGAGGATACTACCTTATGACAATAATCCACTTCAATCAATAGATTAAAAAGATGAAAACACTGAAATTAAACAAAACTCTGGTGTTAACTGAATGTCAGCTTCACACAGAAAAACATTCTCTCCTTTGAGCACAGACATCACTTACAAGCAGCTAATGCAGAAACTGCTGCTTTTACTCACAAAGGGGCAAGGCAAGGGGAAATGGAGAATGCAACATAAATTCAGTCCTGGAAATTCAAAGCCTGTGTCTACCAACAGTGGATCTGTATGTAGTACAGCCTTTGTACAGAACAGTGCAGAAAGCACCTACATTTAACGTAAACTTATTGCTTTTGTTTGCAAATTTCTTTACAAAATCTGAGTCTCATCAGTCATAACTTGGAATGAAAATCTTGACTGATGTGTAATCGGGGTAGTTATCCTTGGGATAACCAACTCTTAGTTTCAAAACACTACAAAAAGACGTCAGTTTCTGCTTTGGGGATGGTATACATCTTCAGTAACAGCTCAGAAGTAAAGATTCAGTGCTTTAGCAACAAGCCACATACCCTGCCACACAACTGCATGGCTTCCTTGTTCCTGTTTCCGATTTCCAAAATATTTATGAAATCTTTCATGGAAATTCCTTGATCTACAGTATTCTTATTTTGTTGCTCATTTGTAATTTACACATTATATACATGGTACATTAAACAAATATGTCTAAAAAGAATTTTTTTTTTTCTCCCAGTATCCCTTTGAATTTATTCTGTGGGACTATTTCTTCTCCTGCTCCTGGCAATCTCAACTATAAGGCAATCTCAAAACAGTTTTGGCCACATTTAGTACCTTTAAGGTTCTGTGGTAACTTTGTTGCAAAATACACTCTTGATCCAGTAGTACAAAATTTCCTTATTCAAAAATAAGACCCCACACACGAACACCCCTATCCACACCCCACAGCGCAGGGACTGCTACAAATGGTGAACCTAAAGCCAGGAAGGGAAGTGTGGCCAGCTGCTCTCTTTTTTTGCTCCCTCCTCCCCCACTTTACTAACTGTCCTCACTCCCTTTCCCATCCATGGAGAGATGAAAGCTGACCCCACAGTGGCTTAGTGTTGTATGTGGCCCACGTGAGCCTGACGGGACCCATCACGGGTCCGCTGCCCTGACACAGTGCAGGCGTGAAGGCTAGTCAAAGTAGCCTTCAGCTTGCCCACTGACAAAAAGCTGCCTCACTCCTCACTCCAGCTTTTTTAGGCAGGAGTCAGATACTAACCCACTGCAGAAAACAAAGCAAGCTCTCCAAAGGAGTCCATTTAATCTCCGTCGCTGAGCTTGAAGTGAAGGCAGGTGCCCTTGGGGTAGAGGGGGAGGTAGGAGATGCAGAGACACAATAGCTCTCTCCAACGTCCTCTCACTGGAGCTTCTCCCCCCTCACTCCTTTGTATCTCTGGTGAAGGTGAGGGCTTTAAATGGTCTAGCCTGTCTGTAAGCACCTGCTTTGAAATTGTCTGCCAATTCACTTGTTTTCTGATATCTAGCCCATCTTAGTGCTTCAATAAAAACTTCCAGTTAAGATCTGGTTGCAACTGGGGCGCCTGGGTGGCTCAGTTGGTTAAGCGACTGCCTTCGGCTCAGGTCATGATCCTGGAGTCACGGGATCGAGTCACGGGATCGAGTCCCGCATCGGGCTCCCTGCTCGGCAGGGAGTCTGCTTCTCCCTCTGACCCTCCCCCTCTCATGTGCTCTCTGTCTCTCTGATTCTCTCGGTCTCAAATAAATAAATAAAATCTTTAAAAAAAAAAAAAGATCTGGTTGCAACTGTATCCTCAGTACCTAGTTATGAGTAGTATTTTTTAAATAACTCATTGAGTGTTCTGTTTCCATCACCTCCCAATTTGTCGTACTAATAAAGTAATAAATGTATAACCAATATGCATACATTTATAGTAAAACAAAATGTGCATATTTTCATCATCTTGCTTCTGTAGTTCCTTGGATCAAATCAATTCAAACATTGATAAATTCTGTAAAATCAGGCCCCAACTTGGTAAAATCCAGTTTGGAATATATGGAGACAATGTGGTATTTGTATTCTCAGGCAGGCACTTATGGCCCTCATATATATCATTCACTGTGTTCCTGAAGGTTAGGTATAATCATAACTTACCACTATGTACAAAATACTTCTTTGGGAAAATTACTTCATACTTTCAAAATAGAATTTCAGGAATTCATCTTTCCCTACAATAACTCTGACAAGGTATTTAGCCAGGAGGTTACAGCCCTTACAGGTCAGGCAATAGGAGAAGCTTCAGGGAAGACTCTTTAATTTAGAGCAAGGACTCCATTAAAACAATGGCTAGAGTTGGTATGGAATGGACTAGGAATTTGGGGACTTAAATGAAACAAGATGAGAAGCTGTAAAAGGCTAAGACCTCCTGCCACCCTCACAAAAAACTCTGGTATTTCCTAAACCCCTAGGATATGTGTATGAGGTTTGAGAACTGTGTGAATTTTTCTGTTTGGACGTAATTTTTAAAATAATAGAGCTTCTATTTAATACCTACCTCATATGGTAAGGGAATAAAATGACTCATTGGTTTTACTCCTAAATATCCAGGAAAATAAACAAATGTGTTAAAGAGAAAAATAGTATATATTCAAAAGCATAAATGCAATTCAAGAAAGAAGAAATATATACTCTTCATGTGATTTTAAACTGGCGAGACTAAGAAATATTTCAAATTTGGGGGAGCATTTAATGTATGTAAGGAAAAATATAGTCATTGTTAAGTATTAAATTGAATCATATGAAAGTCTACATTTTTGACCTACAAAAATGTCAGTTTCGTTTAATTCAACCTAATAGGTAGATAGTTGGAAGCTTTAATGATTAACTTTTTTTTAAAGATTTTATTTATTTATTTGAAAGAGAGAGAATGAGAGAGAGAGAGCACATGAGAGGGGAGAGGGTCAGAGGGAGAAGCAGACTCCCTGCTGAGCAGGGAGCCTGATGTGGGACTTGATCCCGGGACTCCAGGATCATGACCTGAGCCGAAGGCAGTCGCTTAACCAACTGAGCCACCCAGGCGCCCCTAATGATTAACTTTTTAAAAACTCCTATAATGTAGAAAATAGTCTTAATACTTTTAAACTAGGTTTCTTAATACTTTTAAACTAGGTTTCAGATTAATAGAAGTGAACAATTTTTTACTTTAACTGGTTTTAATTATCTGATTAAAAAATAATAAGGTAAAAAATAATAATAATAATAAGGTAACAGGGACACCTGGGTGGCTCAATCGGTTAAGCATCTGCCTTTGGCTCAGGTCATGATCCCAGGGTCCTGGGATTGAGTCCCGCATCGGGCTCCCTGTTCCTCGGGGAGCCTGCTTCTCCCTCTGCCTCTGCCTCTCTCTCTCTCTGTCTCTCATGAATAAATAAATAAAATCTAAAATAATAATAATAATAAGGTAACTGGAGATTAATCATTTTCTCTACCCTGAAAGAGCTGTGGATTTATTTTGCTTACCCAGTATGAGATGTGGCCAAGACAAGAGGATTTAAAATTGTTTTCAAGAAATTGAAACCAAGAAACATCTGATTTCTGTATTTCCGTGTTTCATAAGTTCCAATTCTACACAAATTCAGGTGATAATATGTGTAAGACAATAACTAAAGGACACGAGTAATGTGATTTAATAGCTTGAGAATACATCTTATGAGTCCTGAACTCACTCTGCCTAAGACTGGGACAGATGTATATCAGCCACGTGCTTCCAAATTCTATTTCAGGAACATCCTAGTGCCATCTCCATGGAGCTCATCTAAATTATGAAACTGTGGTTAACTAGAGTCACAAGCTTAACAGAAGGACTTACCTCAGCCCAAAGCCATGGCTCTGAAGTCCTCAAAGATGCAGTTGGAACAAGTGATTGCCCCCATGTCATCTATGTCTTCACTCATTCTTCAGATACTCATTGAGCACCTGCCATGAGGCAGACACTATTCCAGGTGCTGTTGATATAGTGAGAAGCAAGATAAAGAAGCTCTCAGCTCTTGTGGAGCCAACATTCTAATCCTTAGAGATATTCAATCACTCAATCAATAAACAAACAAACAAGAAATATACTAGATAGCAACTGGTACTGTGTAGAGTATTAGAATGGGGAGTTCATTTACATGAAGTGGCCTGGGAAGGCTACTTTGGGGAGGTGACATATAAGCTTGATAGAATTCGGCAGGGAGAGAGAGTGACAGGAATTCAGGATAAGTCCTAGATTTAGGGTTTAACTTGGTACACTCAAAGTGTGGTCCGAGGACGTGTGGCAATCTGCAAACTATCACCCATCCACCTTGGCATAAGCACAGAAACGGAGAGTAACCATTAAGAAATTTTTATAGCAATTTGACAGAAAAAATTTACGCCTATTGAATATAATAATTCTGCATGCCTCCTAAATTTCATTTTGCTACTCATTCATTTTTATTTCACTTTACAAAACTACACATTGGAAAAATTTTAAAACCTGGTTTTCACCAAAGATAGTGCAAGAAACACTGGCTTAACTACTTAACCAAGTGGGTGAATAGTGGCACCATTCTCTGAGATGGGGAAGAGCAGGGTAGGAGCATCTCTGGGAGACAGAAATCAAGTGTGTGTTGTTTGGATCATGCTAAGTTTGAGGTGCCCATTGGGTGCCCAAGCCATGATATAGAATCAGTCACTGGGTATATGACTTGCATGATGTACAGTAGGTCATCAGGTATATGAGTTTTGTGGAAAGATCAGGCTTGAAGATATGTATTTGGAGTCATCAGCATACAGAAGGTATCTGAAGCTGTAGGTTGGGTTGAAACCACTTACCTAGGACTAGGAGCTAGCAAAGGAGACTGATAAGCAGCAACTAAAGAAAGAGAAGGAAAACCAATATGGTATCATGAAAGCAAACAGAAGAAAATGTTTCAAAAAGGAGAAAGTAGCCATCCTTGTCTAATGCTGCTGAGATATCCAGTAAGGTAAGAACAGATAAGTGACAACTGGATTTGGCAAATTTGGAGACCCTGACAATAGTAATCTCAGTGGGACAGTGAGAACACAAGCCTAATTGGAGTCCATTAGTGAAAGAGTGGGTGACAAGCAAATGATCCCATAACAATACAAAAATATTTCAACTAGTTTTGTTGTGGTGGGAGTAGAGGGATGCAATGAAGATGGATATGGAGTCGAGGGAGATTTATTCAAGACAGATTTCATCAAGTATGCAGATGGGAATGTCCGGTAGAGACAGGAAGCTGGTAATGCAGGCATGCATCAGAATGCAATTCAGAATAGTTTTGCCATATTACCAGATAGGAAGTTCTACATATTGAAATGGACATTAATAGTAGTAATGGAAATCACATTCCATCTTCATTTCTCTACAGGATGCTACTGGGGCTCCATACTCAAGGTGAGGAATCAGGATTCACTAAGGCAGTTTGGGATTATAGTAGAGACATTGGCATCTCCTTTAGTGCTCCATGGTGAGGAACTGGAAATGGAACATGCCTGGTTTATTGGGTTTCCATGATATATATTTACCATCTAAATCTAAAAAGTTCCATCCTCAAATTATATTGATAGACACCTTCTTCTTTCTCACCCATAGAATTGAAATTGAAACATGTTTGCCATTTTGACAGGAGTACAAAATTTCAAGCTTTGAGCAGAGGCTGATGAATGAAATAGAGTTTCGCTTGGAACGTACCCCTGTTGATGAGTCAGATGATGAAGTCCAACATGACGAGATCCCCACGGGCAAGTGTATTGCTCCCATCTTTGACAAAAGACTCAAGCATTTCCGGGTTACAGAAGGCTCTCCAGTGACATTTACCTGCAAAATTGTTGGGATTCCTGTTCCAAAGGTAGGGGAAGATGACCAGCCGAATGGGCAACCAACCAACAACACAGAACTGTAGACAATGCCTTCAAGAAAGTCTTATCAGATTCTAGGGATGTGTCTACAGAGGGAATAAAAACCACTACCAGAAAAACGAACAAAGCCCAGATAATTTTACTAAAAAGAGACTGTCAGGGATAGGACCATTAAATAATCAGGCCCAAAATAAATCAGACTTATGGGTAAGTTAGAATTTTAATAAAAGTTTAAAATAGACTTCTTAGTCATAATCCTCCATTTTGGGCTATTGATTCTCTCAACCACCAAACTCACCAAATTGATATTCTTTCTCTTTAACACTTATTGAATACCCACAAAGTGCCTGTTGTTGCACAAAGTGAGCTATATTTGTATCATTACTAGTAGGTTGGTCTATGCTGAAAATGTCATATCGTTATCACTGGCTGCAGAAAAATCTTATGAGTCACCAGATTTTTTTGGCAGTCAGCTGAAAGAAGGATTTACACCCAGTATGGCTGTGGTAGGGGATCTCTCCGCTCTACTTTCACAAACATTAGCATGGTGTTATCATGTATGGTTAGGTAACCAGGAAATGTGGAGAACAGCTGCAGTCAGTACTTTAACCCCCCCTCTTTGAGAGATCTCCTTGACACATGCAGAACTCAACATGAAAAACCTATTTATTTAAATGTTCGCCAGATGAGAAATTTCGCAAGTGAATCCTGGCCTCCTTATGGATAATAAACCATACTATCCTTTCAAGTAGGGTGAGCTATTGTGGACCCTGAGATCTGTGGACTGCAGAAGACTTGAGCTTATAGATAGGATAATGGGAAAAAAATTCAGGCTCCTGGTTTTCATTATTTTGCCTCTGAAAACATGTCCGGTCCTTGGGGTGACTTTTTAAGTAATTATGAAGTACAATAAAAAGAGTCAAAAGCTTTATCTCAATCCTAAATTATACAGAATTTTTGACTTAAGTATTGTATATGTACAAGCATAGGAGCATGTTATACAGTCATTTTTTTAAAAAGATTTTATTTATTTATTTGACAGAGAGAGAGACAGCGAGAGAGGGAACACAAGCAGGGGGAGTGGGAGAGGGAGAAGCAGGCTTCCCGCTGAGCATGGAGCCCGATGCGGGGCTCAGTCCCAGGACCCTGGGATCATGACCTGAGCTGAAGGCAGACACTTGACCGACTGAGCCACCCAGGCATCCCTACAGTCATTTTTAAAATACTTTTTTCAAAGTGCTGTATAAGGGATGGGGCACTTGTAGAGATGGCAATCAGCCCTTGCTTCAACCTACTCCCTACTTCATTATCCTCAAAAGATGTGCAGAACAGTGTATGTTCTCCTTGATTATCTTTCATTGCAGGTTTACTGGTTCAAAGATGGGAAGCAGATTTCAAAGAGAAATGAGCACTGCAAAATGAGGCGAGAAGGAGATGGGACATGCTCTCTGCACATTGACTCCACCACCAGTGATGACGATGGCAACTACACTATCATGGCTGCCAACCCCCAGGTGGAGAAGCAGGGTTCTGCGCTGTGCTGCACTCTGAGGAAGGAGCACTTGATGTCATTGTGAATGAGACCTTGAGAAGTGCGAGTTGCTAAGGATCGCTGAGGAAAATGAATGAGAAGCATTGTGATTGTGTGTTAACTAGAGCGCAGTATCACAGCTTAAAAGACCAGTTAGCCATTGATGGCTCACTCAAGCCTTGAGGGTTTGTCAAAGGACGTTAGTAGTATCTCTTCACTATGTCCCAGATGTATTAGGCTACACCTTATGTTTATCAACTCATTGACTCTCTTGAAGAGTCTGTAAATCATCCTATCAAAGAATGATATGTTGTTTTTGTTCTTTAGAGAATAAGCAAATTATTCCAAAAAGGCTTGTAAACATTCCTCAAATCCATAATGTCCCTTTTTTTTTTTTTTTTGGTAAAAGTTGGAAAGCCATAAACTTTCACTTTTCTTTTCTGAATAAGATCAAGGATCAAGACTTAAAATTCCCCTAAAAGATACGGCAGAACAAATATCTTCAACTACTATTAGAATACAAAATATAGAACTATAATTTCTACTCTCACCCACTCTCCTTAATAAAATGTTAGTTTTGAGGATAAATCTCTATTAAGAAAAGTATAAAATACTTGGCCATAGTCTCTGCATGTGGCTGCACCAGAATTCAAATTTTTTTTTACATTTGTGCTCTGTTCATTTCTCAGCTCAAAGTGAAAGTCATCACAATATTCTTTAAATTCCCCCCTAGAATATTAACAGTGATCTAAGGAGTCATATTTTATTGTTTTCATTCCCCCCCCCTTAATATTTAGCCAAAAAGTTCAAAACTGTTCCAGTCCAGAAAAATTTACATAAATTGAAAAAAAATGGAGAATTCTCTTATTTTTAATTCATTTTTGTTTCTCAGGGGAGAATCAGCTGTTCTGGCCACTTGATGGTACAAAGTTTGCCCATTCGCAGTCGACTAATATCCACTGGTCAGTCTCACAGGTAAAAACAGTAAGAATCTCCCTTCTCTAGCCACTCCCAAGCATCCACCTACCACACTAAGCATCAAAGTGTTGGATCTACACATTGTTCTTAAGGTGTAGTCTTGCACCTGCAGCATCAGCCTCCCTTGGGAGCTTGTTGCAAATGTGGAATCCCAAGCCCTACCCCAGACCTACTGAATCAAAAAGTACATCTTAATAAGATCCCTAGGTGACTCATAAGCACATTAACTTTGAGATGCACTGGTCTGTTGCACACTTTTAATGGCTCAAAATTTGTAACCCTCAGTAGTACCTGTGCAGATAATATATAAACCAGAGTCTTTGAATTAAATGACCATATTTTCCTTAATAAAACAGAAACTGCTAGTGGTTATATGTCTATAGATTGAATATTTTCGTTGTTGTTGTCCCCAGTATAACAATTGCCTCTAACATAGCAATTGGCTTTCTTCCTCTCTGATTTTACTAACCACTAAGAATTAAGAGCCTGGCTTCCCCTTGAGTCTTATGGTGCCACAAAGTCTTAGCAAAGCATTCCATAGTTGCTGACATGGATGAATTATATTTGACTTACCAAAGGAGCAAAAATAGTGACCCATGTTTCAGATACAGTATTTCATCACTGCTGCAACTATACCTTCTTCTTCATTTTTTTTTTCTTTAAGAACAGCTGTTACTGTTGGTCAGTCTTAACCAGTTTAAGTTCATGATCATCTTTAATGGTCTGCCATAATTTATAGCAGGGTTAAATTTTATTACTCAGAGACACAGGGATTGCAGCTGCATTGTTCTGGGTAATAAACAGGACTTGTCTGTTGGCTCTCATTTGAGATTCGGCTTGAATACTCATTTATTTGTTTATTTTGAAACTTTTGAACAACTGGTCAAAGCCAAGGCAAGTAAGCTGGGCCACCTAACCCAGAATGACTTCAGAGAAAAAGAAGCTAAAGCCTGTTTATTTGATTAAAGATCTCATAAGATAATCCTACAGTGTATGAGATGCTTACCACCTTGCTTTTTACATATGCTTCACACCATTATTTATTATTTTATTATTTGTTTATAGTCCAGCAACCTCCTTCCCCACCCACCCCCCAAAATATCTGTTCTCTAGGCTCTATAGCCATGCCTAAATGCTTGCTGTTTTAGGTTTCTATGTTTAATCCCTGAACATGCTTGTTTTTATAGAGGAAGGTCCCGAGTACAAGAAAGAGACAAAGAGCCCCTACAGGAACGGTTTTTCCGACCACATTTCCTGCAGGCTTCTGGGGATATGGTAGCTCACGAGGGGCGCCTCTGTCGGCTGGACTGTAAGGTAGACTCTAATACTCATCCTTGGCTCCAGATCTGTTCACATTTTGCATTTGTTTGACTTATTTTTGTTTGTATTTGTTTTATGTTTTGTTTAGAGAAAGGGGGGCTGGGGAAGGGAGACAGATCACTTTTTTTCTCACAAGACTTCTTCAGAGCATTTATTAATACCAGACAAAAGAATTTGATGAAATTTTTAAGTCTTTATACCTTAATAAAATTACATTGGTGTTGTATCAAGTTAACTCTGCATTCGTAAAAGACAACCAAAGAAGTGATGTAATTCAGACATTTTCCATGTGGTGCGGAGTAAGTCTTTATTACTATGAAGCCAAAAGTGTGATTTTTGCATCCTGGTAGTGAGTTTCTGGGATGTATAGACTTTGAAAAAATTTCAGTCATGAAAAGATAGCTCTGAGGTGGTTTATGAAAATGGAAGTTGGTTTCTCGTACTAATCAACATCCACCAGCTTTAGCTATTCTACTTCCTAATTCTTCAACCAGAAACTGTTCAGCTGAGCAGCGTGGATATCTCTCAGTATGAAGAGAAACTTAAGTCACCTCTTCTACTCCAGACAAAGATGCAGAATGTTATGGAAATTTTAGGTGCTAATTGGTAAAGGCTTGAGGTTAAACATTTATAGAGTCCACTTCTCTAGGTGGTTCTTGCTCTGCCAATGGCTGCCTAAATAATATTTGGGATTGATTGTTACTTCTTCCACCCTAAACCCTAAAATATACCCATTCCAGGTCCCATCCCTAGAGATTCTGACTTAATATAGTAAGTAGACATTGGGATTTTCAAATGCTCCCCACACGATTATAACACACAGCAAGATTTGGGAACTCTAATTTAATGTCTGCCCTTTCCTTGGTTGCCTCTTGCTTCTCAGGTATGTAAGCAACATATCATCTGTGAAACTCACTCAGCAGGTCTATTTTATCTATTCATTTTGTTTTTATCTCTTACTTATTCTAATCTAAAATATAATCATCACCCCAATTGGGGTCAAAATACGATACAGTTTAAATTAATGCGGCCATTCATCCAGCCCCTCTTATCCTGATGCCCCTGCAGAGAGGTTTCTCTCCACCCCATGTTTTTTCTATCTATTTGGTGCCAGACAAGGATGAAGAATTCAGCCACCAAATAAATCTGCCTGTCATCGGTCTGTCATTTGCCTCAGCTGTCCTGTTGTTTATTAGGTGAGTGGCTTACCGCCCCCAGAGCTGACGTGGCTGCTCAATGGCCAACCGGTGCTACCAGATGCCTCGCACAAGATGTTGGTCAGGGAGACTGGAGTCCACTCTCTGCTCATTGACCCGCTCACTCAACATGACGCGGGGACCTATACATGCGTTGCTACCAACAAAACCGGACAGAATTCCTTTAGTCTGGAGCTCACTGTAGTAGGTAAGGTTTGCTTCTGGGACCCCAAGAATAACTCCCTTTAAAGTTATTGCCCAAATAGGCACAGCTTCTGACAGAATTCTTTAGCCATTTGCCCCACCAAGTTTCATCTCAGTTTCTCCTTCACTGTAGTAAAGGCCATATTGCTTACATTGTTTTCAAAGACCTATCAATAAAAACATAATGTAGTATCTGGTGCATATATGCATGCAATAAATGGGAGCCATTGTAATAGTTAATTAATCAATTAATTGGTATATTGACTTCACTAAATTCAAGTCACTTGCCCTACAGTTCATCACAACTGGAACACACCAGGATCTTGCCCCTACCCCAAGCTTCCATACTTTTGCTTCACTGATCCTTCTACCTGGAATGCCCTTCTTTGCCCTCATTCTCTAAGGCTTAATTCAAATGTCACCACCAAGGCACATCCTCCTCTGTTTCATAGCACTTAGAAAAGGAGAGACTCCCCAGAGCACTTGCAGCCTTCCGTGTAACTATTATCTCCTTTGTCTTCCTGAAGAGACTGAAAGCTTCTAAAGTCAGCCATTCTGACTTTTTCTGTGTATCTCCAGTGTCTGACTCAGTGCCTGGAACATGGACAGTGCTCAACAAATGTTGAGTTGATAACTAAACAAATGAACCTCTACTTTGTAAGACGACATGAACAAAACACTGTAATGGCTACAAAAAAGGACAAGTCATTATCACTTGATTGATACCCGCCCTCAGGCCAGGAGTCCAGCCAGAATTAGATTTCAGAATATACGAATTCTAGTGCTGAGCTTTCTCCCATGTGTGACCCTTACCGGAAACCAGGGGGGCTTTGGCATGCTATCCTCTCTATAGGCTGGTGGCTGCTCACCCCATATATCTTTTTCTTTTTCTCACTCTTAATTTTCTCATACCCAACAGAGTAGGAAAAGCTCATCCTGCAAGGATATATTGATTGCAAGCTTTTACTTTTCCCCCCAATATTTTGCAAATATTGATTCTGGAATCCTGAAATATGAGGTATCTTTGCCTTATCTGGTTCTGGCCCTCCCTGCAAAAAGTCTTCCTTAGGAAGCATAATTTGTGGGGGGGGGGGGGGTGCTTTTTTTAAGTCGTGTACTTCTGGGGCACCTGACTGGCTCAGAGGACAGTGTGACTCTTGATCTCAGGGTCATGAGTTCGAGCCCCACATCGGGTGTAGAGATTACTTGAATAAATAAAACTAAAAAAAAAAAAGTAGTGTACTTCTTTTCTGTAGCTATAAACTTCTTTGAAATAAAAGTTGAGGGAAGGGCACCCGGGTGGCTCAGTTGGTTTAGCGACGCCTTCGGCTCAGATCATGATCCCGGAGTCCTGGGATCGAGTCCCGCATTGGGCTCCCTGCTTGGCACGGAGTCCGCTTCTCCCTCTGACCCTACCCACTCTTGTGCTCTCTCTGTCACTCTCTTTCTCTCAAATAAATAAATTAAATTAAATTAAAATCTTTTAAAAAATAAAAGTTGAGGGAAAATGAATATACCTTCTACAAAATGAACTCCTCTATAAAAGAAAAAGGGTACGGTCAGTACATAAAATCTGTTGTTTCTCAAAATTTACTGCTGGGAATAAGAGACTCTTTTAAGGAGTGGGTTATTCCACACCCACCATTCGAGTCCCCCCGTGTGCGACCCAGATCCTGGAGTGTTGTCTCTCACACAATATGCAAAGAGGTTCCCTCATTCCTTTTTTTCATCACTTCTGGAGCTTTTATCAAAGCAATGATCTTCCCTTAGAGGTGTGAGAAGTGCTCTGAAGAGGAGGTGAGGTGGGTGGGCACCCACTCTGCTAAATTCCAGAACTGTAATGAGTTGGAAGCATGAACCCCAAGGCGCTTACAATTCAAACAAGAATGGCCCTTCTCCCATTCAGCCAAAGAGGTGAAGAAAGCCCCTGTGATTCTGGAGAAACTGCAGAACAGCGGAGTTCCCGAAGGCCACCCAGTGAGGCTGGAGTGCCGGGTGATAGGCATGCCGCCGCCCGTGTTCTACTGGAAGAAGGACAATGAGACCATCCCTTCCACCCGAGAGAGGATCAGGTACGGTCCGCTCCCATGTCCACTCCCATGTTCAAAGGGACTTCCAAGCTCAGTGGGACTTGCTGGGCACCCAAATAAGTCTGTCGTCTTTTGAATCTGGCTTCTTTCACTCAGCATGGTGCATTTGAGTGTCATCCATGTTATTGTGCGTATCAAGCATTTATTCCTTTTTGCTCCTGAAGGGCAATCCATGGTATGGATGTCCCACAGTTTTAAAATGTTAATTTTTTTCAGGATTAATTAGCAGGGTTTTTTTTTTTTTATTTTAAACTCAGTTTTGTTAACATACAGTGTTATATTAGTTTCAGGTGTACAATATAGTGATTCAAAAATTCTATACATTACTCAGTGCTCATTACTGTTACGTGTACTCTTAACCCCCTTCACCTGTTTCACCCATCGCCCCCCCTCCCCCACCAACCTCCTCCTGGTAACCATCAATTTGTTCTCTATGGTTAAGAGTCTGTTTTGGGGGTTGTCTCTTTTTTTCCTTTGTTAGTTTTTTCTTAAATTCTACATATGAGTGAAATCATATGATATTTGTCTTTTTCTGACTGACTTACTTCATTTAGCATTATACTTTCTAGATCCATCGGTATTGTTGCAAATGGTAAGATTTTATTCTTTTTATGGCTGAGTAATATTCCTCTGTGTGTGTACACACACATGCACATATATATCTTCTTTATCCATTCATCTGTCGATGGACACTTGGGTTGCTTCCATGTCATGGCTAGTATAAATAATGCTGCAATAAACATGAGGGTGCATATATCTTTTCGGATTAGTATTTTTGTTTTCTTTGCATAAAAACCCAGTAGTGGAATTAACTGGATCATATGGTGACTCTATTTTTAATTTTTTAAGGAGCATCCATACTGTTTTCCACAGTGGCCACACTAGTTTGCATTCCCACCAAGAGTGCATGAGGGCTCCTTTTTCTCCACATTTTTGCCAACACTTGTTGTTTCTTGTGTTGATTTTAGCCATTCTGACAAGTGTGAGGTGATATCTCATTGTGGTTTTGCTTTGCATTTCCCTGATGATGAGGGATGCTGAGCATCTTTTCATATGTCTGTTGGCCATCTGTATGTCTTCTTTGGAGAAATGTCTGCTCATGTCTTCTGCTCATTTTTAAATTGAATTATTTGGTTTTTGTGTGTTGAGTTATATTAAGCTCTTTATATATTTTGGATACTAACCTTTTATCCAATATGTCATATTCAAATATCTTCTCCCATTCAGTAGGTTGTCTTTTAGTTTTGTTGATTATTTCCTGTGTTGTACAGAAACTTTTTTTTTAAAGATTTTATTTATTCATTTCAGACACAGAGATACAGAAAGAGAGAGCATGAGCAGGGGGAGAGGCAGAGGGAGAGGGAGAAGCAGGCCCCCCCCCCGAGCCAGGAGCCTGATGTGGGGCTCGATCCCAGGACCCTGTGACCATGACCTGAGCCAAAGGCAGATGCTTAACCATCTAAGCCACCCAGGCACCCTGTGCAGAAACTTTTTATTTTGATATAGTCTTAATAGTTTATTTTTGCTTTTGTTTCCCTTGCCTCAGGAGATATATCTAGAAAAACGTTGCTACAGCTGAAGTCAGAGAAGTTACTGTCTGCTCTCTTCTAGGATTTTTATGGTTTCAGGTCTCACTTTTAGGTCCTTAATCCATTTTGAGTTTATTTTCCTGTATGGTGTAAGAAAGTTGTTCAGTTTCATTCTTTTGCATGTAGCTGTCCAGTTTTCCTAACACCATTTGTTGAAGAGACTGTCTTTTCCCCATTGCATATTCTTGCCTCCTCTGTGAAAGATTAATTACCATACAGTTGTGGGTTTATTTCTGGGCTTTCTATTCTGTTCCATTGATCTATTGGTCTATTTTTGTGCCACCATCATACTGTTTTGATTACAACAGCTTTGTAGTATAACTTTTAAAGATTTTATTTATTTATTTGAGAGAGAGAGAATGAGAGACAGAGAGCATGAGAGGGAGGAGGATCAGAGGGAGAAGCAGACTCCCTGCCGAGCAGGGAGCCTGATGCGGGACTCGATCCAGGGACTCCAGGATCATGACCTGAGCCGAAGGCAGTCGCTTAACCAACTGAGCCACCCAGGCGCCCTGTAGTATAACTTTTAATCTGGGATTGTGATACCTCCAGTTTTGCTCTTCTTTTTTTTTTAAGATTTTATTTATTTATTTGACAGAGAAAGACACAGCAAGAGAGGGAACACAAGCAGGGGGAGTGGGAGAGAAGCAGGCTTCCTGCTGAGCAGGGAGTCCGATGTGGGGCTCGATCCCAGGACCCTGGGACCATGACCTGAACCAAAGGCAGATGCTTAACGACTGAGCCACCCAAGGGCACCTTGCCTTTCTTTTCAAGATTGCTTCAGCTATTTGGGGTCTTTTGTGGTTCCATACAAATTTTAGGATCATTTGTTCTAGTTCAGTGAAAAATGCTATTGGTATTTTGATAGGGATTGCATTAAATCTGTAGATTGCTTTGGGTAGTATGGACATTTTAACAATATTGGTTCTTCTAACCCATGAGCATGGAATATTTTTCCATTCGTTTGTGTCATCTTCAGTTTCTTTCATCATTGTTTTATCAATTTCTTTCATCAGTGTATTATAGTTTTCAGAGTACAGATCTTTCATCTCCTTAAGTTTATTCCTAGGTATTTTATTATTTTTGGTCAACTGTAAATCAGATTGTTTTCTTAATTTCTCTTCCTGCTGCTTCATTATTAGTATATAGAAATGCAATGAGGGGGGGCGTGCCGGGCTGGCTCAGTCAGTGGAGCATGGAACTTTTGATCTTGGGGTTGTGAGTTCAAGCCCCACATTGGGCATAGAACTGACTTTAAAAACGGTTAAAAAGAAAGAAAGAAAGAAAGAAAGAAAGAAAGAAAGAAAGAAAGAAAGAAAGAAAGAAAG
>NW_023270233.1:3896224-3982570 GCF_011800145.1 Mirounga leonina
AAAGAAAAGAAAGAAATGCAACAGATTTCTGTACATTGATTTTGAATCCTGCAACCTAACCAACTTCATTTATCAGTTCTAGTAGTCTCTAGGGTTTTCTATGTATAGTATCATGTCATTTGCAAATAGTGAAAATTTTACTTCTTCCTTACCAATCTGGATGCCTTTTATTCCTTTTTCTTGTCTGATTGCTGTGGCTAGGACTTCCAGCACTATGCTGAATAAAAGTGGTGAGAGTGGACATCTTTGTCCTATTCCTAACCTTAGGGGAAAAGCTTTCAGTTTTACACCATTGAGTATGATGTCTGCTGTGGGTTTTTCACATAAGGCCTTTATTATGTTGAGGTATAGTCTCTCTAAACCTACTTTGTTAAGAGTTTTTATCATGAATGAATGTTTACTTTGTAAAATGCTTTTTCTGCATCTATTGAAATGATAATATGGTTTTTGACCTTTCTCTTGTTTATGTGATATATCACATTGATTGGTTTATGAATATTGAACTACCTTTGCAACCCAGGAATAAATCCCACTTGATCATAGTGAATTTTTTTAATGTATTGTTGGATTCAGCTTGTTAATATTTTGTTGAGGATTTTTGCATCTGTGTTCATTAGAGATATTGGCCTGCAGTTTTCTCTCTCTCTTTCTCTCTTTCTTTCTTTTTTTCTTTCTTTCTTTCTCTTGTAATGTTTTTATCTGGTTTTGGTATCAGGGTAATGCTGACCTCATAGAATGAATTTGGAAGCCTTCCTTCCTCTTCTATTTTTTAGAATAGTTTGAGAAAAATAGGTATTGCCTCTTCTTTAGATGTTTGGTAGAATTCACCTGTGAAGCCATTTGGTCCTGGACTTTTGTTTGTTGGGAGTTTTTTAATTACTGATTCAATTTCATTGCTGGCAATCGGTCTGTTCAAATTTTCCATTTCTTCCTGATTCAGTATTGGGAGGTTATATGTTTCTAGGAATTTATCCATTTCTTCTAAGTTGTCCAATGTTGGCATGTAATTTTTTATAATATTCCCTTATAATCCTTTGTATTTCTGTGGTGTTGGTTGTTATTTCTCCTCGTTCATTTCTGATTTTGTTAAAACTTTAATTTTTAAATTTAAAAATGTATCAGGAATTTGTGAATTGTGAAGATCCTGCATATTGTCACATATCTTCAGTCATATTAGTACCCAGGAAACCCCTCTGACAGTAAAAAGCTAACATAAAATAAAGCAGAACAAAATATTAAGGCAGTAACTCCTTTTCTATCCATCACGACATGGTTATTTTTAAAGTAACTAAGAGGGGCGCCTGGGTGACTCAGTCGTTAAGCGTCTGCCTTCAGCTCGGGTCATGATCCCATGATCCCATGATCCCATGATCGCGCCCCGCAGCAAGCCCCGCAGCAAGCTCCCTGCTCAGTGGGAAGCCTGCTTCTCCCTCTCCCACTCCCCCTGCTTGTGTTCCCTCTCTCACTGTCTCTCTCAGTCAAATAAATAAATAAAATCTTTAAAAAAATAAAAAAAATAAAGTAACTAAGAATCCAGTTTCCAAAAGTGGGTACCTTGCTAGATTTCCTCTCATCAACCTTACCTTTGCCATTTCCATTGTATGCCACGAGGGGGCAAGCAACTTGTGTACAAAAGTTTCTACTGAGAATTATTTCTTCACAGTAAACTGAATTTGTCCCAGAGGATGTTGTAGCTGTCAAACTTTACAGAATTTTGGCATCTAAGAAGCCTACATATATATATATAGGTCAAGATTTTTCTCTGGTAAAACTTAAAGCAAGCACAGAAAATATTCTTGAGTTAATGCTTCAGGCTAAATTAATATAACATGTTGGGGTGCCTGGCTGGCTCAGTCAGTACAGCATGCCACTCTTGATCTTGGGGTCATGATTTCAAGCCCCATGTTGGGCATAAAGTTTATTTAAAATAATAATAATAATTAACATAACATGTTAAACCCAGCCTGAAGTTCTAGTGTAATTATCCAAGATTGCAATGTGCAGCCAAGGGTGAGAACTAATGATGTGGAGGAAACAGAAGGAATTTTCTCCTGAACTGTATTTAACTAAATGCTGCACATGCCCAATTGGTAACGTTAAGAAATAACCCCTCCATGCTAACTATACATCAACATGACTCTCATCTTGGTCTACTTTCTTATAGCTTCCTAGCAAAGGGCTCGTTGAAATGTCCAATCTGGTTTGCAAGAAAGATTTTTCTGGATTTTGGTTGTGACAAGTGGGGGCCCCTCTGGTGGGGAGTACAACTCCAAGAGAGGTGAAGCAGTGGGGAGGGCAAGAACAGGTCTCAGCCTAGGCTGTCAACCCTCATTTGGGCCTCAATGGGTTAACTCCTGCTCTTTTGTGACTGCTTTCCACTGTTCAGTTTGCCTTTGATAATTGCTTTAAGCCAATTCCACGGCACTGCTGGATTTGCTGCAAGAGTTTCCCTGAGCCCTGAACTGCTCAAGGCCTTTTCTGCCTCCAGGTACAATGCAGATGTGTTTTCTTTTTTCTCCAGTATGCACCAGGACACAACAGGGTATGTCTGCCTCCTCATTCAGCCAGCCAAGAAATCCGACGCTGGATGGTACACGTTGTCAGCCAAGAATGAAGCCGGCATCGTGTCGTGCACCGCGAGGTTGGATATATACGGTAGGTGTAATGTCCTCAGCTAAACATCTGTGTGTGATAGGTAGCTGAAAACAATTTTTTTAAGGATAGGTGTAGTGTGTTTCCATAACTGAATTGGTTGGATTATATTTTAGTGCTTAAGCGATGGATTTTAAAAATCATTTCATCCTAGTCACCTCAGGGCTTTTGTATACTTCTGCATTTTACTATGAGCTTAAGCTTCTTCAAAAAAATGTCCTATATGGGCGCCTGGGTGGCTCAGTTGGTTGAGCGACTGCCTTCGGCTCAGGTCATGATCCTGGAATGCCGGGATCGAGTCCCATATCGGGCTCCCTGCTCAGCAGGGAGTCTGCTTCTCCCTCTGACCCTCCTCCCTCTCATGCTCTCTGTCTCTCATTCTCTCTCTCGCAAATAAATAAAATCTTTAAAAAAAAAATGTCCTATAATGTTAGGAATTACAGCTCTTTCAGAGTTTAACTGTGTTTATGCTTCTGATCATCCAACATCTCATGCTGTCTCCTTAATACCATGGGCCACCCACTGGAATTCCCTCCTCACTGCCTGTCATTCCCCCCAGACATACCTCCACCCAGCAGAATTTTCCTGCCCCCATTCATCTGTTAATTCATTTCACAAATATTTATTGTGCCAATCCCACAACCAGACTAATAATAGAGAGCTGTCCTAATATCAAATGATGTTTGTATAATGACTTGTAATTTACAAAATGGTACCCTTAGACCCCCCCCAAACAATTACTGTAATTGTTGTCACCCTCATCTAAATGCTGAAGAAACTGAGACTCAGGGAGGTTAAGTATCTATAGCCAGGATGCAAATAGGTTTTTGTATCATTCCTTTGAGCCGTATTTCTAATTTTCAAAAGAATTTAACAAGTTAGGGGTGCCTGGGTGGCTCAGTCATTAAACGTCTGCCTTCGGCTCAGGTCATGATCAGGTCAGGACCCTGGGATCAAGCCCTGCGTCGGGCTCCTGGTTCTGCAGGGAAGCCTGCTTCTCCCTCCCCCACTCCCCCTGCTTGTGTTCCCTCTCTCGCTGTCTCCCTCTCTGTCAAATAAATAAATAAATAAATAAAATCTTAAAAAAAAAGAATTTAACAAGTCAATCTTTATTAATGTAATGTAATGTATCCTGCTCCTCTCCTCTATACTTTTTACATTAACTGGTATTTTTGGAGATATATTCCTTAATCCAAAAGGGTGATTCTTTTTTTTTCCTCTTCTTTAAAAAATTTTTTAAAAAATAATTTAATAATTAATAAATTTCTTACTCATTACTGGTTCAACATGATTAACCAGAATAACAACTAAGAGTCACTGTGTCTAGAACCTGAGGTCCCTGCTATTCATAGGTGCATACTAGATATACCCCTAGGTATACCATACAGGAGGGGCCTTGGCCTTCCATTTTTCCCTAGGTCTAATATTTGGAGGAAATACATAGGTTTCTGATTATTTTCCTTTATCCTTGGACTTGAAAAGAAATTCAACTGTGAGGGACGCTGACTCTAATGTACTTTTCCCTGGTGAGGGAGTGGGGAGAGAGAGGCCATCGATATATTTAACCTAGTCTAAGTCCCCTGTTCATTTCATCCACTTTCCCATGTCAGAGGGAAATAGTTCTCCAGCTAAGAAACTCAGTACCAACAAGCCCCGAAACTGGTAAGTCTTGTCCCAATCCTGCTCTCCACTTCCCAGTTCAGTTTTCCGGGCTCACCTCTCCCAGGCTCCTGTCTTGATTGAGCAGCACCAACAATAGGGGGTGCTGTTTCCTCGACTGGGACTGGGAGTGGAGGAGGGAATGGAGGACTTGGGCTAAAATCAATCCCCTACCCCCTCACCACCACCACCACTACCATTTCCTGCCTGTCCAAGGAACCGGGACAGCAGATGGGCTCCCCTCTCTCATCCAAAGTAGGGCTTCTTCTTCTTTTTTTTTTTTTTTAAGATTTTATTTATTTGTGAGAGAGAGAATGAAAGACAGAGAGCATGAGAGGGAGGAGGGTCAGAGGGAGAAGCAGACTCCCTGCCGAGCAGGGAGCCCGATGCGGGACTCAATCCCAGGACTCCAGGATCACGACCTGAGCCGAAGGCAGTCGCTTAACCGACTGAGCCACCCAGGCGCCCCAAAGTAGGGCTTCTGATAGAAGCAATTACAGTAGTCTGGTTAAGGGGTCTGGAGCAGAGACTTGACTATTCAGTGGCCTCACTGAGTGCCTGCTCTTCAGTGGAATCATTATAAGTTTTGTCCTCACTTTTGTAGCTTTCAAAACTTGATTTTATCAATTCATTCAGAGGTATTTAGACTAAAAAAACTGATTCAAAATAATGAAATCAACAAAGGTCCAGTTTGTAAATGAGAATGCTAAATAGGTCCATAGCTTTCTAGGATCCAGAGCATCCATGTTCCCCAACTGGTGCTCCCCTTTCTCCATACCAAGTCCCTAGAAACCTAATCAGAAGACTGCTTGGTAATTTCTGAATCAGACACAACAGCAAGACAAAGCAGTTTGGTTGGATATTTCATTCAGGCATGTTCAAGTCTAAGGATCATCTCTGCTAAAAACAAGGTCTCCTTTAGACAGTGCTTGCTGAACATGGAAATTCTAATACATTCTCTTTTGTCCCTGAACCATGGTTCATTGCACATAAGTTATGTTTCAGTCTTCTTGCTACAACGCATTAGAACCTGATTAGGGTGGTGTGTAGGTAGTGGCTGATTAGTGAGTAGGGTGTGAAATAGGTACTTCTGGACCCATCTTTTGGCTTCCATTACCTCAGGTTTCTTGTCTCTACCTTCTGAGGTGTACCTGCCCTTGAGAGCCTGCAGCTCTTTCTACACTGCCACTGGGAGACTCCATGCTAGGTCAGTGAGAGGGAACATAAGAGGAGATATTTTGACAAATCACCCTATACAGCTACTCTTTTTTTTATTTTAAGATTTTTTATTTATTTGAGAGTGAGTGAGAGAGAGAGCACAACAGGGGAAGCAGTGGGCAGAGGGAGAAGCAGACTCCCCGCCGAGCAGGGAGCCCGATGCGGGACTCAATCCCAGGACCCTGGGATCATGACCTGAGCCAAAGGCAGAGGCTTAACCGACTGAGCCACCCAGGCATCCCACTACAGCTACTCTTATAGTCCCAGATCGTGGGTTTTGGAATTAGGAGCATAAGAGCTCGCCAGCCCAGTTTGCCTATTCCTGGCAGGAGAGGAGAGATTTCATTGTTCTTTTGCAAATGACGCATTTCAGACCCAGATATATTTCACAGAAAGTGTTTGAATGAGGACAGAATATACCCCTGCCTTGTACCCACTTGACTGCATTCCTTTGATTGTAACATGTTATTTGGTCCATTTTCCAGCTCAGTGGCACCAGCAGATCCCACCGCCCATGTCCATCCGGCCCAGTGGCAGTCGCTACGGATCTCTCACCAGTAAAGGACTTGACATTTTCTCTGCCTTTTCCTCCATGGAAAGCACAATGGTGTATTCATGCTCTTCTCGGAGTGTAGTGGAGAGTGATGAACTTTAGGAATGTCTGGGTGCCTGCTGTGTAAGGGGGCAGACTGTGGAGGGGAAGGAGGACAAGCCAGACATAGTGGTTTCCAAGCAACTGGATTTGAGTAAGTTCCCATGCTGCTGGACCCGTGGCAAGAAGTGCTTTAAATAAGTCAGCTGGGGACTCTTGCAGTCTCAGCTGGGGGAAAGGTGTAGGGCTGTGCCTTTTAAAGATTCCAACAAAAATGTGAGAAGACAATACAGATGAACCAAAGATGTCATGAAGTCATCCACTGCTTTGGGAAAAAGCTAGCATGATCCCTGCCCCCTGCTATGTTAGGGATATTTAGGCCCTACTAGGAGCAATGAGGGGCCATATGCTTGGGCTGAAAGGAGTTAGACAGTAGTGACCTTAGGTATCACTAACTCACCAAACAATGCAAAGGAAAAACACTCAATATTGCACAGTGCACTAGTTCTATAGCCAAACAAGTCCCCATTAACCTGTCTGCACCATTTTCTTTTGGATATCATGGTGAGTGGTTTTTCTTTCTGACTTTATACATCCCGAAATTCTAGAACTAAAAGGCTGTTAGTAAACCAACCAAAAAGAAATCTTCTGTGGGGTCACTTTTAAAACTACTAGCTTCAATTGCCACTTGCAAAATATGCAAGAGTCGTCATCATCTGCCCCTCCCCACTCCCCAAAAGTCTGGAACTGTATGAGGCAGTGAGGGAGGAAGAGATGCAAACAAGGAGAGGAAGTGATGGGCGAGTGTTGTTTTCACTTGCCCTAGAAGAGCAGTGGGTGTGGAAGGAGACGTCTTGTTTTTCAGATAATTAATTTGCATTTTCTATATAGAAAACATCATGCTAACCAGGAAAGTAGGAGGAAAGGGGAATGTGCATCTTTGTTCTAACCCACCTATTCAAAACCTGCCTCTTAACTTAAGCAATTTCTAGACGTAAGTTGACTGCGATTATCCCCAGCGCCTAGAAGAGTGCTTAGCACCACATAGACATTCAATAGATATTTGTTGGATGAATGAATCTTACATTAGATAGGGAAATCTGCAATTCACACAGCACTCCAAAAATTGCCTTGGGAATGGTCATCACAGCACAGCTTGCTCCAGACTCACCTGTGAAATGAATTGGAGGTGTCTGTTACCAATTCCCCAGGTGTCTGGTGTTCTCTGAGCCAGGCACCCTCAACTGGCATCTTACTCCAGTGAACAAATAGTTGTTGTTTAGAAAGGCTTGAAATTTTCTTCACTTCAAGGCAAGGATTTCCAGTACAAAAATAAATTCATTCACTCAAAAAAAAAAAATCATTTGTGTGTCTACTCTGTATAAGATGCTATGCTAGAGACTTATGAATAAGACACAGTCCCTGACCTCAGGGAGCTTACAATCTAGTAGGGGAGGTAAGATGTAAGGCATAAAGAGTGCTGCTTTGGGGGTGGGGGGAATCTATTCTTTATCAAATAGAAGTTTCTCGTACTTTTCATCCTAAGTTTTTATGACTCCAAAATCATCTTAATATTTTCAATCTTTATTTCTTAATGAAACAAAATGCCGTAGGTTACATCATTAAGAAATGAAGGTTTCAGTCAGTTATGCAGTGAAATTATTTGATTTGGTTTCCTTTTTTCATGTATTCGGGAACAATACCAAAAATACAGGCAACTGTAATGAAATAGTATACGTTTCATGCACGATGCGTCCTCTAAAATGTTCTGTTGCCATGGTGGCTTCTATTATGAAATCTCTTCTAGCCAAAGAGAATTTTCTAACTCCAGGATTGTTCCTTCTTGGTCGTTCACCTGACCTACCCATCACATCTATTTCTGTAAACCCTAAATAGTCCTCCCATGGAAGGATATTTTTCACCTCTATATGTCTTAGCTTTCTGGATACTTTTTAATCTGTTGCTTAGTGTTCACCGGAGAGTTAGGATAAATATTATATTTGACCACTGGGTGGCGCTGTCTAACTTAAAATATAAGAAACCTAAAAATACTGGGTTATGTCAATGCAGGCTTTCTGAACCTCAGCATCGTTGGCATTTTGGGGTGGATAATTCTTCATTGCAGGGGACTGTCCTGTGCAGTGTAGGATGTTTGGTAGCATCACTGGCCTCTAACTAGATGCCAGGACTATTTGTGGCCCATCCCCAGGTTGTGGCCACCCAAAACGTCTCCAGACAGTGTCATATGCTTCCTAGGAGGCAGAATCCTCCACTGTGGAACGAATCAGTGCCCTGCTTTAAGAATTCCATTAGAAATCAGTTATAATGAGGGATACTTACGTAAGAAATTTTGGTTCTGCTGGATATGTTTGGACTCAACATGTCCAAAATCAGATTCATCATCTTCCCTTTCATAAACCATTCTTCAGCCTTGCTTAATGATTTCTATTAATGGCACCATCACATTCCTAGCAATCCAAATAAAAAGCATCCAAGTCATTTTTTGCTTCCTCTAGCCAATCAATCAACAGATCCCATTAATTTTATTATTTATTTTACATTCAGCCCTTCCTTTCCATCCCCCTGCAGTTCTCCAGTTCAGACTTGCATTACTTTATTAATTCCCCTCAATATTTCTGACTTCAACCATAATAAAGGACTTCTAAGTGGCCTTTCTGCCTCTGTTCCTGCCATTTCTCCCACCCAAATCCAGCCCAGATCTCAGTGTCAGCTCTTTCTTCCTGAAGTACTGCTCCATGTCTACTATTCCCCAATTTCAAACCCCCAGTGGCTCCCCAGAGCCAAATCAGGTACCCACTCTTCTGCTCTGTGGTAGTCAAGGCTCACTCCAATGTGATGCCAAAGCTTTTCAACCCATTCCTCAGAAAACACACCCAATACGGCAACAAACCTAACACAGGCCCCTGGTTCCAGCTACATGCTTTTCTGCTGCCTCTGCTTGGAAGGCTCTCTCCCCAACCTCCACCTATGGCAATCTTATCTGTTCCTTAAAGCCCATCTGAAATGCCTCTGCCTCTGCGAACTATTTTCTGATCCCCCAGACCCCACCCAAATACAATTCTACTTTCTTTGAAAACTTACGGCAAGTTTCTTGAATCTGGAAGAAAAAAAAGATGACCTTGTATAGTATTTTATATAAAACATAGCCTCTGTACACCTGCCTGTCCCCTCCTCTTGCACTAGCCAGTCTTGCCCACACTAGGTTTTAGCTACTGTTGGTATGGACTGTGTCAAAAGTTTGTCATGTACCTTATACAGAGCAGGCATTCAATAAATAGTCATTGACCTAAAAAGAACTTTAAATGTCTATGTAAGTCGATATGTTTCTATATAAAGTGAATTGAGTCTAGAGCAGTAGTTCTTAACCTGGGCTGCATATCAGAATCTCCTAAAGAGCTTTTAAAAATCTTGATACCCAGGCCACAACCCCAAATCAGTTAAGTCATAAGCTCCGGAATTGTGGCATAAGCAGCAGTATTTTTTAAAGCTTCCCGAGTGATTCCAAAGAGCAGCTGATATTAAGAAGAACAATTTCAGAACTTACCCATAAAGGTCCAAAGGGATGCAGATGGCATAAAGCTGTAGTTTTGGCACTTGGTGAAGAATATACTCCCCCGCCTTGTGGTACATGCAGTGCATGCCTAGAAAGTAGAAATAAACACACGCTTTGGCCTTATTAGACCCTACTATTTTGTGCAACACTCACTAGACATGTAGCATTCATGAAGCCCCCAGAGGAAGCTCAAAAACCTGCAAAAATGGACCAGGGAAAGAGGGGAAGTTGATGCAATTTGTCTGACCCTTTGTTTCTAAAAGCCATACAGGTCCCATAAGCACTCTTCTCTCCAAACAACTTGAAGGGCTTTTCATAATTTGATTAGTCATGGAAATGGGGATCAAAGGGGAAAATGGAGAAAGGAAATGCACCATTTAAATGAAATTGCCTTTTTGAAACATAGCACCCTTCGCTAAAGGAAGGTTTTAATCAGAATTGCCAAATAGTGGAACTGGTTTCAATGCATCTTTCTCTTTTTATTCCTAACTTAACTTTTGTAAGCATCCAATGAGAAATCACATAGTTGAGAGACTAGCCATAGATAGAGCCAGAACTCTGAAGGAAACATACCATGGGGAATAATTCCCAGAGGAGTCAAAAGCTGACTTTTATAGGGACAGATTAATTTGGATAATCCTCAAATGACAAATGGGTTGCTTTCCAGATGTTCACTTATAAATTGGTTGTTTAAAACTCCAAATATATTTCCTTACACATACAACACACAAAGCTAGATTTCCTAAGTGAACTCAGTAAAGCCCATTTAATTGGGTCTACTTGTTGTAATTGTACTTTACTAATTGACTGAGTTACAATATCCATTACACCTGATTGGGTTATGGTCCCAAGAACAGGATCCAGGCAAAGCAGCCAATAAGAGGACTTCCTCCTTTTTTGTATCTATGATGTGTCAAAGCTAAAGCGTGTCTACGGTCCTTTGCATCTATCCCCCATTCTGTGTTTTCCTCCCCAGATACCTTGTGCTCCATGTTCTATAATCCCCCTCTGTGGTAACCCGTCCCATCTCAGCCTGTCAGCATGCTTCATGCTCCAAAATGACCTAACTCCAGTTCCAGGCATCTGGGCCCGATGGTCAGAAGAAAGCAGTCCAACTGAATGAAGTCTGAATGCCTGGAGTCTTTTAACTTCACAGAGGGGCTGCATTTTTTTTAAAGCAGTTGCCTTCTTACTCCCATCAACTTCTAATTGACAGAATTGTTGACAAAGTAAAAAAAAAAAAAAAATCAGCTTGGGAGGAGAGGTCTAGAAAACTAACTGGGTCAGACACCCAAATTCTTGTTGATCACAGCCTCCTTCTGTCTTCTTCCTCCCCACAAACTCCCAAAGTACCTTCCAAGCTGAGGTCCTGGCCTGAGTCTGTTTATATCTGGGCTATTTATGAATTGGTTGTAAACTCAAAGGCAAAGTTCCTAATAATGACCTTTATTCAAGGTCCCTTCCAGGGTCCTTGGGTAACCTGGCCTCAAAGCATTTCTGCTGATGGTTGAGTAGAAAATCAATGTGCTTTACCAGTAAGATGAACAGTTACTTAGATTACAATAAGCTTGTTGAAGTCCTTTTCATCACTAATTGCCTTTTCTTGTTTTATGTGGATCAATATTTCAGAAAGTTAATTACTGAAACACTGCTTGAAGAATGCCAAGCATCTTCAACTTTGACAATGCAGTGGTCATCAGTATGCTAAAAATAGTTGCTAATACCATGTTTTTAAAAATCTTTGTAGTGCAAAAAAATGCATATTTTTTGAAAATATGTTTGCCTCTTATTTCTAATTATATTAGTTAGCATACTTGGAATTATAGAATGATAAACAGGCTGCCTTTTGTTAATCTGTAAATAATGGCCACCTCAAACTCCAAAAAGCAATAGCCTTGAAATTGCAAGAAATAGAGAAAGAACACACTTTTCAATCCTCTGAGAATTGTGCCAAAAATGCTGAAAGCATAAAGAGAATGGTGTACTGTAGAGGCATATAAATACTAATTTACTAGAAGATTTTAACATATGAGTGAATAGAAAATGTCTCCCTAGGAATAGAAATTAAAAGATTCCAACACTATTTGACAATAAATATTTCAATGCTGAAATAAATGTATATTTTTCTTTAAAATGAAGAAAACAGTTCTAGTTTCCAGGTTTAAACTTTTTGATGAAGATCCAACCAATTTTTTAATGTACAAATATATTTGACACTTGGAAGTGATTTTTAAAAATTATTCAAATTGTATAAATTACAACATGAATTATAATCTGGTTAAATATCAACAGAACAACAGAAAGATAACTAGGTTTTAATCTTCCTAAAATATCCAGCAAATCCAGTACACTTCTTATAAAATGTTCTTTAACTCTCTAAGATAAAAATTCATTCTGGGGACGCCTGGGTGGCTCAGTCATTAAGCGTCTGCCTTCGGCCCAGGTCATGATCCCAGGGTCCTGGGATGGAGTCCCGCATCGGGCTCCTTGCTCAGCAGGGAGTCTGCTTCTCCCTCTGACCCTACCCCCTCTCGTATTCTCTCTCATTCTCTCTCTCTCTCACTCTCAAATAAATAAATAAAATCTTTAAAAAAAAATTCATTCTGCCTCCTTACTGAAAACAGAGACACATTTAAAAATGCAACTTAAAGATGGGAAAGATAGGGGTAGAGAGGCTTGACCAGTTTAGATTGGAAATTAATGGAGATACAATAAAGAGGTGTTTTGGGGCACCTGGCTGGCTCAGTTGGTGGAGCATGCAACTCTTGATCTCGGGGTTGTGAGTTTGAGCCCCACGTTGGGTATAGAGATTACTTAAAAATAAAGTCTTAAAAAAAAGAAAAAAGCTGTTTTAATACCCGTAAGAAACATAAGTTATTCTCATATAGTATGGTAAGATTGAATTGTACAATGTTCCAAAACTCCAGAGATCCTGATGTTTTTCACAGATTCAGTGAGTTATCTGCAAACTAGCAGATTCTTGTAATTTTCCCACAATTAGTAGCGCGAGAATTCAGTGAATTATATGCTAGTATTGACTATAGCAGTCACTACCAAAAGATTACTAAATGTGCATGTGTACAGAGTATAAATGGTTTTACTGTGTTTAAGGAGAGTTAAAACCCTAAAATAATTCAAATGAAATCATTTGCATGCAACTGCATTGTCTCAATGCACATGTGTAAATTAAATTTTACTTTTTCAGTATTTTTATTTCAGAGACACCTTATCTTCTTTTCTGATTTTCACTTACTTTTCCAATCTTTAGCATTAAGTTTGTTTGGTTTTTTTAAGATTTTATTTATTTATTTGACAGAGAGAGACACAGCGAGAGGGAACACAAGCCGTGGGAGAGGGAGAAGCAGGCTCCCCATGGAGCAGGGAGCCCGATGCGGGGCTCAATCCCAGGACCCTGGGATCATGACCTGAGCCGAAGGCAGACACTTAATGACTGAGCCACCCAGGCACCCCTTTAGCATTAAGTTTCTTAAACCTACCCTTTTCCCTTTGTTACCTTTCTGTTGAGATTTTTAAAATCTGTAAAATATTTAATAGCATTAGGAAAGCTCCTTATTTCTAGGCATTCTTAGGTGAATTCCTAGGAATTCAAGGGGGATTTTAATAATTCAGATGAATTTCAGACACATTCTCTGATTTTTCTATAACTCTGAGGTCTCTTGTTTCTTTATCTGTAAAATAAACAAAATACTTGATTGAAACTTTTCCAGGATGGAGGCTAGGATAAATAAACATTTATGAAGAATTTACTTTGGAGACCCTAAAAAAAGTAATAGCAGTTTTTTTATTCCAAAGGAAACATTTAAAATATTTTTCTCCGAAGTAAGTAGTTAAATTTGCTTTAAATGTTCACATTTCTTTGAACATTTTGTTTTTCTTTAGAGGAGTAGTACAAAATGGTGGAATCTTCTTCTAAGATGGTATGCAGTTAAAAGAAGAATCTAGAGAAAAATCAAATGAATTCAAGAAATATTCTATGCGCTTTCTGTGGCAGATTCCAGGAAAATTTATTTTGGCGTAGGTAGAATAGCCTACAGGAATTCTGACTCCTGTGTCCATGATTGAAGCTAGTGGAAATAATGACTCTGCAATCCACGAAGAAAGAGCAAAGGAGTTCCTGTATTCATTTCTGGCTTAAGCAGTTCAGGACAACTTCATTGTACCCAGTGAAAAAACTTTTGTTCCATGCTAGCATGTCAAAGGCCTTATGTTGAAATGAATCAACTTTACAATAACAGATAGATATGGACCCACAAAAATGAGCATAGCCTTTGGCCACTGTTTTTGCATTCTTGGCTACATCAAGTCTGAATTTAACCCCCCAATGATTCATTTCAGCCATGAGGACTGACAAAGGATGTACATATGCCCACAGGCATGGACACACATGCACACAAACACACACACACACTTCAGCTGAGGCATGGAGCACCCATAGCTAACATAATTCAATCAGAATCAAGAGATGCTTCTTACAAACATGGTATGCTTCCATCTTAGGAAGCTTGAGTCAACTTATTTTCTAAAGTACTTTTTTGGTTATTGAAATCCTAATGGAAAAAACATTATAGCAGCCATTTTAAAATGTGTGAATTATATAAACTGTATGTTTTGCTTCCATTACTAAAAAGCAATTAATGGATCTTGGCTTTTATTCCTGTTCTTCTGCATCATGCATGTTAGATATTCTGTGGAACTGAAAACAAGTGATCGCTTAAGCCCAAATGTTTGTGAGCATAAACTGTGTCTTTCTTCAAAAGGTATGTGGTACTGTATTCCCATAGACCAGGTATCTCCATGACATTGTTACTGTTTCCTAGTCGTGCTTTCTTAAGAATTTGTTGGGGGTTGTGTTTTGTTTGGAAACTTTGCAATTAGAAGAAGAAAAATAAGAATTAAGAACCAGTATTTAATTCAACCTGGATGTTTTAAAAAGCCATTTAGAGGATGTGATGGACTGTTTCTTTATTCATTAAATAAAATTTTATTTATTCTCAATTAATTGTTGGGTTTGTTTTGCTTTGTATCTTGGTTCCAGACTATATATGTGAGATAGGTAAATTCTTGTTTTCAGTGGTTTTCTTTCAGCTCAGGTATTTTTTGGATACACTGCCAGTTTAAAATAGCAATCTTAAAGACCTATGTTACTTTAATAAAACAATTGTTAGAGCTTGTACCCACTTGTATTCATGACCAGAGAGCGGAATGGGTTATATCCATGTATGAAGACAGGTCATATATTTATGGTTTTATACGCACTTTGAAATTGTTTTCACCCATAGGTAGCAAAAAGCAGAGAGCAGAGGTGAGCCAAATTCAGTCCAAAAACAGCACTATGTTTTTACTATAAGTTGGCAAAATTTAAGGAACTGAGCCTCAATTGTTGAATCCTACAGTTTTATTAACCACAACACAAATATATTCTATCTGGTTCACATCTAACAGAAATTTTAGACCTTCATTAATATAAAGGCCACCTCATTAACTAAGAAACTGGCTGTATTGGATGTTAAAAAAGATAGCCCAATCCTCTTAACATCTGCAAATACCAGAAGCTGGAAGTCAATATAATCACTTTTTTGTAATGAGGTTATTGGTGTTATAGTACATACTGTTCAGTTAAGTGGTTTTTAACACTGACATCCTATTAGAATCACCTGGGGAAATTTTTAAACTATGTCCAAGCCTCATCTTGGAGCAGTTAAATCAATTCTTGAGCTGGGGGCTCCAGACTTGGTATTTTTTTTCAAGACTCCTAATGATCCTAGTGATTCTAATGAGCAGACAGGGTTGAGAACCACTGGCTTGGATGGTCTTTCGCATCTTGATAGCCCTGTTCATTTGTATATGGTTCTTCAAGACTTCTGACCCAGCTAGCACCTAGGAAGAGCTCAGATACAATAACTAGTCAAACTGAAAACCTGCCCAGGGGAGTCTTCTTTTATCATTTAATGTCCCCTCTTAAGAGTTCTTATGTCATAGGTTACTGGTACTACACTGTTGAAGCATTCAGCTCTGCTTTGTTTAGGACTGCTTATTGATTAGTACATGTGTGTTCTTCTTGGCTGCATACCCAAGGACAAGGGTGGTGTTACGCAAGCCTGGGTGTGGGTAGGTGCTTGATAATATTTGTTGATTTTTTTTAAGATTTTATTTATTTATTTGAGAGAGAGAACACAAGCAGGGGAAGCAGGAGAAGCAGGCTCCCTGCTGAGCAGGGAGCCCAACGCGGGCCTCGATCCCAGGACTCTGGGATCATGACCTGAGCCGAAGGCAGACGCCCAAATAACTGAGCCACCCAGGCACCCCTGTTGATTTTTTTAAAAAGGGAACCCAGGTAAAAGAATATTTTTGAATTTCAATATGCCCTGCTGTCAAACTAGAAAGGACACAGATTTTTCAAATGTGGACAGTATAGAGTACTGTAGCAACTCTTAAGTGTTTTGGTATATGTATAATAATACATGAATCTTAACTTCAAAAAGATTTTGCACTTATGCTATCCAAGCTCTTACTCCATAAAACATAATGGATTTCCCAATGTACAGTTTTTGGAGTTTTATCACAGACTGGATTTTTTTTGTAAGATTTTATTTATTTATTTTTTTTAAAGATTTTATTTATTTGACAGAGAGAGACACAGCGAGAGAGGGAACACAAGCAGGGGGAGTGGGAGAGGGAGGAGCAGGCCTCCCACTGAGCAGGGAGCCCGATGCGGGGCTCAATCCCAGGACCCTGGGATCATGACCTGAGCTGAAGGCAGACGCTTAACGACTGAGACACCCAGGCTCCCCAAGATTTTATTTATTTATCTGACAGAGAGAGACACAGCGAGAGAGGGAACACAAGCAGGGGGAGTGGGAGAGGGAGAAGCAGGCTCCCCGCTGAGCAGGGAGCCCGATGCTGGGCTTGATCCCAGGACCCTGAGATCATGACCTGAGCCGAAGGCAGACACTTAATGACTGAGCCACCCAGGTGCCCCTATCAAAGACTGGATTTGATCACTGAAACCCATTTACTTTTCCCTCAAATGTTTTCCAGGAAAAGATAGTACATCAAGTGGGGTGGATAGCTTAGGGATTTGGTAAGAGCTAAATTGCTTCCAGAGATTTTAAAAACACAGAACAGGCAGCTATAGGCAAAATATTTAAAGGACATATTCCCGTTCTTTTTGGAGAATTGGGATGGGGAAGAAGAGACACAGGATTAGGATCCTATCTTTTTAATTAAATTGTTCGATTTCATTAAGAAACTACCTTTAATCAAAAAAGAAATATTTATTGAGAGTTTATTCTATCTATCCCTCTATACTAAAAGCCATAGAGATAAAACGAAAAGCACAGTTCTCTTTTACAAGGTATTTACAGTCTAGAGAGTGGGATATGAACCCTACTGGGAAAAGGACTCATCTTAATACATTTTTGAGAACTGTCCTAATTAATACATTTTTAGTACTGATTTTATTCATTCTCAAACTCTACAAATTTACTGGGATTATTAATGAAGCTTTATGAGTCTAAACAATTAACTATTGTGCCCAAACAGTAAGAGAGGCAGATGCCCAGAGCCTTGCCGTTAGTTCAAGTACACACTGCAGTGTGGAGTGTGGCCAGAAAGAGAACCTGGCATCGTCTCTTCTAGAGCTGTGTAGTGTAAACTATAGTGTCTTCTAAGAGCCTAAACATTTTACCCTCTAATCTGCAGTGAGGAAGCAAAGCCCTGAGCCCTCCTCAGTTTCTTATTAACGGATATTAAAGGAAAGGGAAATTCAGCATTGGTTTCTCAAAGAGTTCTAGAGATACACTTGCGATTTTGTAAGTTTAAGTTTATGCCCTGGGGAAGATTCATTCCTTACAAACCAAATGGATTTTGATAATTAGGGATAACTAAGAAAGTAAAATTTCTACAGAGACTTTCTATAGAAATAAATATAAATTGCCAATAGGTGGCTGCCTCTGATGTTAGGCGTTGGAATCCGTAAGTTTGGGGAATGTCACTATTGTTTCTGTTGACTTGTGAAAAATGCCAGATGCCAAAAATGCCACATAACTTAGAGTCTTGTTTTTTCTAGTTATTATTTCTAATTACTGTTTCTAATAATGCACGCAGAGCTGTTGACCACCAAGTCACTCTTTACATTAAGGGTTTGGTTTATTCATCCAATGGTTAAGCAAATTTATAAAAATAATTCAAACCAATACCATGCATACTATTTTGCTCTAATCTTGATTAGTCTTGATGATGGTGATGCCCTTTTTGCTAGCTTGGACTGATTAAAAGGAAATCACTTACAAAAGCAACATTTTTTAAGTTCTAAGTGCTAGTTACATTTATATATATATTAACATATATATATTCCTATATAGGAACAAATATATATATTTGGGTACTTGTAAGGAATTAGTAGTAATTGGGGCTTAAATAAAATATTGAGGAATTGTATATCTAGCTACTTAAAAGCTAAATGTTATTTCAACTACTTTAACCTTTAAAAAAACATGAAAAATGTATCTATATTTCCAAGTTCACAGAGAAAGCTTTCAAATTAATTATTTGTATTCTCATCAGCTTGTCTTTTTTTTTTTTTTAAACGAAGTATTACGAAAGGGCACATTTGCCAATCAGTGCAATTAGATTTCAACATTCCATATCTTCACTCAGAGAAGCACTCAAATCATCGTTCCCAAAGAGGCCTTTATTGCCATCAGGAAACTAGCAGGGCACTTGGCATGAAGAACAAACCCACATTTTTATTCATATATTACAAAATCTATATTTTAATAACGTATACATTTAAAAATACAGAGCACTCACGCCCTGTACTCTAGCAAAAACAAACAAACAAAAAAAAAAAACTATAACTACTTCATGCATACACACACAATGCACTAAGCATAAATGCATTTACACGACGGGTAGGTAGCTGTTTTAAGCATACACAAGTAATGGATACTGTAACTTCACCCGAACAGGTCAAACTTACAAAGTTTAAGAAAGTTATTATTTCTCTGAGGACTAAAACTGCAGTATAGCCTAATCCTATTTTTTCTTAAGATTGTTTTCCCTCAAAGTCGCCCCAAAAAGGGGGGAAGGGGCATTATTTTCACAGCAATCAAAACCATTCACAAGATCCATTAATGTAATCTACAAAATACTGATAAGGAGGAAGAGCAAGGCAATAAAACCGTGTCCGTAAGACCGCGGACGCGAATAAAAGTAACCCGAAAGTCTGCTACATTATTCTAAGACTGCATCCTTGGCCACCTACTGGGGAGAGGGCTACGGCTCCGAGCTCGATCACTGGGCATCTCCCCCGGCAGGGCCGCGCGCCCTAACTGGCCATCTGGAAGGGCTCCGGCTGGAAGGCGAAGAGCCTCTGGCCGTAGGGCTCGCTCTCACCCGGCAGCTTCGCGCCCGCAAACGGAAGGTAGTGGTCGCGGCCAAAGCGCTCACAGTGGAGACTGACCCAGTCCCGCTCCGAGCCGAATCGCTCGGCCTCGGCCAGGATGCGGGTCAGCGCCATGATGTAGCTCAGGGCCATCTGCAGGGTCTCATACTTGGACAGCTTTTTATCCTGGCCCCACTGGGGCACCACCCGGCGCAGGCGGTCGAACGCCGTGTTGAGACCCTGCATGCGACGGCGCTCGCGCGCGTTGGCCGCCAGGCGCCTGCGCGCCGCGCTCTCCAGCCGTCCAGCCCCGGCGCACGCACCCGCGCGCTCGGCGCCGCCTGCGCACGGGGGCGCGGCGCGCGCTCCCGCCTCCGGGTTGCTGGGCTCGCAGGACTTCATCCCCCGCCGGAAGGAGGGAGGCGCTGAGCTCGCTCGCCCGCTTAGGAACCTGCGCGCGAGCCGGTCTATCGAGCCGCTCCCCAGTGTGGCTCTTCTGAGCGAGTAAGTCATACACAAAGCAACTCGTGTGGAATCAGAGTTTACAGTGGGGAGTACGGGACCCCGCCTTCCGTCCTACTGGATAACCAGACTGATGTCTCTTCACTTGCTCAAATTTAGGGGAAACTGAGGTGCTGAAGAGAGAGTCATTTTCCCAACGTGAGGTTGGAAAAGAGAAGGGAACCTTCTTGCTGCAGAATTTGGTGTGGCTGGTTTGGGCAGGGTCTTTCAAGTCCTCTGGGAAAGCCCGAGACTTCTTTTTCAGGAAGGCGAGGTCTTTTCAGATGCTCAGAGAAGGAGCGCTTTTTCCACAGTAGCTGTCGGAGAGTGCTGGCTGAATCTTTGAAGGAGGAGAATTTATAGCAGAGGGCTGAGGGAGGGAACAGGTGGTGGCAGGTGGGCGGGCGTCCCTCGGCTTCCATCTCAGCACCTTCCTACCCTGGGAACTGCAGGCGGGGGGAAGGGGAACGACGCACAGCAAAATCCTGACATTACAGCCTTCGTCTGTTGAAGTTTCTCCAAAGCTATGTCCAACAGTAACACACCATCTGGAGTGGCCTGGCTGTCCCCAAAAGAATAACAGGGTGGGGGGCGGGGAAAGAGCTTGGTCCATCCTTTCCCATACCGACGGGCAGCTTACATATCAAAAACTTAACCAAGGTTTTACAATTATTAGAAATTATTTGTGTGAACATGTTGGTCTTGGAATTATGAGATGTATTAGAAGTTTAAGAAGATTTACCTTTGTCAAGATGAATGACAATTTTGGTTAATGCCGATCTAGTATATTGATGTTTTTATTTTAGCTATTAAATAAGTTGGGACAAATTAGTAGGTCCTAATATTGCAGACCTGGAATTTTACTGTGCAAATCATTTGGCTGTTTTCTGCGGAATAACTTACTGTAACATATCAAAAGATATTAATGGTATATCAAAAAAATATTCTAGTTGTGTAGTTGGATTGCATGAGTTTGGATACTTAGGCAAATTAACTCAGAATTTATACTCCATTTCCCCTGAAAGAGGCTCATAAATGTTTTGGGGACATATATTGAGATGATAATTATTTAATCTGACATTTAAATCTAATAAAACTAATCATAATGCACATATATGTGCAAAATGGAAACATCTAAGTAATTTGTGAGATTTTAAAAAATAATTTCTAATGGAAGATTTATCCCCATCTCATAAAGCTATAAATATTTCATACTCCGTGGATGTTTTAGTTGTATCAGCTGTCCTCAGGAACAATAACGAAGCATGATTTCCACTATTGATAATGATCTGATTTATACAGAGAACCCATTAACTTGATTCTCTCATCACAACTTTTTTCTAGTTCTTAAGGAAGAGTAAAGTGGCAAAGAAAGCAGATCCAAATAGATTCAAGCCAGGATCATTTCTGGATTCTTCAGGAACACCAAGTATGTTCTTTCTCCTTTTGAAATGGGTTTGTGTCAGCATTATTCTCAGAGATTTTTGTTAAATTCAATTTTCAACAACCTCTCACAAAGCAGGAGTCTTTACTGTAACTTTCTTCCCCCACCTTTGCCTCAGACTGACTCCCAAGTCCAGTCTTCCCATAAATAGTTGATTAATCCCCAGCTGAAACAATGACAGTGAAATGAAGTTGAGTAACATGAAGACAATAAGGATACAATTGAACATTAATGGTCTCCAGCATGACAGATGTTGAACACAGACTTTTACATGGAGCCACTCAGCTCTGTTACTCTGAGTCCTAATAGTCTTGGTCAGGAATGGTAGTCCTGTGACAGGAAAGACTATGTTATTTCATCATCAAATGTCAAATATACTTTTTGAATTTTTATGGAAATCTGCCCTATTAATCCTATTCTTTCTCATGTTCACTTATCTCATCCCTTTCCCCGAAGGAGCGTTCTATGTGATATTCTTTGGAATGTTCCCTCACAAAACATACTGTGCACTTGTTCTGGGCACCACTGATCAAAGTGCTAATAAGATGCATGATTTTACAGGCCATATATTCATGTTTGGAGAGATTATAGCCTGTGCACCAAGAGAAGCAAAAGCACAACTTAAAGAGTAAAAGGAGGGGCGCCTGGGTGGCTTAGTTGGTTGGGCGACAGCCTTCGGCTTGGGTCATGATCCCAGGGTCCTGGGATTGGGCCCCGCCCGCGTTGGGCTCCCTGCTCAGTGAGCCTGCTTCTCCCTCTGCCTCTCTCCCCTGCTTGGGCTCTCCTGCTCTCTCTGTGTCAAATAAATAAATAAAATCTTAAAAAAGAGAAAAAGGAAAAATAGCAGTATGCACACAGCACATAAGAACATAACTAGCAGGGACACCTGGGTGGCTCAGTCAGTTAAGCGGCTGCCTTCGGCCTGGGTCATGATCCCAGGGTCCTGGGATTGAGTCCCACACTGGGCTCCTTACTCAGCAGGGAGCCTGCTTCTCTCTCTCTCTCCCTCTGCTTGTGCTCTCTCTGTCAAATAAATAAAATCTTAAAAAAAAAAAAAAACAACCCATAAACTAGCAGATATCTATGACATGAAATTGATCCAGGATAGAGAACATTGCTATAATAAAGGGCCTTAGGAGTATACAGTGTGTACAGTAAGACATTTCCCAAATGCATTCTGAAGGACAATTTATTAGTACTACGAAGAGGCTATTGGGGAAAAGAATTTCATTGTCAAGTAAGTTTGGGAACCATATTTACTGTCTCCTGCTTGGATAGACATGAAGCAAAATTGGTATAGTAAAGTTTCTGAGAAGTTCTAAGGTAAAGAAACCTACTGACTCTCGCATTTCCTAGACCTTTTTGAACACAGAATGCTTTTTTCCTAGAAAATCCTGTTCACAAAGTTCCTTGGAATACACTTTTTCAAACCTGCTCTAGTACCTCCCATTTATTTTATAGAGGAGAAGGTGAGATACAGAAACTAAACACTACGCTCAGAGGTATTGAGCAACTTAATGACTATATTAAAATCTCCTGTGTCCTTTGATTTTAGAGACTTTCGAATTATAAAATCACGTAATACAAGCCACTCAGTTTACAGTGGGGCAACTGAGATCCACCAGTGACTTCCCAAAGTCACACAAGTCACTAGTAAAGTTTTCAGGAATAAAATTAGAAATTTTGTGCTTAAAGGACAGTGTTATTTATTTTATAACCCTGATGTCTAGCACAGTGCCTAGACAATGAAGGGTAATACATGACACAAACTGAATGGCTAGAAAAATAAATTAGGTAAATGAGAGATAGATGCTACAGAATGAGTGCATTCCTAGTGAATAACCCATATGAATGATTTGCATTCCCTCACCTTGTAAAGAACACACACATTAGCTCCACATTTTGAATGCAAAATTAATTCTTTCTTACCAAAAAATACAGCCATTTGAGTCAGGAGAACATGCGTGTCAGAAACTCCCACAGTGTTTCTGTACTGAGGGTATGATCCTACCAGGTGAACTGGCAGTTACTGTATATTTCAGGGTTGGCCAGAAATCAAAACTGGCAGATGGAGATGGGGGGGAGAAGGAGAAGTAGAAGGAGCTTACACCTGTAGGAGTAGAAAAATAGGAGCAATATTATTTTAGAGGAAAGATGACAAGGATGCAGGAGTTCCTGTCCCAGGCCCCAGAAGTGATCACTTATCTCCAGAAAGTATGGGCTCACCACAGTGCCCCAGGTGATTCTCCAACCCCCATCACTTCACACACTGCTTGAGAATTCTGGCTTGACAGCCTGATTTCGTTTCTCCAGTCACCATGAGCCAGACTGACTTGCATGGTTTGGACTCTGCATTTACTCTTCTCCATAGTGGATCTTAGCCTCCTCTTAGCGTCTGGGTTAAGCACCATCTTTGGAGTCAGTTTTGAGTCCTGTATCTCCTGTCAGCTAGCTTTGTGCTCTTGCACAAATCACTTCTATTTTTCCATCTGCAAAGTGGAATCATAATACCTACCTTACAGGGCAGTAGAGAATATTAAATGAGACTGTAGTTGTAAAGGACCCTGCCTGGTCCCTAAGGAAGTCACTCTTTAAATGACAGCTAATACTACATGTTGTGAGTAGTTTTTACAAATGATAATGAAAATTTTACAATGATAATGAAAAACTTAATGAATCATTGTTTGAATCTTTTATACATAAAGCTACAGTTAGTCATGATGCGAATCCCAGCTGTGCAACCTTAGGCAACTTACTTAACTTCTCTATACTTCTTAATCTGTTAATAATAGAACCAATCTTGGGGCGCCTGGGTAGCTCAGTCGTTAAGCGTCTGCCTTCCGCTCAGGTCATGATCCCAGGGTTCTGGGATCGAGCCCTGCATCGGGCTCCCTGCTCAGCGGGGAGCCTGCTTCTCCCACTCCCCCTGCTTGTGTTCCCTCTCTCGCTATGTTTCTCTCTGTCAAATAAATAAAATCTTAAAAAAAAAATAATAGAACCAATCTTATTGATTTGGTATGAGATTAGATAGTTACTCTTTGTAAGCACTTAGATCTGTGTTTGACATACAATTAAATGCAGTATAGGTCCTTGTTTGGGTGAGTAAAATGACCTGTGGCAATTGTTCAAGATGTATTACTACCCCTCCTTTCTGCTCATTTTTGCTTTATTTTCCTGCTCTTCCATATAGGGAGCAGGAAGAGGGAGAGAAGAGTAAATTGAGAGGAGTTCCCTTTCCCTTTTGCTGCTCAGGGCCTTACTGGGTAGTAAATTTAGGGATTGCACTATAGTTTGAGGTTCAGTTTTATAGTTATAGACACATATTTTAAAGCGTTAATTTTCAGGGGATGCTCTGTTTTTCCAGTGACTGGAATATTTGCATTCACCATCCAGGGCCTTCCCTTCCTGGTACTGAGGTTTTTGAGAAGACAAATCAGTTACGGTTTCTTTCCATGAGTCTAGAAGCAGAACAAAGGGAATCAATCCGAGGGATGTGCTGCACTGTTCTATGGTAAATTTGGACCAGAAGCTGTGTTTTTCAGAATGCCTTTCCCTGTGTCGTTCTGGATCTGAGGTGGGCAAAAGGAAGTTATATGAGCTTTGGGAAGCAGAAGTGAAGCCACCGTGCTCTGAACATCATTTGCAGGTTAGAGGCCATGAAACACAGACACAGGGGTGCAGGTGGATTCCAGTTTGTTCTTGAACTTTCTCATCGTGTATCTACTCCTCCCTCCTGACTGCCAGCTCTGCTGACAGCACCTCCCCAACCCAGTCTTACTTCAGCCGCTGGAAGTACATGCCTCCCAGACCCCCCTGCAAGCTCTTCCTCACTCACCCAAGCCAGGGCTGCTTAGTGACTATGCCCTGATGCTTCAGCAACCCCTTCTGACCCTTACATTCTTAGCTCCTTCCCCTATTGTGTAAGTTCTCATTCTTAGAATACATTCCTTCTTCCGTAGTCCTTACAGTGGCCCCGTTTTCCTGGCTGAACCCTGACTGATACAAGGAATCTTTTCTCCAGGCAACAGCAAAATCCCTGCCTCCCAGCGAAGACCCTCTACACGGGTGCCTCCTTGTCTGTGTGTCCACCAGTAGTTACTGTTTCCGTCTGTTCAGCCCTGTGCCAGACAACATCAGGAATGATGGCCTTTAGCCTAATGGAATTCACAATCCAGTTGTGGAGATAAGACCCAACACCCATCAAAAAGCTAACCCTGAGTCATAAACCAGGGTTATATTCCCCAAACAGCACACAAGATAGTCCATTAGAGTATGTGAAAAGATTAGAAATTCTGCTGATGTTTATTTTATCTCATTTTTAAAATTTCTATGTTGGGGTGTATTTGTAGCATACAAAATACAAAAACATATATTTATATATGAGTATATACTAGTCCTTTTTTTTTCTGGTAAGAGTGCATGATCAGAAAAGCTGGGACCACTGTCCTAGGCATGAAACAGTACATGATTAGTGCCATGAGGAGCACAGAGCAGAGAGATTTTACTGTGCTCTGGAGGAAGAAGGATTTCGGCTGGTGACCCCACCCCTCTGACATCATCTCTTACTGCTGCCCCCTCAAAAGGCTGCTCCTCCTCCACTTCCCATGCTTCCCCCCACCTTGGGGCTCCTTCCCTGGTTGCTCCCTTGGCCTCAAATGCAGTTTCCCCAGATCCTCCCTGGCTGGCTTGGTTGTGTCATTCAGCTCCTCTTCTACCCAATGCTTTATGTCCTTAGCTGTTTGTTTGACAAGTCCAGGAATTCAGGGGTTTCCTCTATACTATTCCTAGCTGTATCTCCAGTACCTAGAATTGTGTCTAGCACATAACAGAGGCTCAAGAAATATTGGTTGAAGGAAAAAAAGGGAGGAGGAAAAGGTAAATGAAGGGACCCCACATACAAAGGGAGAGTAGACACTGTTCCCCTAGGAACACAGCTCTTTTTCTTCCTCCTCATATGGACCCTTCTGAGGGTGCCCTCCAAAAGCAGTGGCAACAGACCTGCTGCTTTTGTTTCTGCTCTGAAATTGTGGTATTTGCTGTTTCACAGGGAGCAGGTGGCTTACTTCCCCAAAGGGTGGCTCTCATTACAATCCAGGTTTCAGGCAGTACCTGAGTCAGCTCAGAGTCAAAGCCCAGAGGCCTACCTGGCCCAGGCCAGCCGCTGATACCTGCTCCCTGCCCCAGGGGGAAGTGGTTTTCTTTCGGTTTTAGTTGGTGTTGCTTTTTTGTTTCCTTGTGCAATTTCAGCAGCTTGGCTGAACAAGTTTTTCTGATGTCCGAAGACTTGGGTCTTTTAATTCTGTGTTCCTGTTCCTCCTCACCATCACATTCGATTCTTACTTCCCCGTCTGTGCCCCAGCCTCCTACTGACCTTCACTGAGCAGGGAGCAAAAATATGTCATGCCTAGCTGATCAGATATGTGTACAGTCAGACTCCTGGCTGTCTCTAAGTGGGATCCAACATGGTAGCCATTAGGAGTATAGGTGCTTTTCTATTCCTTTGGCAGCCATGTACCAATTTGTTTCATTGTTTCAAACTTTCACCCCTTGATTCAAATATTTAGTGAACTTATTATGTGCCAGGTACTAGAAATAGAACTGACCACACTGCAAAAATCCCTACCCTCATGGATATTTAAAACTGGTATTGTTGGTATCTTCTTATGAATTTATTGCCCGTTTTTCCAAATAGGTTATAAGGTTTTTCTTTAAAGATTTTATTTATTTAACAGAGAGAGAGCAAGAGAAGGAACACAAGCAGGGGGAGTGGGAGAGGGAGAAGCAGGCTTCCTGCGGAGCAGGGAGCCCGACATGGGGCTCAATCCCAGGACCCTGGGACCGTGACCTGAGCCGAAGGCAGACACTTAATGACTGAGCCACCCAGGCGCCCCTTTGCTACCATATTTTTAATATTCAGCAGGCCCTTATTTACTCATTTTTCCTTTTAAAAATGGCATCCTGTATTTTATCTCTGAGGGTATTCATTATAGTTTCTTTAAAGTTTTCTTTTGCTACCACCATTCTTTCTTCTGAATTCCCTTCCTGGGTTTGTTTGGCTCAAGTACCTCATGCCTGTTATTCCTTAAATGTTGGAAAATCCCCCTATTTCAATAAAGGCACAAAAAAATCTTTTTTTTTAAAGATTTTATTTATTTGACAGAGAGAGAGACAGCAAGAGAGGGAACACAAGCAGGGGAAGCAGGAGAGGGAGCAGCAGGCTTCCCACTGAGCAGGGAACCCCAGATCCTGAGATCATGACCTGAGCCAAAGGCAGACGCTTAATGACTGAGCCACCCAGGCGCCCCTAAACTATAAGTTCTTTGAGGGAAGGGGCAAATTTCAGATACCTGGGTCTTGCTAGAGTGTTCGATAAATATGTATTTGCTACTTGGTTTACTGAAGTTTTTACTCAGGCTGACCTTAAGCTAAAGAAACCAATATCACCATAAATAAAGTAATGCCTTCAGGAAATGCCAAATGCTTACCAGGTGTTAATTCCTATCTTCACAATACCCTTTGAGTAGGGGGTGTTATAATCTTCATTTTGTGGCCATGCCTCCATGCCTTCTGATGGTATGCAGGATACAGGTAAGTCATCTCAGATGGAAACCAAAAGTTTACTGAAATACTTGATAACTTTAGGCCAAGAAATACCCCTAGAACACAGGTTTTCTGCAGAAGCCCATTATGAGAACCTCTGACCAATTCAATCTCCCCAGTGTCCCCAGACTCAAGTGCATCAGAGAAATTCCAGAGTGCTGACTCTAGCCCCCAGTACCCCCTTTCTTTCATGCCTCACTTTACCCAGAAGATCAGCTTTATTGGTTTCCCAAAGACTATTCTGAAACTGTTACCCTTCAACAAAGAAAAGGAAATTCTGGCTTAAACAAAGCTATATAGGCTTTTTACTACAGGACTTTTCAGACCTTTTACTATGATCGTGGTCCTTCTCAGGATGAGATATACAGAGTTTCCCAAATTATGTGGTCATGGAAAACTCTTCATCTCAGAGGATATCGAGAGAGCAGTATCCACACACAAAAATTTTGGAAAATGCAAGCTGAATTCATAATCTTACATTTAAGGAAAAGGCCATCTTAAAACATTTTAGTGTTTGATTTAAAATATATATATCTATATATCTTGGGGTGCCTGGGTGGCTCAGTCGGTTAAGCATCTGCCTTCAGCTCAGATCATGATCTCAGGGTCCTGGGATCCAGCCCCGAGTAGTCGAATAGTCGAGTAGTCGGGCTCCCTGCTCAGTGGGGAGTCTGCTTCTCCCTCTCCCTCCGCCCCTCCCCGCACTTGTGCACTCATGTGCTCTCTCCTTCTCATTCAGATGAATAAAAATCTTTTAAAAATCTGTATATCTTTACACACAAAAGTCTAACTTGCAATTTTGAAATTAATGAACTAATTCCTTCTCCACTATATTCTGGTCATTCTTTTGAATCCTGAAGATTTATAGTTACTAGGGAGTATGCAAATTCTCTGGCAATGCCAATGGTTAGATGGATGTGCTGGGAGAAGTATGTTGAGGCTGGGAAAATTTTCAGGGCAAAAAACTAGCTGTCAAGGAGGATGATCAGAGGTTCACTGCTCAGCCGGGTTGGAATTTGACTGTATACGAAGGGACCCAGGAAAGGAAGGAAGTGCCAGTAGAGAGAAGGGCGTTGGTGGCAGGGTCAGATTCAAACTGTCCTAACCCACAGTTTATTGCCCAAAGCCTGCTGGTAGACCTGTGCCTGTGAATAACCTGCCTCTATTATTTTAGTGCTTCTAATTATTATCCAGTTAACCCACTAAAAAAAGTTAAGAGAGACAGAAGCAGATGCTGTATGCCTCCTGATGGACAAACACAGCACCTAGTATATCTACTAAAAAATTGAACCTGAATGTTATGAGGCCTCTATATCTAACAATCCATTTGCATGACAATTAGAAGACAGAGGAACATGTTAAGAGATACCATGGGGAGGCAGTCAGCAAGACCCAGAATTGAAAATCTCAATAGGACAATTACTGGTTTGTCAACAAATATGCTGCCAAAAAAAAGAAAAATCAAAGTGGGAACCTATGGAATTATAATAAGAGACTAGAACCATATCAACCATATGCAATGTGTGGATCTTGTTTGGATCCTGATTCAAATAAACCAATTTTACAAATATTTATGAGGCAATGGGGGAAATTTGAACACTGATTGCATATTTAATAATAAGGAATTAATAATAATTTATTATTAGGAAGTTATTTTAGATGTAATAGATATCACGGTTACATTGTTTAAGTCCTTATATTTTAGAGATACATACTGAAATACAAATGAAATTATATAATATGTGGAATTTGCTTCGAAATCTAGGACAGAGAGAAATAGGTAGAAGTGTAAGTAAAACAAGATTGCCTATGACTTAATAATTATTAAAGCTTGGTGATAGGCATATTGTGGTTCATTATACTATTCTTCCTGTCTGAAATTCTGCAAAATACAGACTTAAAAAATGGGGTGGGGGTAGTGCCACAAGTTGATTACACCCTATGAGCTCATGAAATTAGAAAGAAATTAGTCAGTAGAAAATTTCCATTTCAGGGTTATATTGGGTGAATATTTGGAAATGGGGACAGAACAGGAGTAGTGTGTATCTTTAGGTGCTGGTGGTCAGCATCAGTACTTTGGGGTCAAGGAGGTGACCCTCTTTGTACTTCAAACCACAGAGTCTGCTTCTGGATTCCCAGAAGTTAATCCAACCCTTTTCTGGCTTTACCCATGACTTGCCTGGAGATGCACCTAGCTGCTGGGTCTGTTCCCAATCCCTTTATCTACCATGTGGGGAGGAAAGGGAGGGTGGGAGACAGACAAATGGAACACTCAAGTCGTCAAGGGGGGAGCCCCTTAAGAGGGCTCTAACTGCTAATTCATGACGTGGAAACATGAAAACTCCAGGAAGCGTGGAGGAAGTTTTGGTGAATCATGTGGTCTATGGGAAGCTAAAACAGTACCACTGATATTCTGAGTGGCTCCTATAGAAGTGAGGATGGATTGTGCCAAGGGTAACCATCTGGGAGGAGCCTAATCATGGCCATGGGGAGAGGATGAATTCCACGGCCAGAAAAGAGAAGAGATTGAACTGGCCCCAACAGGGACTTGTGTCTTTAGCTGTGCTATGGAGTTAACCAATCCTTAGTGATACCGTATGGAAAGTCTCCCTATTTGAGGGAGCTGGGAGAGAAACTTTGATCTCTTGCTCTGGGATATTACCTAGCTTCAGAGTTGCCATTCATAAAAGGACCCAAACTCATATTTGGGTCCTCAGGGGAAGCTCTTTGGAGAAGATGGGGCTAAAGCCTTCCCAGTCTGAATCAACACCCAAACATGGATTAGAAGGATGGATCCTATGGAAGAAGCCATTTCTAATAATAACTGTAGGAAACCCATGGCCTGCTTCACTAGATGATTGGCATAGCTGAGACTGTCCCAGTTAATCACTGAAGGTAATATTATAGTTCATAAAGAATAAAATGGGGGCACCTGGCTGGCTCAGGCAGAAGAGCATGCAACTCTTGAGCTCAGGGTCATGAGTTCAAGTCCCATGTTGGGTGTAGAGATTACTTAAAAAAAACTTTCTTTAAGAAAAATTTTTTTTTAATGTACGTGGCTTTATGCATTTGTGCAGCTTAGATGAGTCTAAGACCCTTTTTCAGAGATCTTTGACATTTGAAGAATTAACACTCCAATGTCACCTATTCTTGAGGAAGCCAACTTGGTCATTTTGTGTAAGCACAAACTTAAATCCCAGGTTTCCAGACATAGATGTAAGTCACAAGGAACAAGTCCAGCTGGTTAACCACCTGGTACATGCATCTCCATGTAGTCTGATAGGTCTCATGGCTGAAGACACCTTTTATGAGGGAAATTTTGTGTTATGATGATATTCTCAAGGTTGGAAAACCCAGAAGTTTTGAGTTAAACCACTTGCAAACATCACAAGCCTGCTGTACAAAATTCACCTCCCTCTACCTCTTTTTAAAAAGTTTTCAGTAGGAAACAGCATCGCTTAAAGTTATTGCAGAAGAAAAAAAGAAAACAGAACCAGTCTTTAAGTGAAAAGGAGACAAGAAATGATATGAGGAGTAGCTGACTAAATCAAAGGAAGCTGAACCAATTCTCTGGCAGATGAATGAATGTGGGTGACCTGAGACCTGAGGAGCCCTTGCTCTTGGTCCTAGAACACTAGGACACGTGCTCCACCCCACGTGTCTATTCCAGTCAAGTTTTCAAATACCAGGGAGAGAGAATTAGACTGACCAGCCTGTCAAGTGTCTCTAGCTATGGCCAGGGAACAGCAACGGGGTCATCAGGGGCTTGGTTGTGAGCCAGAAGCCATGGCAGTTCGTGTCTGTTAGAGAAAGGGGTACCCTTTCCTCCTGCCCCAGTGATGGGGATTCAGCTGAAGCTGCAGATAAAGGGGAAGAGTAACCAGGCGTCTCAGGAAAGCTGCAGTTTGGGCTGTAGCACAGTTCTCTGACCACCCCTGCTCTTTGTTCATCTGGGAGAACTGGCCCTTCTTCCCCTGTCCTCTTCCCCCAGCCGCACCCAGAAGCAGGGCTCCTCGCCCCTGTTCCCTTGGTGTCCATTTCAATGAAACTGCCTCTGATAGGGGGAAGGAAAGCTTGGGGTACAGATGGCCAGGCAGGCCCACCTCCAGCAGAGTTTTGGTCCTGAAGAAAGCAACCCCATCCCCAGCTACACAAAAGTTTTCTCCCTTGAGTCATCACTTGATCCTGATTACCCAGCTCTCTCGGGGGAGTGATCTACCTGAGATCTACAACAGAAGTTGTTGCCATGACTACTGCTGGGTTCCCTGGAGTTCTGGTTCTGATAGGACCAGAGACTGGCATGAAGTGCTCCTAACGCAAGAACCCATTCATTACAGGGTAGATCAAAATATGTGCCTGGATCTTCATCTCTTCATTGAAAAACAAGAGAAGCTAGTGAGTCTGAACACGGGAGAAACGAGCAACTTAAAAGACTCCCCATACAACTTTAAGACTATGGACTTCCATTGTAAAAATGTTAACATTCAAGATTTTTAAACCAGCACTACTCACTTGGTTCCTGCCTATTTATTTAACATGTCTGTCTTACTCATATTTGGCTGGAATTTTCATTATTATCTTTATTGTCATTTTTAGTACCTGAGGTTTATTAGAAGTGCACTAATGTACCAGGTACCATACTAAACCCTTGCAACATATTATGTTATTTCATTCTCTCGGCACCCCAGCGAGGTGGGTACTATTATTGTCCCCATTTTACAGATGAAGAAAATGAGGCCCAGAGGGGTTAGAAACTTGTCCCAAGGTCCTTCTGCTGGTGAGTGATGGAACCTGAATTTGTCTGACTGCAGAACATAGCGTCTTAACCACTATAAAATCTGTGTCAGTCCAAAGAATACTGGTCTGCTTAACCTGGCGTCAGAACATCGAACATAATGATCCAGTATTGCCACACGCAGAGGAACCCACATGTCTCCCTCAGGCTGGAGGCGATGCGGTAGGCTTTGGGGGCTTACATGTATTGCATTTGCGGTCAGACCTCCAGGCCTTGGATAAATAGTGGCTAACCCCACCATTACTGTAGTCTGGCTTAGCCTGAAAGCAGGCTCCAACCCTAGCCTCTAGTAAACAAACTCTTTAATTCAATTTATCGATGGGCTGCGAAGACATCAGTCCATTGGAACAACCCTGGGAGGCTGCTCTGGGCTCTGCCCTTCCCATTAGGGGCTGTAAGTTTGTGCAAACAACCATAAAATTAAACCCACCCAGGGAGGGACATTGATTTCCAATTGGCATAGTTCGCCAGATGCTGTTTGGTCTAAGAACTGCTTGACCTCTACTAGTGACGCCACCTGCCCTTGGCTTTACAGGGTGTGTTCCCAGCAGGGAAGGCCTCTCCACTAATGCCTGCCACTGGAACTTGGGCTGAAGGCATGGTGGGTTCCCCATATGTTGCAGGGAAGAGGCCAGCCACGCCCAGGTTTGGATTCACCCTCTTATCCAACCCTGGGACTAAAGCTGCCCCCAGGAGGTTACAGACGCTCCCACCCCCAACTAATTAAATAGGTGGCCTCCTGCTGCTAAAAGGGAATGAGGGCGGAAAGACAGAGGATGCCTGATTTAACTACGACCTGGGTAAGTAGCTCAGTCGCCTGGACCCAGAAATCACTGATGCGTGACTAAACGGTCTCTAATGGGTTAGGGGGGTTCCTATGCCTGAGACCTGGAGTTCTGTTTATTCTCAGGCTGCTTTGTAGTTTTCAAATCTTATAGTCCAAAACGTTTATTACAGAAGCTTTACACGTTATTAAAAATAAAACTTAATGGGTGTATCTTACAGTTGTTATTACACACCAATCCTTGTGTTAAAGCATTGGAATAAAAGTGACTATTCAAAGACACTATTTTTTCTCCTGTGACAACCTGAAGATGATTCTACCACTTCATACACACGCACACTTGTACGTGCACACGCATGGACCCAAAGAGCAGGTTTCTGGATTCAAAGCTAAGTAAGTGTCTACCTAAATTACTAGTGCTACATCTAAATGTCCATGCAATTATGTTTATTTAGAAACTAAAATCATGGCTTGGATTAAGGAAAGAAACCGTTTAGAGTTTTTCAGGAGTTCAGCGTACAAGTGAGTTATTAAGTTGCTCCGTTTTCCATTCTGTTTTTGCTACAAATCACTTGAAAGGAAAGAGGATCTGAGAGGCAAAGAGGAAGACAGTTGTAATAATAGGAAATTGGACTAAATTAAAATGATACTTAGTCACAGCACAACTTGGCCTCTTTGCCACCAACTTTTGACATTCTAATTAGGGTAAATGGTTATGCAAATCTAGTCTGCCACTCATGTCCCCCCTAGCCAGAGTGCCTGTGATTGTTTTAAGTGAGGACTGTTGATGGCATAATTAAAGCTCTCCTAAAAATTAATTGGGAATTGGAGGACAACCTCCAAAGATGCCCTAATTTGTGGTCAGCCCAGCACAGCTGTCCTTTTGTCCTACCCACCACCAGGACGCCTCGAGTTTCCCCATCAAGTATAATAGAATGTGACACTCGAGGTGTTCTCAAGCTTTGGTCCACAAGATGGAGTGGAAGACAGACCAACAGGAGTCTGCAGCACCCAGGGTCACCTCCTGGGCAGGTTCAGCTGAGGAAACAGGGTTTCAGATGAATCCAGACGCAGAGCACAAAACACCTGGGTTCGGGGGTGTATGTGAAACAAAATTGGTCATGAGTTGATAAATGTCAAAGCTGCATAATGAATACGGGGTGGAGGGGACTGGAAGGAGTAATTATAGTATTAATTTGCTTTTGTGCACTTTTGAAATTTTCCATAATACAAAATATTTAATGCATACACTACTGTTAAATTAATTAAATGGAGGCCACAAGACTGAGATGGTTCTAATGCCTTAGCCCCCTATATAAGCAAACCAAGACCTAAGCCTGTAAATGTCTCAAGGTTAAGAAACCAAAACCTAAGGACAACCAATCATAAACAGCCAACTAGGCTTTCCCAAATAATGCAGCTGCTTAAGCTATAGCCAATCAAATAATTTACTTGCTCTGCTTCCAAGTCTTTTCTATAAAAGTGTGGCCCGTAGCTCCTGTTGGTGGAGCATTTCTAACCACTTCTGGTTCGGCACTGCCAGATTGGAATTTATTTTTGCTCAAACTCTTAAAATTTTAATATGCCTCAGTTTATCCTTTAAAACTACCAAAAAGTAACCACCATCACGAGGAGGAAGTTCTTAGTAGCCAAAGTCAACTTAATGGTTCTACTCTTAAAGGAGAAGAGTCAGAGTAACTAATCCTAAAAATGAGTATGCTATTCTAGTACATCTTTTTTCTTTAAGATTTTATTTATTTATGGAGAGAGAGAGTGGGGGGAGGGGCAAAGGGAGAGGGAAAGAGAATGTCAGGTAGACTCTGGCTAAGCATGGAGCCCAACTCGGGGCTTGATCTCACGACCCTGAGATCATGACCTGAGCCACCACCCAGGTGCCGCTGTTCTGGTACTTCTTATCACACCCAACACATCCCCACATCCAGCCCTGACTCTTCTAGTTTTGCCCTAGCTGGGAATGAAGAGCAAGGACTGAGGAAAGACTAGGAGAGAAATGGTGCCAGGTGAGAGACGGACAAGGGGAAACTGGCTGAGTGGGTATCATGAGTGAAATCCCCAGGACAGCCTGGGAGGCGCAGTAGGTTAAGTGTCTGATTCTAGTGTTCAGCTCAGGTCATGGCTTCAGGGTCGTGAGATTGAGCTCCACCTCAGGCTCCATGCCATGCTTAAGATTGTCTGTCTCTGCCTCTCCCCCCACACTCTTTAAAAAAAAAAAGAGAGAGAGAGAGAGAGATCCCCAGATAATCTATCCAGAGGAGAACTGAGAGTTGATTATGAATTAATTCTATGTCATAAAAAACCAATACAATCCCGTTTGACTTAAAAAGAAAAATAACTTGGGGCACCTCGGTTGAGCATCTGACTTGGTTTCGGCTCAGGTCATGATCTCAGGGTCGTGGGCTCTGCGCTTATCTGGAAGTTTGCTTGGGATTCTTTCTCTCCCTCTGCCCCTCCCCCTCCACCCGCCCCCCACACTGTCTCTCTCTCTCTCTCTCTCTCAGAAGAGATAAATAAATCTTTAAAAAAAGAAAAATAAGGGCGCCTGGGTGGCTCAGTTGGTTAAGCGACTGCCTTCAGCTCAGGTCATGATCCCAGGGTTCTGGGATCAAGTTCCGCATCGGGCTCCCTGCTCTGCGGGGAGCCTGCTTCTCCCTCTCCCACTCGCCCTGCTTGTGTTCCCTCTCTCGCTGTGTCTCTCTCTGTCAAATAAATAAATAAAATCTTTAAAAAAAAAAAAAAGAAAAAGAAGTAAACTTTAAAAATAAAAAGTGCCTGATAGTCAAGGGTAAATTCTCTCATGATTAACAAGCCTGCCTTGGCTTCCACGAGTTAAGATGCAATGGGAGAAGCAGTTGGTAGCTTCAGTCTTAAAGGTGGAGATTTCTGAAAGACAAGGAGCCCCTTGGCTACAGGAATTATAGTACACGATAGCTGCAGACTGGAGATCACCCATCATCCCTCATACAAAATGATGCTTTTTTCTTTATCTTTTAGAAGTATCCATGTTTGGGGTGACAGCAATTAATGAGCTAGCAGAAAGCTGCCCCAGCCACTGTTTCCTAGCTTTGTTAGGAAAACTGGAGAGAACCAGCTTTGTTAGGGAAACTGGAGAGAACCAGTGTGGGCTAATTAATTGGTCTTCAGGTAGTAACTAAATCAAAGGTGTCTTGGGTACCCTGGGAAGTCGGAGTCTCCCCTTTCCTGAGAATCAATCAGTGCAAGATTGATGAAGGGCTGCTGAGGTCAGGCTTAGAAACACAAAACCATCTGCCAACTCTCTAGGGTTGGTACCTGCAGTAGAGCAATTTTAGAAGAACAGGTGTTCACTTTTAACTTACCTCTTCTTTTCTTTTATGCTGAAATCATGATTTTAGCTAGAAAGAGCCTCCAGTTGGTTGATGAAATTCACAAACTGTCTACTGTAACTTAAAATAACCTGGCCCAAAGGTATTGTGATAACCTCAACTGCCTCTTGCACAAAGTCATAAACCACTCAACTTTGACAGAAGCTACTCTGGCCTCTCCAGAAGCATTTGAGAGCATCAGGAAACAGTGACTTCAAGGTATTGCCTTAAGAGGTCTGATATAGGGGCGCCTGGGTGGCTCAGTCGTTGGGCGTCTGCCTTTGGCTCGGGTCGTGATCCCAGGGTCCTGGGATCGAGCCCCGCATTGGGCTCCCTGCTCTGCAGGAAGCCTGCTTCTCCCTCTCCCACTCCCTCTGCTTGTGTTCCCTCTCTCGCTTTGTCTCTCTCTGTCAAATAAATAAATAAAATCTTTTAAAAAAAAAAAAAAGGTCTGCTATAGACTGAATATTTGTGTCTCCCAAAAATTTATATGTTGAAACTTAATCTCCAATATGATAGTATTTGGAGATGAGGACTTTGGGAGATAATTAAGCCATGAAGATAGAGCCCTCATGAATGGGATTAATGCCTTTATAAAAGAGACCCTAAAGATCTCCCTTGCTCCTTCTACCATGTGAGGACACAGTAAGAAGACACGATGAGAAGACTGCCATCTATGAACCAGGAAGCAGGCTCTTAGCAGACATCAAATCTGCCAGCACCTTCATCTTGGACTCCAGAACTATGAGAAATAAATGTTTGCTATTTGTAAACCACCTAGTCTATGGCATTTTTATTACAGCAGCCAAAAAAAAAAAAAACAGACAAAGAGCTAAGCCAAGGAGCACTGCTTCGCTCTGTAAGTGTGGTACAAATCCAATCTGGCCCATCCACTTTGCAGAGTATGCTTGACAGGCCTGATGTCCTTAAAAGCTGACACTTAAATGTTTGTTTCTGGTTCTTGGAAAGTATCTTCTGGTTCAGTAGGCTAAGAACATTTTCAAAAGTCTTTGATGATGATCTTTAAGCACATCCATAGGTTAGTTGGTGATAGTCCAATGAGTTGGTTTTCCTCTATAAAAAAAATTTTTTTTAAGATTCAGGATTTACACCAAGTTTCCTTCCTTTAAATGAAGGTATTCCTTGTTCCTGCTAACCATTTATGTCCTAATTTCCCCAAGAATATGGGAAATTTTCCAAAACACCCATGTGGTAGATGGTTTGTATTTTTCCAAAGATGGCTGTAGCCAAATATATTCCATCTCATAGGCTCTTATTATAATGTGACATTAACAATCCTCCATCAAGGGGTGGGATTTGTGTTCCTGCCCCATGAGCCTGAGCATACCTTTGTAAATGCCTCAGCCGAGAATGTAGCAGGAGTAAAACCATGTGACTAATATGGTCATAAAAGGTAATACAGCTTCCACTTGACTCTCTCAGGGCCTGGGGGACCAAGCTGGTGTGGAGGAAGTCCAGCTATCCCTGAGGAGGGGAAGGGTAGACAGACTAGTGAGGATAAGAGGTGGGAGGAAAACTTATTATTCAGGACTCCTATAAATCAATAAGCAAAATGCCCAGTAGAAAAATGAGCAATGAATTTGAAAAGATGTTTCACAATAAAAGGAAGTAGAAATTGTTAATAAATAAAATATGTTCAACTTCACTAATAAACTAGACATGGAAATTAAAGCCTCAATGAGATATTGTAACCCTCCTACCAGCCAGATTGGCAAAAAATGGCAGGATTTCATTCTTTTATTGAGTGATATTTCAGTGTGTGTGTGTGTGTACACATCTCCTTTACCCATTTATCTATCAGTGGACACATGGGTTGCTAAAAATGTGAAAAAGTTTAAAGCCCAGAAATAGAACACAGAATCTACAGAAAATTTTAATATATGACAGAAGAGGAATTTCTGTTCAGTGGGATAAACTGTTCAGTTCAGGATGGATGGATGGATTATTTAGGGAATGTTACTGGCACAAGTGGCAATCAGCCAAAATAAAATAAAATATCTCTATGTACAAAAATAAATGTCAGATGGATTTTTAAAAACTGAATGTAAAAATTAAAATATTAAAAAACCTTGGAAGAAAATTTAGGAGACAATATATACCACCTATAGTGTAGGGAAGATTTTTCTAACCAAAAGTGGAAACTCAGAAACTGTAAAAGAAGCAATACATATTTGACTACATAAATACTTTAAAAATTGTTTCATGAGGGGCGCCTGGGCAGCTCAGTCCGGTTAAGCATCTGCCTTCAACTCAGGTCATGATTCTGGAGTCCTGGGATCGAGTCCCCCATCAGGCTCCCTGCTCATTGAGGAGTCTGCTTCTCCTTCTCCCTCTGCCCCTCCCCCTGATCCTTCTCTCTCTCTCTCTCAAATAAATAAAATCTTTTAAAAAATTGTTTGATGAAAGTCACTCAGACAAAATATTGGGGGAAAGATTTCCATACCTATGACAGGTAAAAGTCATAATATACAAAGGGTTTTTACAAACTGATAACAAAATGCAATTGAAAATAGGCAAAATATATGAACAGAGAGTTCAGAGAAGAGAAAGTACAGATGGCAAGTAAATATATCAAAAGATGCTTAACTTCCCTAATCAGGTAAATGCAAATTAAGTAACAATGAGCTATCACTTATCAGATTAGCAAAATTCTGCCAATGAGCTTGTGGTAAAAAGGATGCAGTGTTGGGGCACCTGGATGGCTCAGTTGTTAAGCGTCTGCCTTCAGCTCAGGTCATGATCCCAGGGTCCTGGGATCGAGCCCCACATCGGGCTCCTTGCTCAGCGGGAAGCCTGCTTCTCCCTCTCCCACTCCCCCTGCTTGTGTTCCCTCTCTCGCTCTCTCTCTGTCAAAAAACAAATAAAATCTTTAAAAAAAAAAAAAAGGATGCAGTGTTAGTGGCAATGTGAACTGCTACAGCCTTTTTTTTGGAAAGCTCTCTGACAATATCTACTAAAATGAAAAATACACACATTCTTCAAACCAGAATTGCCTTTCTCAACCTACCCTCAAGAAACAAAGGTACCAGGACATTAAAAAATAAAATAAATTTGCTTTCTGTAATACAGCTTGTAATGGTAAAAATCTGGAAATAAAGTAAAAGGTCTTCAATAGGAGATTGAGAGGACTGATCAAATAAATTGTGGAACAGCTATTATGTGGAAAATTGTTCAACCATTAGAAAGAATAAGCTGGAGGATGAGCTAAAAGATCTAAAGCAGTTGACTGTTCCATGAAAAAAAGAAAGATGCAGAGGGGTATAAGACACTATTATTTTAAAACAAACCTACAAAACCAAAATTATATATGTGTGTGTACATAAGCTGATGGATTATATGATGATGGAGAAAAGTATGGAAGAATATACCAGGTTATCAATAACAATTTCCTGTGATGGGGAATGGGGAAGGAGGAGTACTAGTTGGGGAAGCAAGGAGTGACAGGTGGAGAGAAAAGGAAGAAGATTCATGTAGGAGTGCTGACAGTACTGATTCCATCTTTGGCCCTCTCTTGGTCTCCCTCTGGTACACAGATGGCACCACTTTAGATAACTAGTAGAGATCCCCTTTGGGTCACAGATGGCGCCACTTCAGATAACTACCCTGTGACCTTACCATCAAGCCTCTCACTCCATAAAGGCTGGGGATTAAGGTCCAGATAGTAGCAGAGAATAGGAACAGAGAATAGTTTCAGAGTGCCCTCAAACATCCATCTGCCCCCTCTATTGCCCCGTCACTAAGTTATCCTGAATAAAACTGTGTCAATGATGTGGAGTGACTTGCTTCGTTTTTCAGTATTAAAGTGACTTCTCAGTCTGAAAGATACATTATTGACCCTCCTCCACCTTCTAACAACTCAGTATTTATCAAATAGAACATTGAACAAGTACATGAGTACAAAACTAAGCACTCAGCACTCAGTAAAAGCCCTGAGATAAGAAGGAGGTAAGTCACTACAAATGGGTGACATATGCCTAATGTAGGGCACACAGACACCGATGGGACCCAGGGTTCAGAATCCAAGCAAGGGAAGGAGAGTATCCATGTAATAAAGGTGGTAACCTGAAATGGGAGTCAGAGTCCAAGCAGGGACTTCCCTGCAGGATATGGGGTGGAGAGATAGGAGATGGTTACAAACAGGGGCACTGATCAAATAAATAAATATATTGAGGATAATGAAAGTAACTTTTCAGTTGGTGAAAGGAGTTACAAATACAGAAAGGGCTGGTGATGTTGGATTAGAATTGGAAGTATTCATTTGACTGCATGCTTTTCAACATATATAGATACAGAAATAAATATGTATGTATAAACATATATTCCTTAATCATTTCACAATATGTGTAAATCAAATCATCAAGCTATACACTTAAAATTTATATAGTGATATATGTCAATTATTTCTCAGTAAAACTGGGTAGGGGACATTTATTCCCTAACTCTGTCCACTGAGAGGCAGAAGCAGCAATACCCAGTAGACCGAACAACTAGATCCTGGCTTCTAAATGTAATTTTGCACTTGATGGAATCAAGACTCCTTGGAGAAATGGCTGATTCCAAATCTGGGGCATAGAATGTACAAAATGAACTGGAATGTCTTATTGTGCCAAAAAGCAAGGAAGTGCTCAAAGAATGATATGGACAAAAGCCAGCTTGAATGGGCTCTCTCTGGCCAAATTTGGGATAATTTGAGCATCAAAGCAAATACCAGCAGTAATAAATTATAGTCCATCGTATAATATAGAAAACCAGGAATCCATAAAAATATTAAAAAATGAATGAATATGTTGAAAGTTTATTGAGAAACAGAATATTTAAGTGGTTTTAAAGTATTCCACCACAAGATGCTTATTAATTGCAAAGGGGAAAAGAGTAACTATACAGTGAAGAAATCTAGCAGACACCACCTTAATCAAATCATCAGAGTGACGGTCATCAGTCTTAAAGCTGATCAAAATCATGTGCCACCCAATAGGATTGCAACAAGGACACAGTGTCACCTCTGCAATATTGCTGCCATAGATGCCCATCCTGAATCTAACCACAAAAAGACCTCACGCAAATCCAAACTGAGGAACATTCCACACAAAAACTAGACTACACTCCTCAAAAGTGTCAATGTCATGAATGTCAAGGAAAGACTGAACAGCTATTCAGACTGGAGACTGAAGAGACTTGAAAAACTGATGGAACATGTGATTTAGGACTGGATCCTTTTTGCTATAAAGGGCATATTGTTATAAAGGAATGTTGAAATGTGAATCAGGTCTGAAGATGAATGAGTAGTAATGTATCCAAGCTAGCTTCCAGATTTTGACGATTTTATTATATGTATTTAAGAAAACGTCCTTGTTGGGGTGCCTGGGTGGCTCAGTTGGTTAAGTGTCTGACTTCAGCTCAGGTCAGGATCTCAGGGTTCTGGGATCAAGCCCCACAGGGGCTCCACACTCAGCTGGGAGTCTGCTTATCCTTCTCCCTCTGCCCCCCGCCCCCGTGCTCTCTCTCTCAAATTAATAAATAAATAAAGTCTTTAAAAAAAGAAAAAAGAAAATGTCCTTGTTCTCAGGAAATACATACCAAAGTATTTGGGATACTGGAGTATCAGATTAGCAAATTAATTCTTGAATAGTTCATGGAGGGAACATTTTTCTTTTTTTTTTTTTAAGATTTTATTTATTTATTTGACAGAGAGAGGGAGAGGCACAAGCAGGCAGAGGCAGAAGGAGAAGCAGACCCCCGCTGAGCAGGGGGCCTGATGCGGGACTCAATCCCAGGACCCTGGGATCACACCCTGAGCCGAAGGCAGACGCCCAACCGACTGAGCCACCCAGGCTCCCCAGGGGGGAACATTTTTCTGCTGTACTACAAACTTTTCTGTAAGTTTATTTTGACAGGAAAAAGGATAATGCCAAAGAGAGGGAAAAATAACAAACACAGGCCTCTAATTTAGTTCAATTCCAAACTCCACTAAATTAGAATAAAGGTATTTTTAAAAATATTTTGTTGAAGGGCGTCTGGGTGGCTCAGTTGGTTAAGCGGCTGCCTACGGCTCAGGTCATGATCCCAGGGTCCTGGGATGGAGTCCCGCCTCGGGCTCCCTGCTCCGCGAGTGGTCTCCTTCTCCCTCTGCTGCTCTCCCTGCTCATTCTCTCTCTCACTCCCTCTCTCTCAAATAAATAAATAAATAAAATCTTTAAAAAAAAATTTTTGTTGTGGTAACATAAATACAAAACTTGCCATTTACCCCATTTTTTCTTTTTTAAAGAATGTTTATTTTGCACACTTCACTGGCACTTTCCCATTTAACCCATTTTAGTTGTACAACTCAGTGGCATTGAATTCATTCACAGTGTTGTGTAACTGTTATGGACTGAATGTTTGTGTTCCCTCCAAATTTATAGGTTGAAATCGTAATCAGCAACATGATGGTATTTGGGGTGTAAGGTAATTAGAATTAGATTAAGTCTTGAAGCTGGGCCCTCGTGATGAGATTAACACCCTTATAATAGAAGGGAGATCTCTGTCTCCATGTGCATGCATGGAAGAAAGGCATGTCAGGCACACAGCAAGAAGGTAGCTGTCCACAAGCCAGGAAGAGAATTCTCATCAGGAACCAAATCTGCCAAAACCTTGATCTTGGAATTCCCAGTCTCCAGAACTGGAAGAAATAAATCTCTGTTCTTGAGGCTGCCCATTCTATGATATCTGGTTACAGCAGCCCCAGATGATTAAGACAGCAACCCTTTACTACTACCTATTTCCCAAACTCTTTCATCACCCTGAAACAGAAACTGTCACCATTAAATAATAACTCTCGGGGCACCTGGGTGGCTCAGTCGTTAAGCGTCTGCCTTCGGCTCAGGTCATGGTCCCAGGGTCCTGGGATCGAGTCCCGCATCGGGCTCCCTGCTCCACGGGAAGCCTGCTTCTCCCTCTGCCACTCCCCCTGCTCGTGTTCCCTCTCTCGCTGGGTCTCTGTCTGTCAAATAAATAAAATCTTTAAAAAAATAATAATAAATAAATAAATAAATAAATAAATAAATAAATAAATAATAACTCTCCATTCTCCCCTTCCCCTGGCTCCTGGTAACCTAACCTGCTTTCTGTCACTATGAATGTTCCTATTCTAGATAGTTCATATAAGTAGAGTGACACAGTATTTGTCCTTTTGCATCTGGCTGATTTCACTTAACATAATATTTTCAAGGTCCACCCCTACTGTAGCACATAGCAGAACTTAATTCCTTTCCTATGACTGAATGACATTGCATTTTCTGTATATGCCGATTTGGTTTGTCCATTCATCTGCTGATGCACAATTGGGTTGTTTCCACCTTTTGGTTAGGGTGAACAATACTGCTGTGAGCATCGCTATACAGGTATGTGCGGAGTCACTGTTTTCAGTTCTTAGGGGTACTTGCCTAGGAATCAAATTACTGGGTCATATGGGGAAGATAATTGTTTTAAAGGCATAGTTCACAAGGATCAAGAGAATAGTGAGGAGTAACAACAATACAAATTTAGAAGCTAAAAATGAACAAGTGCTTATCAACTTAAATGAACTGAGGGTCAGATTCTACACTGGCAGTAGGGAAAGAAAAGAACCGTGACTGGATCCTCAAAAGGCTCAGGAATCAGCAGCACTAAGTACCCGTGAAATTTGAAGGTGGGAGTGCTGTAAATAAGATAAGGTGAGGGTGCTGAAAGAACAAGACTGGTTGAAAGGTGTTTCAGAAATGGTTATAGAGAGGGGCCTGGGTGGCTCAGTAGGTTAAGCGTCAGACTCTTGATTTTGGCTCAGGTCATGATCTCAGGGTTCTGAGACCTAGCCCCATGACGGGTTGCTTGCTGTGTGTGCGGCCTGCTTAAGATTCTCTCTTTCTACATGTATCATATGATCTCACTGATATGAGGAATTCTTAATCTCAGGAAACAAACTGAGGATTGCTGGAGTGGTGGGGGGTGGGAGGGATGGGGTGGCTGGGTGATAGACATTGGAGAGGGTATGTGCTATGGTGAGCGCTGTGAATTGTGTAAGACTGTTGAATCACAGATCTGTACCTCTGAAACAAATAATACATTATATGTTAAAAAAGAAGAAGATAGTAGGAAGGGAAAAATGAAGGGGGGAAATCGGAAGGGGAGACGAACCATGAGAGACTGTGGACTCTGAGAAACAAACTAAGGGTTCTAGAGGGGAGGGGGGTGGGGGGATGGGTTAGCCTGGTGATGGGTATTAAAGAGGGCACGTGTTGAACGGAGCACTGGGTGTTATACGCAAACAATGAATCATGGAACACTACATCAAAATTAATTAATTAATTAATTAATTAATTTTAAAAAAAAGATTCTCTCTCTCTCTCTGCCTCTCCCCCACCTCAGGGATGCGCCTGCTCCCAATCTCAAAAAAAAAAAAAAAAAGTGGTTATAAAATATCCAGTTGGGGGCGCCTGGGTGGCTCAGTCGTTAAAGCGCCTGCCTTCGGCTCAGGTCATGATCCCAGGGTCCTGGGATCGAGCCCTGCATCGGGCTCCCTGCTCCACAGGAAGCCTGCTTCTCCCTCTCCCACTCCCCCTGCTTGTGTTCCCTCTCTCATTGTGTCTCTCTCTGTCAAATAAATAAATAAATTTAAAAAAAAAAATAAAAAAAGCAGGGGAGCCTGGGTGGCTCAGTCGGTTAGGTGTCTGCCTTCGGCTCAGGTCATGGTCCCAGGGTCCTGGGATCGAGTTCCACGTCGGGCTCCCTGTTCTGCGGGGAACCTACTTCTCCCTCTGCCTGCCTCTCCCCCTGCTTGTATGCATCCTCTCTCTCTCGAATAAATAAATAAACTTAAAAAAAAAAAAAGAATGAGAGTTTTTTTTTACTGAGAAAGGGAATGAGGGAATCTTCTGTGTGATGGAAATATTTTATGTCATGATCTAGATGGTAGATACACATTGTATACATACGTTAAAATACATGTGATAATAATAATAAAATAAGAAATAAAATCAAAAACATGTAATATGGATGTGCGCAATTTCACACACTGGGCAGTTCCCTCTCCCCACTCTGGGAAAACTTGATTTTTTTCTTTGGAGAATATAAAACAGAAGATCTCTGTACTCAGGGACACCAAGCACAGATGAGGGAGGGATGCCATACCTAAACCTGGGGGATTAAGTAAACCTATGCATGCCAAATGCTGGTTCACCCCACTCCAGGTTCTCTGTACCCTGAACGGAAAACTTACCTTCATGTGTCATTAGCCAGAGTTGTATCACATGCTCAATCCTAATCTAATGAACAGACTAGGGAATGTGCAGGAAGCGGGGGGGTGGAGGGGGGCATCCAAGAAATCAGGACAACCTGATGGTGTCATCAGCATCCTCATTATCATCCTACCATACAGACTTGTCTGTATTACCTATTGGGCCAAAATTACACAAGTATTCCTGTAGCCATTACACCGAGCACCTTCTCCAAACTGTCAGAATTCTAGATGAGCTCATGGAGCAGCCACTGCAGGGACCAGGGCTTCCAGCCACCTCCACAGTACTGCTGCCTTTGTTCGGGATCCAAATTCCCAGGAGATCGTTTCGGATTTGGCTGAGCCTGAGTAGCATGCCCACAGCCTGATTTGCAGGGAGAGGTAGCATCTGGCCACTTTGGCTTCCTCAGTGAAAATTGGGCACTACCTCCTTGACCACTCACGATTACAATTTCCCATCCAAGGAGGATGGTGTTCGGATGCTGCATAACAGCAAAAAGTCATGAAATGGCTTTAATCAATCTTGAGCTAAAAATTTAAAACCATCTCCCCTTATTTAGCTATCCTTAATTTTTCCTGATGCCCCCTTGACTGAACAGTCTCATTTCTTTTTCTGCTCCAACAGCACAAGGCTGTGAATCTGCTTACTGTGATTTAATACACAGGGTGTTCCTGGTCTCTAAGAGTTCACAACCTCCCCCCCACTCACCTGATGTTCTCTGGCACAAAGGACTGGTACAGTATAGCAGTTTGCATGTGTGCAAAACAGAAAAGAAGATTGAACAGTCTTCCCCTTTAACAGAATCTCACTAGAGTACTATACGCTTTTTTGATAGGAGGATCAATTCCTGCTGGAAAAGATTACAATATTTATTTGCAGTGAATGATTAACATTACCAAGCCAACCGCCTAATATTGTATAAAACAAAGTTTGTTTTAGATCCCCTAAAACTCGGTGTTTCTTATTCTTGCAGGTCTCAGCGGCCCAACTTGTTTTGCATATGGTTGCATGTTTAATTAGTGGTCCTTCTGTAAGTGTCTGCAATTAGCACTGTGATGATTAATAAAATAACTCCTTTAAAGCTCCATTTGGCTAGCAGAACTGCACAATCAGGTATAATTAATTCATCATTAATAAATCATGGCTGATTAACGAATCTGTTTATTACCAACACATTACTGAACAGCTCCCACCTGAGCACAGCTAATTTTTCTATGTTGAACAGAACTGGAAGCTACTAAAGCCACCACCACCACCACAACAGCTCCTCCAGAACTGCACAGAGCAGCAAGTATATTGGTACAGTTGGGGGGTGTTGAAGCCATGTATATTTGCAAGTGATGTGATCGAGCTGCGTAGACAGTTACGGCTTTGGCGGGAAGAAAGCAGTGGCTACGTCTGGAAGCCTGAACACCAGTGGTTCTCAAACTTCAGTATGCACCGGAATCACCTGGAGGGCCTGTTAAAAACCAGAGCTTCTGATTCGGTATGTCTGGGAAGGGGGCTGGGAGAATTTGCTTTCTAACAAGCTCCCAGGTGATGCAGATGCCACTTGTCCAGGGAACCACACTTGGAGAACGCAGTTCTACACTTTCTCATACACGGGGGATGACTCACAATGGCCACAGCTCCCAAGTCCTTTCTATAGGTTTTAATAGTTTAAAACAACAACAACAACAAGAAGAATAGCTTTCCATATTATTTATCTGTCCTTGTGCTTACATGCTATCTCTTCAACTGGATTGACAATGTATTACTTTCTTCTGTTTCTCTCTCTGTTCCCCACAAAACCTAACAACTACTTTCTAGGTGTAGAAACTTGTCGACAAAATGCGGACATGCTTTGCGTATTCATCTCTGAATCTTTGCTCGTGCCCCTGTCTTTCTAAGCGCTGCTCTTCAATACTGCTCTGGCTGTGCCATATGCAGGTCCTAATCACAGACCAGCACAAGTGCTCATTATCTTGTCATGAAAGGATGAGCCAGTCTCCCCAGTTAGAGTCCCCAGAGAGCTCTGTAAGCTCCCTCTCTAATCTCCTTTGCAGCTTGCTCCCCCAACCCCCACTCTCCACCCCGCCAGCTTCTAGCACAGTGTTTTATACACAGGAGACAGCAAATTGCTTTTTACCAACCATGTCAGATTGCTGCACAGCAGATCTGACCCACAGGCTGCAAAATCAGATCCCTGCTGGGCACCTAACTTGCAGAAAATGCATAAGGAGCAACAGCAAGGGGGATTTCCACCCTGAAGAACTTGGAAAGAGGCAAATAATCTACCCTCTGAGAGTTAAACCATAAAAATATATATATAAAATAAGGGGTGCCTGGGTGGCTCAGATGGTTAAGTGTCTGGCTTCGGCTCAGGTCATGATCTCCGGGTCCTGGGATCGAGCCCCAGACTGAGCCCCAGGTTGAGCCCTGCATGGAGTCCTGCATCAGCTCACTGCTCAGCAGGGAGTCTGCTTCTCCCTCTCCCTCTCCCTCTGCCTCTCCCCCACCCTTCTGCTCATGCTCTCTCTCTCAAAGAAATAAGTAAAATCTTTAAAATATTTATATATATAAATTAAAAAATTTTAAAGCAAATCAGAGAAGGAAAAAACAAGTCAACTTAAAGCAACCAGGGTGATTGATTTTGCCCCCTGCCCCCCTACCTCAAGGGTATTGGGCAATGTCTGACAACATTAAAGGAATGGAATAGCTTGACTATAATCTGATCTGATCGAAGTGAAAAGACAGGGCTGGTCAGCAATGGAGGCCCCGGTAAAGGTTGCTCAGGGAGACAAGCATCAGCAAGGCCCAGCCAAGTTGGATCTAGGAGAGATCTCCTATAAAAAAATTTTGTAAGACAGGGAAATAGATACATTAACTGGACATTCAAAAATATTAAGTAACTTTCTAATTTTTTAAATGCTGTAATGGTTTTCTATTGCTGTGTGACCATTACCACAAATTTAATGGTGTAAAACAACACACATTTGGGGAAGCATGGGTGGCTCAGTGGTTAAGCGTCTGCTTTCGGCTCCGGTCATGATCTCAGGGTTCTGGAATTGAGCCTCACATAGGGCTTCCCTGCTCAGCAGAGAGCTCGCTTCTCTCTTTCCCTCTGCCTCTCCCCCAGTTTGTGCGCTTCCCCCATCCCCACCTCTCTCTGTCAAATAAATAAAATCTTAAGCACATACACACACATACACACACACACATTTGTCCTATCACTGGTTCTGTGGGTCAGGAGTCCAGGCATGGTTTAGCTGTATGCTCTGCGAGGCTGAAATCAAGGTGTTAGATAGGGCTGGGTTCTCTGGGCGGAAAGGTCTGCTTCCAAGCCACTCAGGTTGTTGGCAGAATTCAGTGCCTTGCTATTTTAGGACTCAGAGCCTCCCTCTGGTCCTGGCTGTTGGCTAGAGGCTGCCTTCAGCTTCCAGAGGCTTCCACAACATGGTACTTTGCTTCCTCTGAGTGAGCAAGAGAGAGTTTCCAGCAAGACTGGCGCGACAGCCTTATGTAAGTAGCACAATCGTGGAATCATGTACATGTAATCACATATATCCCAATGGGATATATCTTTGTCATACTTCCTTGGTGAGATGCAAGTCACACTCAAAGGGAAGTGATTATAAAAAGGCATAAACAAGGAGGCGGGAATTACGGGGTCACATTTAGAGTCTGTGTACCATAGATGTGATACTGGTATTAAAGTAACTGTTTTTTTTAATTGAAGTATAGTTGACATGGTTACTTTCTTTAAGAACCCTTGTATTTTAGGGCTAAATCCTGAAATATTTGCCAATGAAAGTATATGATGTCTGTCAATGGGTTTACTTCAAAGCAATGGGTTTGCTTCATGATAATCCAGAGCGTGAGGAGAAGTAGGTGGAGGCATAAATAATTGGCCATGAGTGAGAAATTGTTGAACCTGGGTGATAGTTCATCAGAGCTCATTACATATTCTCTATACCTCTGTATGTGTTTGAAATTTTCAGAATAAAATTAAAAAATGAATAAAGAGACAGTATGTGTATTAGTTATCTGTTGCTACAAAACTACCTCACAACGTAGTCATTTAAAATAAACATTTATTATCTTGGGTTCTGTAGGTCAGGAATTTGGCACAGCTTAGGCTGGTGCCTCTGGTTCAGGGTCTCAGAGGGCTGAGCCAAGGTGTCAGCCGGACTACAGGCATCCGAGTCTTGACGGGCTAAAGGGTCTGCTTCCAAGCCCATTCATGGCGCTGTTGATCAGCCTCTCCTTAAGGCAGTTCACAAGGGGTAGGTGTCTTCTCACAGAGCAAGTGACGAGAGAGAAAGACACACACACATCTACCAAAACATAAAATGCAGTTTTTATAACTTAATCTCAGAAGTAACATACCATCACTGCTGAATATTCTGTTGGTCACACAGACCAACCCTGGTGAAACATGGGAGCAGACTACACAAGGGTCTGAGCAGTAGAAGGTGGGATTGTTGAGAGCCATTTTTGAGGCAAGCTACCATACATGGTGCATAAGGCAAAAACTGAGTGCTGTCCAAGTTATCCTTGAAAATCCTGCAAATAATCTATAAAGCATAGTAGAGTGATATCCCAGTGCACAAGCCCAATACTGCCAGGTTTTTCTCTAGTGCTGGAACACCTCACTGTTTTGTTGAGTACTAGATAAAGTTGTTGGCTTAAATTATGGACCATGGTTGTTCCAAAAATAAATGTATTTTTTTTAAAGATTTTATTTATTTATTTGAGAGACAATGCTCGAGAGAAAGAGAAAGAGCACAAGCAGGGGGAGGGGCAGAAGGGAGAGAGAGAGAAGCAGACTTCTTGCTGAGCAGAGGCTGATGTGGGGCTCGATCCCAGGATCCTGGGATCATGACCTGAGCCAAAGGCAGATACCCAACTGACTAAGCCACCCAGGCGCCCCCAAAAATAAATATAGTTAAATTCAAGTAAATTAAATGCATTATGATGGGATTCTAATGCATTGTTAAAGTGGGGAAGCTTATGTCTTGATGACATCTGCCATTTAGGTCCATTTTGCTGACTCTCCTCATTTCAGCTCCACAGTCATAAAGCCGCTTTCTGATTATAATTTATTTATTTATAATTATAATTTGGCTTCCCAAACAGATATGTAAATGGAGAGAAAATGCTCTAATCTAATCCATTCTGTGATTACGCTTATCATATAAAAAATTGGTATTCTGGCTCTATACATCAGTCTCTATGCGCTAGTTAAATGTGAATCTACGCCTGAAAGATAGATTCGCTCTTGGTACATTTACATAATAGCCTTCTAAGCCTGCACCCCTGAGCCCCTGGACTGTGATGAATTTGCCTAAGTAATGCCACCCTAGTGGGTACTGTCTGAGTAGCCTAAAAATCTCCCCCAAGTGTGGCAGCTATATTTACCATATGCAGAATATATCCACAAGCTCCCCCACATTTCTCAGTTCCCTTGCACTTAGATGGGGGTATATGACCAGTTGCAGCAATAAGCTATGAGCAGAATTGACACCTATCACTTCTGAGGCAAAGAGAGTGAGACTTCCATACACTGTTTCCTCCTGCCGCAGCACCCACAGAGGTCACATGTTGAAATAGCAGAAGGCAAAATCAGCCTGGGCCCCTGCAGGACCATGGAACAGAACCCCTCCTGACTTGTACTAGACAAGTGATAGGAATGAAGATAAAAGTTTGTTATATTAAGCCTCTGTGATTTTGTAGGTATTTCCTACATTAAGATAACTCAGTCTAACTCATTACGCCAGGGGATGCCGACTTTGATGGTAGCACTTTTTTCAAGCAATGGCAACATTATACTTGAGTGCTGGGATACATTTCTAACAATCTCCCTACACATTCCCCTATGCCCACTCTTAGTAAGATCAGGTAGGTAAGAGGTGGGCAGAAGCAGAAGAAACAGGGGAAAACTGTACCCTGAAACCTGCCCTACTTATATCAGCAAAAAACTCACTCTGCACAGTATGCTAATTCTAGAAGCTCTTTGCTCCTGCTACCCACAGATGTCATTTCATTTCTTCTTATTTATCTATTTAGGTATGCTTCTCCGGCCCTCACCCCTGCTTCCTCGGCTGCTACTTCTGGAGCTCTATGGCCCCTACAGCCTCTCAACCTTTGACCAGGTTGACCCAGTAAACACAGTAAGTATGATCAGTTGCCCTGGCTATTCTACTTCAACTGCTCATTTCTAAATGGACAATTTTTTTTTTTAAGTCTTTTTTTTTTTTTTTTTAAGATTTTATTTATTCATGAGAGACAGAGAGAGAGAAGTAGAGGGAGAAGCAGGCTCCCAAGGAGCAGGGAGCCCGATGCGGGACTCGATCCCAGGACCCTGGGATCATGACCTGAGCCGAAGGCAGACGCTTAACCGTCTGAGCCACCCAGGCGCCCTAAATGGACAATTTTTTAAAAGTCACTTACAAAAGTGAATATAGAGTTTAAAAATATAGGATGAAGGGGCACCTGGGTGGCTCAGTCGGTTAAGCATCTGCCTTCAGCTCAGGTCTTAGGGTCCTGGGATCGAGCCCCGAGTCGGACTTCCTGCTCAGTGGGGAGTCTGCTTCTCCCACTCCTTCTGCCCCTCCCCAACCCCTACCCCGCTTATGCTCTCCCTCTCTATATATCAAATAAATAAATAAAAATCTTTAAAAATATAAGATGAAAAGTCAACTCAGATGTTTGAAATAGCAACTTTCATGCAAAAAGAATTCAGAATCACCTCAGGGACTCGTATCCCAAAAATATCTATTAAGAACTTAGAAGGAAATTAAGAGTGTGCTTATCGTGATGAGCCCTGGGTATATAGAATTGTTGAATCAGTATATTGCACACCTGAAACTAATATAACACTGTATATTAATTATACTGGAATTTTAAAAATAATAATTTTTGAAAAGAACTTAGCATACATTGGGGAGATAAAATTCAGACCCTTACAACTATGCATTTATATAAAATCATTCATACAATTCAGTTCAAGGTGGAGAAAACTTTGCACTTTGTGAAAACCCTCCAGTGATTCTTACCCGTGGTGTAACCCACTGATGAGTTGGGAGAAGGGGTGAGCTATGTGGCAGGTCATTGGTTACTCATTAAGCTAAAGCCCTGAAGCCAGTGAATTGTTTACTTCATTGCAAATTAGGGGAAACACAAGATTACTGCTAGAATAAATTCACTGTCACATGCCTTAGCAAAAATAAATAAAAATAGAAAGCATGGTAGCAGTAAGGTGACAAAAATTGAGACACTATGGGCATTTCTAACTGATTAGCTTGCAGTTTTTGAGATGGCTGAGAATTGCCATCAATGAGATCACCTTAAACAAACACTGTTAATGACTTGAAAAAGTCCCCATCCCAAAGTCAATTATAGGTATTCAACATTACAGATTTAACTGAATTGAAAATATGTTAGAACCAATTTTATTAAGGTAAGAGAAGAATGCTTTTTAAGTTACACTCTAAAACTATACATCAAGACAAAGATATTATATTGCTTTTAGAGTTTCATTTTATTACCACAGTAATACATATACATTTTTTGAAATATCTGGGTTTTTGGGTTATTCTGTTATATGTCCTGATTTTTTAGTTATTGAACATGAGTGTGTTCCAGTAAGGGAAATAATTTTTTAGGTGCCTTAAAATGACTCCCAATCTTACCCCCCCACACACACACACATGAACAGTTGTCACCTTTCTATCTTCATGACCCATCTTTGTCCATATATATTCATATTGTCCATAGATATAAACATAACACTGCTAACATTTTGTAGTCCACTGTAATTCCCTTTCTTAGTATTGTGTCATGAGATACTTTTCAATATTTCCACATAGTTATTGCGTCTTTTTAACGGCTACAAAATGGTCTATCAGATACTCACACCTAAGTTTAAAGATTTTATTTATTTATTTGAGACAGAGAGAATGAGAGACAGAGAGCACATGAGAGAGGGGAGGGTCAGAGGGAGAAGCAGGCTCCCCGCCGAGCAGGGAGCCCGATGCGGGACTCGATCCAGGGACTCCAGGATCATGACCTGAGCCGAAGGCAGTCGCTTAACCAACTGAGCCACCCAGGCGCCCACTCACACCTAAGTTTAAATGGTTTGATCTTACTCCTCATAAATGTACTCCTCATTCTGTGATCGGTAGTCATAATTGAGGTGACAACATCATTCTTTGTTACTGGTTACTTCTATGTCAAATACACTCGCAGGCAAAGCCAAAACTCCATAAATTAATTAGTCAGTAAGCATGATGAAATTTCCATTAATATGTCTTCATTTTTCTATTTCTATCGTGGGGATGAAGTGAACTATTGTGCAAGTTTGGTAAAGGCAGCCGCTTCCATTTCTTTTTGTGCAGAAAACACTTAGTCATTCAAAATCTCAGCATTGAACCACAGCCACCTCTAGGCTGTCAGCGTGCCCTCTAGAACAACAGCAGTGCTGCCCCTGATGTCAACCCGCCCATCAGGACGCAAAGAAATCTCCAGCTCTCCTCCTCGGTGGGAACACTGAAAGGCTAAAGAAAACATAAAACAAGTCATGAGTTAATATTGTTCGTCTTCACCCTTTCGAATTCACAGAACATAGTGGAAGACCTCTCTCTTCTTACAAGCTCCAAAACCCTCCCAGCTCAGTGGAAAGAATAAATTCCTTCCTCTGTCCGTAGCACTGCTCAGCCTGCCCTGTTCTGAGGACTGAGGGACCACAAACGCAATTTGAGCCACAAAACACACAGCTCCACATCTTCTCTTCCTCAGTCATTTCCTCTGTCACTTCCCGTAATGTCCCGGACACACCCCGCGCATAGCTTCCTTCCCGCTTCTGTCTGGGAGTAAGTGAGGACCTGTGATAAGATAGAGGCACGGACTAGAAGTTTAAAAAGATAAAGAGGGGTGATCTTGGCCCTCCTGAGAGAGCCCCATCTTTCCAGGTCTGAAGAGGACAAAGGGAGCTTGTTTACCCATTGTGCTTATCAAGCAACTGAACAGTCTCCACCTTCCTGGAGTTCGGGGCGTAAGGGAGAAACTAGGCTCACCAAAGAAAGACCAGCCAACCTGCTATCCCCAAATCAGAGTCACAGAGGCCTGACCCTCCCACTAGGTCAGACCTCCCATCCTGGAGGGTCAGATTCCTACTTTGACTATTGGAACTGTGTAGCCTCCATTGGCTGCAATCTATTTCCTCTCCACCCCCCCCAAAGTCATTAGGGGACTTGGTTCAAAAGCAATTTGTTTGATTCAATCCCGTGACTAGCAATGGCAATAAGGAACTTTAGCAATCATCCCATCTCAACTTGTGACATTCTAAATAACCTCACTGGGCCAAAGCTATACAGCCAGTTAATTTTATTCAACAAACAATACTTGGGCACTTACTGTATTAGAAGTGTGTCTGTGTTTTGGGGGGGACAGGGGTGGAAGATATTCTGAGTAGAGGATTCAGAGTGAAGCAACATAAAACCTTTCATTTTCATATGGGTGACACATGATATTTTATTACATCTTCAAATCAATGGTACATATGAGAAGGAATGCTAGCTTAAAGTTAGAAAAAAATTTTTTTAAATAAAAAAAAAACTCTCCTACCATGCATGTCTTTCTTCCCCAGTTGCTGGGACCAGTAGCTGCTGAGAACAGCATGTGCAGACCCTTAAAAGAAGTGAAAAGTTATGATACAAAAACAGGGGTGGCATTGTGGTAAATTGATAAGCAATTACAACCAACTATCTGGTTTGACTAAACCTTAAATGACTTGATCATGATGTTGGCCAGGGCCACAGCAGAGTGTGGAATAATGAATGGACATAGAAAAGAAGACACAGATTTTATGGATAAGTTCCTCCAAATAATGTATCTGCTATGTTTTACACTTTCTGCAGGCCGAATTAAACTGCAGGGTCTTTTTTTTCTAATGTTTTAATTTGAGTCTAGCTGACACACAATGTCACCTTAGTTTCAGGTGTACAACATAGTGATTAAACTTCTCTGCACGTTATCCTATACTCTCCACGAGTGTAGCTACCATCCGTCACCATACAATGCTATTACAATATTGTCGACTATATTCCCTGCGCTGTGCCTCTTATTCTTGTTGCTTATTCATTCCATGACTGGAAGCCTGTACCTCCCACTCCCCTTCACCCTTTTCACCCATCCCCCTAACCCCTTTCCCTCTGGGAACCATCAGTTTGTTCTCTGTATTTATAGGTCTGATTCTGCTTTTTGTTTATTTGTTTTGCTTCTTAGATTCCACACATGAGTGAAATCATATGGTATTTGTCTTTCTCAGTCTGACATATTTCACTTAGCATAATACCTCTAGGTCCATCCATGTTGTTGCAAATCGCAAAAATCTCATTCTTTTTTATGGCTGCATGATATTCTAGTGTGTGTGTAGGTATGTGTATATACACACATCACATCTTTTTTATCCATTCATCTATCGATGGACATTTGGGTTGCTTCCATATCTTGGCTATAGTACATAATGCTTCCATATCTTGGCTATGGTACATAATGCAATAAACATAGAGGTGCATATATCTTTTTGAATTAGTTAAACTGCAGTTTTTAATTCTTGTCCTGTCTATCAGTTCATTGTCAGGCCATGGTAGGAAGATCAAGTGCTTCCTCTAAATCTTTCTCTAATCTTTCAAGGGAAGTATCTCCTTCCTCCAACGATGAACATGCAAGGAAAACTGGGAACTCTGACAAAAGGTTCAATTTTCCACCAAGCCAAGATTTTTAGGCTTTTAGTGCCAAAAGAACTTTGTTTTAGTGAGGCATTTTTTTTTCACTTGATTGTGCCCTAGTTTTAGATCAGTGAATAGATATTAAAATGAAGAAACAAAATGTAAAGTCATAACTGGGAGAAAAGGACGGGTTTTCTTCAGGAAAACTTACTAAATATCATGGGAGGTCCACCTAGGATGACCAGTCATCCCAGTTCGCCCAAGACTGTCCTGGTTTTAGCACCAAAGGTCCTGTATGCTGGGGAATCCTTCAGTCTCAAGCAAGCTGAGATGGTTGATCATCACTGTCCAAAGACCTTCCCACTTTAGAAAAGCATTATTACAGGGGAAAACACTTTCTCTCTGTAGCAGTTAAAATCTTTGTGAAGCATATGTAAATCCACTCAAAACTTCTTTTCCATGGGGGAGGGTCAAGCTCTACTATTTGGATGTCATTGGGCATTTTCCTGAGTCTTTAAGAAAATGCTTTGCTGAGCTTTGAATTTCATGTTTTGTTTCTCATAGAGTAACTAGGTCAAAGTCCTGAAACAATCCCAGTCTCTGTCTTCTGTTCAGAGCAGGAGCCTCAGAGGTTCTTCCCAGCCTCCTTCTGCCCTGACCACCATCCCATCCGCCAGCCTCCTCCATCAAGCATCCCCCCCTTTTCTGCTCAGCCCACTCTTCTCTAAGAGGATGAAAGGAGGAAGCTTCACATTCTTGCCCGTCTTTGATTTCATCCCTCTGCTTCTGGTTGGTAGATCTTGAATACCTATGTTCCCAAACCCATCCCACCCACTTTGGGGGCAGGTCTGGGAAAGCTATTCCTGTCTGTATCTCCCACCTACAACCCAGGAACTTATCCTTCAAAAAATAAATCTTATTTAGGTGCCAATGATCACACAGGCTGGTCACTGAAAAAAACAAAAGGCTTTGTGACTATAGTGGAAATTGGCCCCTGAATTTTGCAAATGGCAGATCTGGAAGCATTGGTTCAGGGAACCAGTTCTGTCATTATTATTAAAATAGCTAAGAGTTATTGGGTGCTTATCATGTGCCAGGCACTGTGCTAAGCATTTACCATGCATTGTTTTTACATAACCTTATGAAATATTACTCATACTTTATAGAGGAGGGAATATAAACTTTATTTTTTTTACTTAAATTTTTTACTTAAATTCTAGTTAGTTAACATATAGTGTAATATTGGTTTCAGGAGTAGAATTCAGTGATTCATCCCTTACATGTAACACCCAGGGCTCATCACAACAAGGGGAATAGAAACTTTAAAAAAAGTTAAGTCATTTGCCCAAGGTCAACAGCTCGGCAGCTAGGACGAAAACCCAGGCTGTCGGACGTGAAGGTTTAACCCTGCTATATATACTGTCTCCTTAATTCTGTAGTTTTCACTCGAGACTTCAGTGAAAGACTGGGGAGGGGAAGCTAGGGAAACAAAAACAGCTCAAAACCCAACAACCTGAAAGGTCGTGTGAAGGGCACTTAAAGAGCTATTTGTTACTTTCCTCCACTGTTGAACCCTCCCCAGGACCCAAGTCAAAAAGTACCTGTTACAGGGTCTTCAGCCACACCAACCCACGGTGCAAAATATCTGGAGTAAAAATCAAATGCTTGGGTCTGCCCTCCAGGCTCTCCTTTAAGGGTGAGAATGAGTCCTTTCACCTTCCCTGTGTTTTCCACTTGCGGCAGATCCTGTGTGTTCACCTTCAGGTTCTCCAGGAATGACCTGGTTCATGAATGGGATGGATTAGGACAAACCCATCTCACAGACCACTATACAGACTCTGTAGAGCAAGTGAGGGTACAGCTTTTACCCAAAGGGCTCAGCAGGAGGGGAGGAGAGAGCAAGTAGAATATCTTCCTCCCTAGGAACAAAACTCTCTGACTGCATAAATCATGGTTTGACTGGACCTAGCACGGCCAGACAAAGCCAGGGCTATAAATCTGGGTTCTCAGCCCTCCCCAAAGTGCTGCCAAAGCCAAAAATCTTGTTTACCTCTTGTAAGTATCACTGAGCCGGACAAGGAGCTTTCGGGTATCTGGAGAATAGCGGATGTCTTGGACTAGGATATCACCTATGGCAGTCTGTGGAGACAGACCAAAAACTCCTCAGGAGTGCACCCTGGGTCAAATCATTGATCTTCTATATGGGGAACAGCCTCTCATGAGCATCTCCTGTGTGCCAGGCATACCCAATGTCCCCAATCCCAAGAGTTTTAGTTCAGTTTCAGGACTCAAGGTGTTGCCCAAGGAAGGCCAGTTTTCTGGAGACCAGAGACCCTTAAGGGGGTTGAGCTCACCCTCTAAGAGCCAAAGAAAAGCATTGTTCACAAGTATTACTATATGCCTCAACACGCTAATCCTTCAAATGGGCATTTTCCTCACAAATAAGGAGCAAGACTTAGGCCCAGGGACAGGGACAGACACACACACACACACACCTTGACCCAGGTCTGAGGGGCCCTGGAGTCAAAGCTCTGAATCACTACTGTCTCCTGTCTATAGAAATGGGGGTAGAAATGGGGGCCTCAGGCCCACCTCTTAGCATTGTTGTGAGGAAGGATTAAATGAAATAATATATGTGGAGTCGCAGCAGCAGTAACTAGAAGATTCTACATGGCAAGGACCCAGGGCCAGCAGTTTGAATGGAACTGGGGACTAGAACACATCTTAATGCTGCTCTGCATGGCAAGCACTGTTTTCACTTAGATTGTATGCTGCAGATCAGTAATGTAGCAACATTTTCTAAAGATACCTGGGTTCACCCTTTACCTGAGACTGCACATAATCTTGCTCATATCCTAGAACTTGTTTGTCTGTTTGCTTGTTGACTTGGAGTGCTGAGGGGATGATGAGTGGGGGAAGCCCCTCCAAGTCACCCTTTGGCACCCGCACTGGCTGTAGGCAGAGCAGATGAGAATTACATGGTAGTTGTCTGGCTTCAGGTTGCTTCAGGTTCTCTAATCTTCTTTAGGGACTGAGATGCTCCAGGTCCCAAAGCCAAGATTCCCTCCACTTTGGGTGGTGCCTCGGCTGTCTACCCCAGCGACCACAGCTGAACAATGTCCCTCCCTCTGGAAATGGAAACTCTTGCAGCCAGAGCCTGTCTGTTCTTGGGCCTTTCAGCTTCTCCGAGGGGTCATTCAGCCCTCCTCTGCATGAATTCTGATGTCAATTTGAAAGTCTAATTCTCAGCTGAGAATCTTATGACCAGTTTCTAGGAACACAAAACAACAATACTCAGGATACATAACCCTTTGTCATCCCCACTTTACAAATGCTGACCCTGAAGCTTAGAGACACCGCATTAAGTTCTTTCTACCATGAACAAGGTCTGTACTGTGAATATTGTCCATTTTCTTGTCAACTTGCTTAAAGCAGTTCATTTATGAATGTTGGCTTGTCTTCCAAAACCCAAGCCATAGGTGGGGCTGAGTGTAAAATCAGAATCTGTAATGCTTGCTTCTACTCTTTGAAAAACATAGATAATGCCAGACACTAAAGATTATAAATGCTGTAGTTGAACATTCACTGAGAAACACCCCAGCGGTACCCAGGGTAGACCACTTAGTGAGAATTGGTTTTCTCACTGCAGCCCTTGCCCTGATCCTGATGGGGCCCTTCCTTCTCTACAGACTAAGAACCGGGTCATGCAGGGCTGCTCGGGCCCCCTGGAATCCCCATAGAACGATTGTAGTGCCTACCTCACCCAGTGACAGTATTAAGTGAGATGATGCATGTGAAAAGCTTAGCACCTGGTACTGCCCAGGGGCAAGTCTCAAAAATGTTCATTAGCATGATCGTTGTTATTCTCATGAAGGACCACCCCTTCCTAGACCTCTTGAGGAAACCAGGCTATGAATCTTGCCTTCTCTATCAAGTTGCCCGAGCTTTCCTGTCCTCCTCCATCAAAGCACAGCCTCTCACCTCAGCCTCATTCTCCACCACAGAAATCCAGGCCGCCCTGCCCAGCAGTTTCCACTGCTTTCACGCTCGGCCCACCACACAGCAGTCTCTCCTCCCCCTTCCTTCGCGGAGGCTAATCTGGCAATGAAGAGCCAGGGACGACTGCTCAAGCTTCTCACCAAATAGATTCAACATTAAAATTCACACCTCAAATGCACCATGCACTTTTCATCCAAGCTTAGGCTGGAACGCTTATACTGATAGAAGGCCTATCTTTGGGGGTCGTATGGTACTGAATCTTTTTTTCTTTTTAAGATTTTGTTTATTTATTCATGAGAGACAGAGAGAGGGAGAAAGAGGCAGAGGGAGATGTGGGGCTCGATCCCAAGACCTTGAGATCACGACCTGAGCTGAAGGCAGACGCTTAACCGACTGAGCCACCCAGGTGCCATGAATCTTTTTTTTTTTTTTTTAAGATTTTATTTATTTACTTGAGAGAAAGAGAGCAAGCAAGAAAGAAAGCACAAGCAGGGGGAGGGGCATAGAGGGAGGGAGAAGCAGACTCCTTGCTGAGCAGGGAGGCCAACCCAGGCTTGATCCAGCACCCTGGGATCATGACCTGAGCCGAAGGCAGATGCTTAACTGACTGAGCCACCCGGGTGCCCCCAAATGGTACTGAACCTTTGTGTTCAAACAATAAATGACCAAATCACACGAGCTTAGGTTTAATTCTTTTCACCAACCTTTATCAAGTCCTCCACTTCATGGAAGTCCTAGATGGGGAAAAAGACAAGACCACTGTCAGGCATGCAAGCTGTCAGTTAATACGGTTCATGGCAATAGTTAGAAAGAGCTGACCTGGGGGTGGGCAGGATAAAGAGGTAGATCCAGGATAATACTGTCCTCTGCTCTTCTGGCCTTCAGTTCCCCACTCAGAGTGACAAAGGTTAGAGTGTTATTCACATTTTCTGGAAAAAAAAAAAAGTCTTACTTTGTCAATCAGAAAACTCTCTAAAAGGAAATCAAGAAATAGGAAAATAAACTTTGTTACATATTTGCACATCTGTTTTGATCACTACTGCATTGTCTTAGATTCCCTGGCTTTTCCTGAAAGGAGGGGTTCAGGTTTGGATTACTGGGGTCCAGAGTAGAGATAGCCCCCACCAGCTTCTCACCTGAGAACCAAGAACAAAACTGGTTGGACTTGACATCATACTGCAAGGCTTCAAAGGCCAGCTCCTTTATGCTGACTAACTGTGCCCTTAAGCAAATTATTTAACCTCCTTAAGCCTCAATTTCCTCATCAGTAAAATGGGGTAATAATTAAACCTACCTCATAGGGATGAAATAGTGTTTTCTAATGCAGATTTTAAATATCCACCTATAGGGGTGCCTGGGTGGCTCAGTCGTTAAGCGTCTGCCTTCGGCTCAGGTCATGATCTCAGGGTCCTGGGATCGAGCCCCACATCGGGCTCCCTGCTCCGCAGGAAGCCTGCTTCTCCCTCTCCCACTCCCCCTGCTTGTGTTCCCTCTCTCACTGCCTCTCTCTGTCAAATAAATAAATAAAATCTTTAAAAAAAAAAAAAAAAAAATCCACCTATAACACTAGATTGTTATAAATAATACCAGTCTAAAATATGCCAAGGGGATGACAAATAGAATATACAAATTATGGGGGCGCCTGGGTGGCTCAGTTGGTTAAGCAACTGCCTTTGGCTCAGGTCATGATCCTGGAGTCCCTGGATCGAGTCCCGCATCGGGCTCCCTGCTCGGCAGGGAGTCTGCCTCTCCCTCTGACCCTCCCCCTCTCATGTGCTTGCTCACTCTCATTCTCTCTCTCTCAAATAAATAAATAAAATCTTAAAAAAAAAAAGAATATACAAATTATGAATGACAGTCTACTAGAAACAAATCAAGCTTACCCTAAATAAACCAAGCTACACATAAATTTTTTATTTAAAAATTGGACCGCAAATGCTGGTATCATGTTACTGATACAACTTGGACCACTTATCTGACCTCAATGTGGGTAACATTTTCAGTGAAAACAAAGATCTGTGACCTAATTCTTTTTCCCCCCTTAATATTTCTGTAAAACTTAACCATATCTAAAAGGTAAGGAAATTTGGCATTGTTGATTAACTTTCACTGAATATAAAATGTATACTCCAGAGCCCAAAGTTTAATTTTTCTCATTATAAATGGTGGAAGACATCATTATTTGCAAAGCATTTTTTCATATTTTATCTTATCAAACCTTAAGACCACCCTGTGGGGGATCGATCTGAAGGCAATTATTCTAAATCTCTGCCCCACACCAAACAATGTGGGGTTTTCAAAAGGCACTCAATCCAACTTCAGTAAAATCTTTTTTCAAGACTGAGTTCCTAAGCAATATTTCAGGGTATTTGCCTGCCCTCATTCTTGTCCCCTATCCACAGAAACCAAAATTATCTTGTTAAGACATATCATGGGTTACATTATAGAGGGGCCTCAATGTTATCTCCTGCCAGTCACCCCCCGTGCCCCCCCCCACCCCAGGGAAACTCCAGCTACTCCAGGTATACAGACTACTCCTCAGGAGCTTTGCATTTGCTGCTGCCTCTGCCCAAATACTCCTCCTCCCACTCGAATTCTTTGCACACATGGCTTGATATTCTTCAGCCTGACAATCCCCTTCTCTAGTGGATGCTGCGGTCCAGCATCTCAACCTTCCCCTCCGAAGGCCAGGACTAGCGAGGCAAGGAAATACAGAGGCATGCATTTAAGGAGGCACCTGCTCTCAGGCGCAGCCTGAAGGCCCTGCCCCAGCTGCCAGGGGTGTTGGTGACTGACTGCTCTCAGCTGAGTCCCACTCTGTGAATCGCCCTTGGGTGAGTAGAGCTACTTTACCCGAAGTCAGGCTGCTTTTCTGGGCATTGGAGGCTGATCAATGGAGGGTATAAAGGCCTGCACCTTTGCTTCTATTTGGAACTATACTACTTGAAGGATCGTTGCAGTTTCAGATCTCCCTGTGGATTTGGCCTACGCCTTTCTTTGTTGCTACCACTTCGCAGTTCAACGTGTCCCTCTGTTCTATTCTGCTTTCTTTACTCCCTACCAATATTGACTCCAAGAATACTGCCCACAATTCTCCCAGCATGCAATGTGCTTCCCAGGGGAACTCGCCCTGTAACACCTCCCCGTACCCTCCCCATCTAAGTAACTCCCCAGAGAACCTCCTTTTCCAATGCTGCTCTCCCCACTTACACTCTTACACTCTGTCGTATCATCCTGTATATTTCCTTGCTTAACTTTCTGTTTGTTGTCTACACCTATTCATGGCTGCTTCCATCTCCACTTTTAGGGCATTTCTGGGCATCTCTCCTCTGCCTGGCTCATTGCCACAGAGCCCTGATCTTTATTATACTAAATGTAGCGAAGATGAAAACTGGTAGGACTGAGGTGCAGCATCCTCTCTTCACAAGGGAAATGTATATAGCCGTGGCTCATGAATCTTTAAACTTCAAAGTAAAGAAGCTCTTGTGAGGGGCATTTGGCTGGCTTAGTCCATAGAGCATGTGACTCTTGATCCTGGGGTCGTGAGTTCAAGCCCCATGTTGAGCGTAGAGTTTACTTTAAAAAAAAAAAAAGAAGAAGAAGAAGCTCTCGTGAAATGAATCTCAGTGTGGGTGGGGACATATTTGGAGCAAAATGTGACTTATGGTTCCCCGATGCCACATCATGTGAGACGCCTATTGTGTATTGCAAGCTCCCCTCCTGTGTTGGTCAGAGACCAGAGAGCTCCCGTTCAGAATAAAATGGCATTCTAGGGAACAACGACCAGAGCTTTCCAACAGGCCTGGCACATAATCAGAAAGGCCAAAGTTTCGGGGGGCTGTATTTGTTTCAGCGTCATGAATGACATGAATAGACTCTGTAATGTCTTGATAGCAGGGACTTTGATTCATCACAAAGCATGAGAATTTTAAAAAATACTTGCTATTTGCTCAGTGACAGGTTCATAAAAGAAAATCACATTACTTATCTTCTCAAACAGCACAGCCGCGGAAGCCAGGGTAGCGTGGCCGCAGAGGGGAACCTCACTCGCCGGCGTAAACCACCTCAATCCAAAGCAGGAACCTTCAGAGGAGGAAAAGCCAACGAGAGATGAGATCACTCCCATACAAGTGGGTCACAAACTTTTCATTTTCTTATTCTTTTCTCAATGTTTCCCTAGCATGATTAATAGCTGAAATGCATTGTGAAGGAAGAGTGAAGTCTAGGCCAGCATCCTAGGGCTCCCCGGTGCCAGATCTGGAGCTGAAACATTCAAATTACTCAACATCTGCTCTCCCCAGACAAACTGAAAACCAAATCAGAATCTCCCCACCTTCTCTCCTGTCTGCATGCAAATCTCTCTGAAATATCATTCCCGCACTGGAAAAGCAGTTTCTGGTACCGTCCAAGAATGGCTTAAAAAAAAGCATATTTACTTTGTGTAAAGTTGTCAGTGGGGTGCAGTTTTCGGATAAAAGCAGTTTCAGAGAGGTTCATTTCTCTTGCAATTTTTTGATGCATGTCTTCATCCAATTTCTAAATTAGAAACAAAAGTTCACTGAGACTCCAGAAACACAAATCAGACTTCTTTGGACAGCAACTGCCATTAGTTAATAATACAGCTTATTAATATTAAAAGTTACATGCCTCAAAGGAAATAATTGACAAGGAAGTCAAGACACTTTTACAAAGATTGTTTCTCAGAAATCTATGCTTGTAGCTCTCCATGAAGAGCTGTAGATGCACAAAGCTAGAACAGACTCTGAAAAACCTACCGGCCAGCCCTATCTTTCATCAGATTATTATCTAGTCTACCTGAGAGCATATGTTCTCTTCTAAACAATCTCCACAAAGGGAAACTCCACAATCTCCCTTTTTTGTGGAATAAAAAGGTCTTCAGCATCCACTCTAGGTAGGCTGGCCCATTCTGCTCCCATCTATACACGGTTCACTCCTTTTTATGAGTCAAGCCTCAGGCTAGAGGTCACCTCCACCAGGAAGCCTTCCAGCTGCTCTGTCTAAAGGCTTTGTCTCCTCCCAGTGCTTAGACCACCTGAATTTACCCACTGTGTCCCTTCACTGTCTGTCCCCCAATATCTGAGTTTATGAGGGCATACAATGTACTATCTTGCTTTTTTCTGACTTATACCTTGTATTCATCCAGAATGGTAGGAGCTCAATAAACATTTGCTGGGAGAATACATTATTCACTACATCTTCATTTTTACTTCTTTTGTATGTGTAAGCTCTATGCCCATCATGGGGCTTGAACTCACTACCCTGAGATCTAGAGTGACATGCTCTACCGACTGAACCAGCCAGGCACCCCACTTCATCTTCATCTTTAAAACTCTCAATATAGGGCGCCTGGGTGGCTCAGTTGGTTAAGCGACTGCCTTCAGCTCAGGTCATGATCCCAGGGTCCGGGGATCAAGTCCCGCATTGGGCTCCCTGCTCAGCGGGGAGCCTGTTTCTCCCTCTGACCCTCTCCCCTCTCATGCTGTTTCTCTCTCCCTAACTCTCAAATAAATAAATAAATAAATAAATAAATAAAATCTTAAAAAAAAATAAAACTCTCAAAATAGATATTGTTATCCACTTGCATATAAAGAAATCAATCACAGAGAGGTTGTGTAATATCCTAAGGTCACAATATGCCAAATAAATGGTAGAGTGGTTAAGAATGTGGGCTTTGTAAATAGTAACAACCAGTGAATCTAGAGGAAAGGTATAGGATGTTCACTGTACCATTCTTGAAATTTTTCTGTAGTTCTTAATTTCTCAAAATAAATGGTTAAGAAAATAATGTGAATTTGTATCCTGGGTCAGGTCCTAGTAGCAGTGTAAGAGTGGGCAAGTCATTTAATCTCATGGAGTTCCAGTTTCCACACCTTTAAAATGAGGACAATAGTACTTAGGTGAAAGAGTTCCTGTGGAGACACACAAATACATATATATACATGCACACACGTTCCTCTTAAGAAAAAAAAATGGATCAGAAATATGAGTTTTCCTTTAGAGAATGAAAATCAAATTTTTAATCAACAAATACTCGCTAGTTATATTTTGAATTCTAAAGAAGTCTCAAGACAAATGCCTTTTTGCTTTGGCCAAATTTAGTATTCTTGAGACCCCGAAACCCAGAAATAAGATTTATAACTTTATACTAATAAATTCATAATTCACTTAACTGACTTATGCAAGTTAAACACCCATTATCTTTCAGTTGATTCAAATTCTTTTGAAACACTTTCCACATATTCATATAAGGCACAAAACGCTGGTTATTGTGACAAATCAGTCATGATTTTTAAACTATCAGCTGAGGGGCGCGTGGGTGGCTCAGTCGTTAAGCTCCCTGCTCAGTGGGGAGCCTGCTTCTCCCTCTCCCACTCCCCCTGCTTGTGTTCCCTCTCTCGCTGTGTCTCTCTCTGTCAAATAAATAAATAAAAATCTTTAAATAAATAAATAAATAAATAAACTATCAGCTGATATAAAAATCCTAGCTGACTTACTAAGCTTTTCTTAAAAGGGCACTGTCTTCAAAATCTATAGACGATGTGGAGTCCTAGAGAGAGAGAAATGACTTAAGCAACTGATATTTACTGTCTGAAAGCCCAAACATAACACAATCGTTTTGTGTTTTACTTAGCATTTTTCTTTCAAAAGATTAAATCCAATAATGCATATAAAGTGCTCATCACAGTGCCTAACACAAAGCAAGTAGTTGGTAAATATTAGCTTTTACTTTGAGTGGCTCAAAACCCATGTTTTAAGCAGCCACACTACTCTGCCTCCCCATAACAAAGACAAACTCTTATTACCCCTTGAACACACTGCAGACAGGAAAACCAATGTCTATCAGATAAGACGGATTCCTGCAGCGTTTCTAAAGGAAAGCAGCAGTCAGCTACCAAGTGCTGTGCTAAGTAGAACACCATTAAGGAGGGAATGCCTTAGAAATGCAGGGTCTCAGGCCCCACCCCAGACCTTCTGATTTAGAATTTCCTTTTTTTTTACTAGACTTCTAGGTGATCCATGTGCACATTAAAGTTTAGAAGCTCTGGTGGTTACATTACGACCCCGTGTTCAAGGGGCTTAGCATCTTGCAGGGAATCAGAAAGTACCAGTGACCAACACCAGAGAGTATGTAATTGAGACACAGATTTGACAGTAAATACTCTAGGACTTTAAAGATGAAGCTGTGAGGTGGACTTAGAAAAAGAGCATATTTGGCTGAGTTGGACAGGAAAATGTGGGCAGAGAGCTTTGCGTTGGGGTTGCTTCTTGGGCAAGTCATTTGACCTCGCTTCTGTTCTCCTTCTGTTAGATCTTTAACACGCTAGAATTCTGTGAGCCGAGGTAAGGAGAACCAGGATGGTAGGAATGAAGCGGCATGAACATCTGCCACAACTGTGGGCCTGGGGAGTGAGTCGTACCCCCTGAGTAGAGGGGCTGGGATCTGCTGGGCATCCCAGCCACCAGGGCAACAATGTTAAGAAGCACTTCTCTCGGCTCACTGTTCTGTGTGGAAACTGGCCCACGTGCCTGGGCATACAACACCTGAGAGAAGCTGGGAGCCAATTAAGTCCCTCCTGCAGAGTGTGCAATCACAGGCCTCGGTGGTGATTGAAGGGGTGATAAATAAAAGCCTGCGTTGGTCTTTCTGGATTTGCTGCTGTGGCTGCAGGAACCTGCAGTGCTTGCTAGTCCTTCCTGTGATCTGGCCAAACTCCCTATCCTCGTCCTTCCTTTCCTGGTCTATTGCTTCCCTCCACCTTTAGGACAACAGTCTCAAAAAGCATTAAAGCATCCCCCATTGTAGCCAAGCTCACCGTCTATTGTTAATGGATTTCTTTGCAGTTGGGCTTTTTTGCACATCGGCTAGAATACACACTTCACTGGCCATCAGCTCTTCCGTCCTCTCTACCTTGGTGTATTGTACCAATTGCAATTTGAATTTCTGCAACTAATCTCTGTCCCAGGACACTTAAAACGCACTTGCTATTTGCCTGAGGGGCCAGAGACGCCGTAGAAAGTTTGATAGTAGCCGTCCTCAATATGCATCACAGGCAGTCGAATTTCTACACTGGAACCAAAGGCCAAGATAATGGTGAATCATTAGAAGACTAAAGTTGCTTCAATTTGGGGAGCTTGAGAAACAAAAGAGACTGCATTCAGGCAAAAAACTAAATTTTTGTTTCAGTCATTTTTTTCATTTTACACTAAAGTTGTTTATTTTCAAATGCAGCACATAACAGTTACACACCAACAACTGTGAATTCTCTTGCTCTAATATCCATTTCCCTTTGGCAATCTCATGAGTCAAATTTCCGACAGCAAAGACAGAGCCATGTTTGTTTTTCTGAGTTCCAGTGTGCTGCATTGGGACACTGAGGTTTCATCATCATATGGCCCACAAACATTAATGATCAGAAAATCAGAGCAAAGTTTTAAAATACTCCCATCTTGTGGCAGCTTGGAAATATGACAGCCTAAACATGACCGTCCTGCTATCAGTCCTTGTTCATTTGTCCCTCTGCTATAAATAGATCCCAGCAAAGGAAAAGCACTTGGATATGGAAAGATCTAAATCATCCAGGAAGAAATGGAAAATTCCTTCTGAAGCACTTGGATTTCCTATTTGAAGTTATGTCCATACAACGCAGCACTCAAATTGCAGGCCGTGTTCAGTGGTTCCTGGTGATTCTTATGGGTGCCTAGGCTCTCTAGCTCCATCATAGAACTCAAAGCTCGTACTCACTTTGCACACCCCACCACCCCAACTCACCAATGACAATAAAAGATCAGTAGTTGTTAGTCAGCTAGAACTCTTAGAAAGAGATCTTGCCATAATTTAATTAATAGATTTACTTTCATTAAACAGATAGCTATTTAGTGCCTCTCATGTGCTAAGCCATGTGTCATGGAATAAGAATAGGGTAAGATTTCATAGAATATGCAGTCTAGTGAGGAAGACAGGCACTGAATGAATTACACCAAGAGCAATGCATGCTACCAACTGGAAAGTAAGGGATGCCATGGGAGAACATAAAAGGGGAGGACACCTAGTCTGGTAGTAAGTACAATGGGTTAAAAGCATGGGATCTGCAGTCACACAGACCTGTGGTGGGATCCTGAAGTCAGCCACTTAACCTTCCTCTGCCTGTCTTCTCATCTGTAAAATGGGGATGATAATAATAATAAGACCTAAACTTAAGGGTGCCTGAGTAGCTCAGTCAGTTGAGCGTGACTCTCAATCTCAGGGTTGTGAGTCCAAGCCCAGCATGGAGATTAGTTTAAAAAAAAAAAAAAAAAAAAAAAGACCCTCTCTTAGAGTCGATGTAAGGGTTAAATGAGATAACATATAAAAAGCACTTTAGCACAGTATCTGGCTGAACTTGCCTGAAGTCATTGCTCCCATAGCCATAGCTGAGAGTTATGTTCTAGAAGCCGGTGAAATAAATTCCCACATCAGCATCTCCCCCTCCCTTGCACTGCTCTTTTTCCTCAAATACTGGGTGAGAGAAAACCTTCAATGCCCTGGAAAAATCTTCTCTGCACCCTTCATCATGCCTTTTCTGGGCATAAAAATGAGATACAACTTTGGGGCCCCCTAGAGCCCCCAGGAGCCTCTGACCCAGTGTCAGCACACAGAGCCAGGGATCCTCTAAGGAAGGGCACCAAGTTTGGAAATAGCCACTGCATCATAAGCTTTCCCAAATGAGTTAAAGCACAAACTGAACACAGTATTGTTATATACTCGGTTTTCCTTAAATACATAACATACCAAGCTGCAAAGAGGCTTTTTTTTTTTTTAAGGCTTTTGTTACTCTCTAAATTTAACCAGGAAAACTGGAACAGCAAGTAGTTTAGGAACTAAAACTAGGCATTCCTCTAAAAGTGCAAAGCCAATCCTCCTTGCTGTCTCTGGAAATGATTGGGTTACTGTTTCAAAGAATAAAAATGCATAGATGTGAATATTATATTTGATCCTGGCGTAGCGTCCAGCACATGGTACATAGCCAGTAAATGCCAGCTGAATTGGAACAAATGTATACAGTAGGCACACAGCGAAGTTGTTCTTATGGATAATTTTAACAGGAAAACGCAAGAATAAACTGGTGTTTAGAAAAGATCCTCTGAGGGGCGCCCCGGAGGCTCAGTTGGTCAAGCGTCCAACCCTTGGTTTCGGCTCAGGTCATCATCATCTCAAGGTTTTGAGATCAAGCCCCGCATCAGGCTCCGCACCCGATACTGAGTCAGCTTGAAGATTCTCTCTCTCCCTCTGCCCTTTGCCGTGCTCATGCTCTTTAAATAAATAAGTAAATAAATAAAATCTTTAGCAAAGGTCCTCTGACACAGTGGTTCTCAGCTGGAGGCAATTTTTAGTTGTGACAGGAGGGAGACGGGAAGATTGCTGCTATCTAGTGGGCAGAGACCAAGGATTCCGCCAACATTGCCCATGACAGCCGCTCACAGCAAAGAATTACCCGGTCCAGAATCTCAACACCGCCGCTGTTGAGAAACCCCACCCTAAACACACACCTGCATATACATAAACACAGACACACAACAGCAAGAACAAGAACAGCAAAACAAAACAACTTGAGGCTTTGTTAGAATATGAAGAATAAAGATGGGCTCCCTACCCCTGTTATTTTCACTGATTAGAGCTGGTTGACAGAAAAGTAAACAACATATCACCCTTTAGCATTACCCCAGCCCTCTGACCTATTCAAGTAGTTGGTCATGAGTTCCTATAGTTTTTATATAGCCTTCAAAGTAACATATCTATTTCCTTTTTAAAAATACTGTTTCTGGGGCGCCTGGGTGGCTCAGTCGTTAAGCGTCTGCCTTCAGCTCAGGTCATGATTCCAGGGTCCTGGGATCGAGCCCTGCATCGGGCTCCCTGCTCAGCCGGGAGCCTGCTTCTCCCTCTCCCGCTCCCCCTGCTTGTGTTCCTGTTCTCGCTGTCTCTCTCTGTCATATAAATAAATAAAATCTTAAAAATAAAAAAAAATAAAAAATAAAATAAATAAATAAAAATACTGTTTCTAGGGGCACCTAGTGGCTCAGTTGGTTGAGCATGCAACTGTTGGTATCGACTCAGGTCATGATCTCACAGTCGTGGGATGAAGCCCCATGTCGGGCTCTGAGCTCAGTGCAGAGTCTGCATCAGATCCTCTCTCCCTCTCCCTCCTGCTCTCTCTCTCTCAAATAAATAAATAAATTTTTTTTTAAAATATCATTTCTAGGGGCACTTGTGTGGCTCAGTCAGTTAAGCGTCCAACTCTTGATTTTGGCTCAGGTCACGATCTCAGGATTGTGAAATCGAGCCCTGCATTGTGCTGGGCATGGAGCCTGCTTAAGATTCTCTCTCTCCCCCTCTGCCCCTCCTACCCTAAAAAATATTTTTTTTAAATATTGTTTCTATATATTTTCCATGCCTCTACATGATCTTTACTGTCAAATAGATTTTCAGGCACTTGAGGACACCATCAATTTTTTAAGGTTTTAATTTTTTTTTCAAATATCTGTTCCATGTTCCATTTAGCCCTTAACCTGTTTTTATGTTCAGCTAATGTACAGTGTTATAAGTTACTCATGTGAAAATTTAAAAATGGACTTGTCTAGAAAAGAAAACAGAACAAAATTTATAATATTCTAGAAGCTCTTGGAATGTTGCTACCCAGAATTTTTTACTTTCCTTTCCTTCCAGAAGTCTTTTATCAAAAAAGAAGGAGGAGGAGGAGGTCCTTTTTTTCAAGTATTCAAACAACTCAAAGTGCAATTGCCTGTCTTTAGTCTGTCAACCAAGTTTTTTTTTTTTTTTAAGACTTTATTTATTTATTTGACAGAGAGAGACACAGCGAGAGAGGAAACACAAGCAGGGGGAGTGTGAGAGGGAGAAGCAGGCTTCCCGCTGAGCAGGGAGCCCAATGCGGGGCTCGATCCCAGGACCCTGGGATCATGACCTGAGCCAAAGGCAGACGCTTAACGACTGAGCCACACAGGCGCCCCCACCAAGTTTTTTTTTTTTTTGTGATTAGTCTCATCTCGTCAAATGTTTAAATAATTTTAAACAAAACAAAACAAGAATATTCCTCTGAAGCCCTTCACTTAAAATCTGAAGTAGTTTCTCCTCTGTAAAATCCAACACTATTCTGTTCTCTGAGTCCCTATTGTACCTGGTACCATTAGATCTTTTAACCTCTGTGATAACTATTGAATAATGATCAGGTTTCCATGTCTGTTTCACTCACTAGACTTTGAGCACCTCAAGGGCAGACAAACTTACTAATCTTTGTACTTCCTATCCCTACCCCAAAGCTGGCTTGTGGTAGATGTCGATAAATATTTGTAGAATACGGTAATGATAGGCTAAACACCTACTGAACTGTGGGCAACATTATAAGGTTTAGCATTTATTTGTCTCTGGTATTTTCCTGAGTTTACTTGTGTTCTCTCTAGGTGTTTCAGGTGTCCACTGTGCCCAGAAAAAAAAAAAGAAGAAGATAGCAGGAGGGGAAGAATGAAGGGGGGGAAATCGGAGGGGGAGAGGAACCATGAGAGACGATGGACTCTGAAAAACAAACTGAGGGTTCTAGAGGGGAGGGGGGTGGGAGGATGGGTTAGCCTGGTGATGGGTATTAAAGAGGGCACATTCTGCATGGAGCACAAACAATGAATCATGGAACACTACATCAAAAACTAATGATGTAATGTATGGTGATTAAAATAACAATAAAAAATTTTAAAAAAAAGAATCCAAGGGCATAAACCACATTTTATCCTTCCACTAGAATTTTTATTGATTATGAATTGGGGAAAGTGCCAAATTAGCCTCCAGGAGAACAGGATTCTCATATTCACAGAATTGAAAACTAGCGAATTATTCTTTAGATTATCTATTCAGTTGTCCCTGACAGGCCACCAAATTAGCCTGGTACCATAGATCCAAAGCTCGGAAGTGAATTGGGAGACTCTCTAGAAAGTATCCCTGAATCATGACTTCCTTATTTTCTTTTTCTTTCTTCCATTCTTACTGAGGCAGATCGCTTTGAACTATGCTAAGTTCTTTGCTTGAATTTTTGCATCCTGGGGCACCTGGGTGGCTCAGTCGTTAAGCGTCTGCTTTCGGCTCAGGTCATGATCTCAGGATCCTGGGATTGAGCCCCGCGTCGGGCTCCCTGCTCAGCGGGAAGCCTGCTTCTCCCTCTTCTACTCCCCCTGCTTGTGTTCCCTCTCTCGCTGTGTCTCTCTGTCAAATAAATAAATAAATAATCTTTAAAAAAAAATTTTTGTATCCTAGTTTTTCCAAATATATAAACAACATATAAAATATATTTGGAGAGAGAGCGAGAGAAAGGCTCTGGTGTGCCGTGAGTGTACTGAAAGTAAAAGGAATAAGTTGAAGAATAATGCTAATTCTTGTCATCTGGTGAAAACAATATGAAAATCACTTGAAATTATTTTCAGAACTCTTCAAGAATACTACATGGAGACATGCAGCAAGTATACTAAGACTCTTGACAAGCAATTTCAGTCATTTCCACAATTCCTTGACATGAAGTTGTTTGCCAGCTTGTTTCTAAAGAATGTTCACGATTCAGAATCTTCTTGTCAATCATTCTCTCACTAATCCTCCCAAGCTCTTGTGTTACTTGATAAAGCCTATTAACTTTATTACTTCCCGCATTTTATGGTTGGAAAATGCCAGCTGCAAGGTTGTGTAATGAATGTATTCTTAAGGTGAGACGAGGACTCTTCACCGCCGTTTTGCTGCTCTGCTTGAGGGAGAAAATAAGTGTACCAAGGACTCAACCAACAGTATTCATCCATCTCAGTAAAACCCCAGCCATTCAGCATCTTGAGAGCACAGTAGACTCACTTGGGGAACTTTAAAAAACAACGCTGCCCGGCTCCCACCCCCAGAGAGTCTGGCATAGGAATTTTAAAGCTCCTTGGGTGATTTTCATGTGCAGCTTGACATTCACTGCACTTGAAGTCCCCAACACACACTTTACCCAAATTAGTAAAACTTACTTAAAACCATCAATTGCTTACTGTATTTCTGAAATAATTCTCAGATAATCTACTCTTGAACTAATTGCTCTGAGTGGAAGGGCTCCTTGGCTTGTTTCTTAATAGCCAGGTACCAACACAAATGAATATTTAACTATTCTGTTAATACTTATCCTAATCAAAAGCTGGGGTTTTTTCTTTTCTTTTCTTTTCTTTTCTTTTTTTTTTAAGTAGGCTCCATGCCCAGCATGGAGCCCCACCGGGGCTTGAACTCATGACCCTGAGATCAAGACCTGAGCTGAAAAAAAAAAAAAAGACGTGAGCTGAGATCAAGAGTCAGACACTTAAACTGAGCCACCCAGATGCCCCTCAAGAGCCATTTTTAAAAATGAGACTTTCAGGAAACAGTTCTCCCTATATTAGAGCTTAATTCCTTCCTTCTACTTAATAATTTAATTCCTTGCAAAATATTTTTTGCTTGTCCTGAAAAGAATTTCTAATTGTCTGAAATAGGTAAGGTTAAAGATATCCAGCGAAAATCTTTTACGTTAAATATAGTATCAGCAATGTTCAGTCACATAAAACTCATCTAATTTCATTTGCCTTCACATTTGGTGCTCACTAAATGAAAACCTGATGGCTAGCAAAGAGTTCTGTGTGTTTTTTTTTAATTGGTTTTAGTTCTTCCTTACATAAATCTTTCTTTTTCCAGACTTGAAGTATCTGGGTGCAAGCATTCTCATCATATAGTTTGGTCAAAATCAACTCGCAGGCATGAACATTGCTGTTATCATTTGACAAAGAACACGAACCAAAGACAAACAGGTGGATCTAATTTCTTTTTTTTTTGTAAGAAATATTTGGTTCTACAGGAATCTAGAATTTCAGATACTGCACTTCAAAACCAAGTACTTACATTTTCTAGGAGGCAAACAGCGGCAGGATTCCCACGAAATGCTTTTGCTGTAAATGCATCTACTACAAAAACAGGGAGCTTCATTTTTCTTGCTCTCAGAATTGCTGGTAGCCTGCTCTACTTCTACTTGTTGCAAAAAATCAGGAAGTTAATGTTTTACTTGGTGTACAGAAGCAACCAACGACCCAGGTCAAGCAATGACTCCAGTACACCTACATTTAAAGATAGGTGATCCCCTAATATTTAAGTCTCTAAATTGAATTTGTTTTAAAATACTGGATGAGGGGCTCCTGGGTGGCTCAGTCGTTAATCATCTGCCTTTGGCTCAGGTCATGATCCCAGGGTCTGGGGATCGAGCCCCGCATTGGGCTCCCTACTCAGAGGGAAGCCTGCTTCCCCCTCTCCCACTCCCTCTGCTTGTGTTCCCTCTCTCGCTGTGTCTCTCTCAGTCAAATAAATAAATAAAATCTTAAAATAAAATAAAATAAAATACTGGATTAATAGGATATTTAATTTTCAAATTTTGTATTGATATTTATACTGAATGTATACTTAAGAACATAATCATATCATTTCTTAGAGTAGCCAAACTAGCTTAGGTTATGTTTTTAATGAAGTGCTTGAAATGTCCAAGGGGACGTGTTGCAAGATTTCTTTTCCTTCAGTTCTCGCAGTTCTTGGTCACACTGCACGAAGAATGAAGAGGTAGACCAGACGAAGAGTGGTGGGCAGCAAAGCAAAGTTTATTGAGCTTTAGCACAGAGCTCCTGAAGAGGGAGGGGACCCGAGAGGGTTGCCACTAGAGTTTCTAAGTCTAGGGGTTTTAGCAGCTTGTTGGCTCTGTTCTAATCTGATTAACCCTCCAGGCACCTGTCACCAATCTAGTTTTTGTCATCTAACTATCACATGAGAAAGGGTGGAGGGCTCCTTCCAGGGAGGTGTAAAATCCTTTATTTTTATTTTTTAATTCAATTAATTAATATATAGTGTATTATTAATTTCAGAGGTAGAGGTCAAGTGATTCATTAGTCTTATATAACACCCAGTGCTGATTACATCACGTGCCTTCCTTAATGCCTGTCACCCAGTTACTCCATCCCCCCAGCCCCCTCCCCTCCAGGAACCCTCCGTTTGTTTCCTATGATTAAGAGTCTCTTATGGTTTGTCACCCTCTCTGATTTTGTCTTGTTTTATTTTTTCTTCTCTTTCCCTATGATCCTCTGTTTTCTTAAATTCCACATATGAGTGAGATCATACAGTATTTGTCTTTCTCTGACTTATTTTGCTTAGCATAATACCCTCTAGTTCCATCCACGTCATTGCAAATGGCAAGATTTCATTTTTTTTTTGATGACTGAGCAGTATTCCATTGTGTGTATATCCACATCTTTTTTACCCATTCAAAAGTCAATGGACATCTGGGCTCATCTTACAGTTTGTCTATTGTGGACATTGCTGCTATGAACGTTGGGGTGCAGGTGCCCCTTTGGATCACTACATTTGTATCTTTGGGGTAAATACCCAGTAGTGCAATTGCTGGTCATATGGTAGCTCTATTTTCAACTTTTTGAGGAACCTCCATACTGTTTTCCAGAGTGGCTGCACCAGCTTGCATTCCCAACAACAGTGCAAGAGTTCCCCTTTCTCTGCATCTTTACCAACATCTGTCGTTTCTGACTTGTTAATTTTAGCCATTCTGACGGGTGTGAGGTGGTATTTCATCGTGGTTTTGATTTGTATTTCCTTGATGCCCAGTGATGTTAGGCATTTTTTCATGTGTCTGCTGGCCATTGAATTATTTGTTCTTTGGGTGTTGACTTTGATAAGTTCTTACGGATTTTGAATACTAGCCCTTTATCTGATATGTCATTTGCAAATATCTTCTCCCATTCTGTCGGTTGTCTTTTGGTTTTGTTGACTGTTTCCTTTGCTGTGCGAAAGCTATTTATCTTGATGAAGTCCCAATAGTTCATATTTGCCCTTGTTTCCCTTGCCTTTGGAGAAGTGTGTAGCAAGAAGTTGCTGCGTCTGAGTTCACAGAGGTTGCTGCCTGTGTTCTCCTCTAGGATTTTAATGGATTCCTGTCTCACATTTAAGTCTTTCCTCTATTTTGAGTCTATTTTTGTGTATGGTGTAAGGATATGGTCCAGTTTCAGTCTTTTGCATGTAGCTGTCCAATTTTCCCAACACCATTTGTTGAAGAGACTGTCTTTTTTCCATTGGATATTCTTTCCCGCTTTGTCGAAGATTAGTTGACCAGAGAGTTGAGGGTCCATTTCTGGGTTCTCTATTCTTTTTTTTTTTTTTTTTAAGATTTTACTTATTTATTTGACAGAGACATAGCGAGAGAGGGAACACAAGCAGAGGGAGTGGGAGAGGGAGAAGCAGGCTTCCCGCAGAGCAGGGAGCCTGATGTGGGACTCGATCCCAGGACCCTGGGATCATGACCTGAGCCGAAGGCAGACGCTTAACGACTGAGCCACCCAGGCGCCCCTGGGTTCTCTATTCTGTTCCATTGATCTGTGTCTGTTTTGTGCCAGTACCATACTGTCTTGATGATCACAGCTTTTAATAGAACTTGAAGTCCAGGGCTCCTGGGTGTCTCCCTCTCCCACTCCCTCTGCTTGTGTTCCCTCTCTTGCTGTCTCTCTCTCTGTGTCAAATAAATAAATAAAATCTTTAAAAAAAAAAAAAAAGAGAGAACTTAAAGTCCAGAATTGTGATGCCACCAGCTTTGCTTTTCTTTTTCAACGTTCCTCTAGCTATTTGGGGTCTTTTCTGGTTCCATACAAATTTTAGGATTATTTGTTCTAGCTCTGTGAAAAAAGTTGATGGTATTTTGATTGGGATTGCATTGAATGTGTAGATTGCTCTAGGTAGCATAGACATTTTAACAGTATTTGTTCTTCCAATCCATGAGCATGGAATGTTTTTCCATTTCTTTGTGTCTTCCTCAATTTCTTTCATGAGTTCTATAGTTTTCTGAGGACATATCCTTTGCCTCTTTGGTTAGGTTTATTCCTAGGTATCTTATGGGTTTTGGTGCAATTGTAAATGGGATTGATTCCTTAATTTCTCTTTCTTCTGGGGCGCCTGGGTGGCTCAGTTGGTTAAACGTCTGCCTTCGGCTCAGGTCATGATCCCAGGGTCCTGGGATCGAGCCCCGCATCGGGCTCCCTGCTCCGCGGGAAGCCTGCTTCTCCCTCTCACACTCCCCCTGCTTGTGTTCCATCTCTCGCTGTGTCTCTCTCTGTCAAATAAATAAATAAAATCTTTAAAAAAGAAAAGAAAACTAGAAGAATTGTTTGACTTAAAAAAAAATTTCTCTTTCTTCTGTCTCGTTGTTAGGGTCTAGAAATGCAACTGATTTCTGTGTGTTGATTTTATATCCTGCCACATTGCTGAAGTTTCTATATGAGTTCTAGCAGTTTTGGGGTGGAGTCTTTTGGGTTTTCCAAATAGAGTATCATGTCATATATGAAGAATGAGAGTTTCACTTCTTCTTTGCTGATTCAGATACCTTTCATTTCTTTTTGTTGTCTGATTGCTGAGGCTTATTAAGACTTCTAGTACTATATTGAACAACAGTGGTGATAGTGGACATCCCTGCTGCGTTCCTGACTTTAGGGGAAAAACTGAGACTAATATTCGCTGTGGGCTTTTCATAGATGGCTTTTATGATATTGAGGTATGTACTCTCTATCCCTACACTGTGAAGAGTTTTCATCAAGAAAAGATGCTGTACTTTGTCAAATGCTTTTTCTGCATCTATTGAGAGGATCATATGGTTCTTGTCCTTTCTTTTACTGATGTATTGTATCACATTGATTGATTTGAGGATATCGAACCACCCTAGCAGCTCAGGAATAAATCCTACTTGGTCATGGTGAATAATCCTTTTAATGTACTATTGAATCCTATTGGCTAGTATCTTGGTGAGAATTTTTGCTTCCATGTTCACCAGGGATATTGGTCTGTAATTCTCCTTTTTGATGGGGTCTTTGTCTGGTTTTGGGATCAGGTAATGCTGGCCTCATAGAAAGAGTTTAGAAACCTTCCTTCCATTTCTATTTTTTGAAACAGCTTCAGAAGAATAGGTATTAATTCTTCTTTAAATGTTTGGTAGAATTCCCCTGGGAAGCCATCCAGCCCTGGACTCTTGTTTGTTGGGAGATTTTTGATTACTGCTTCAATTGCCTTGCTGGTTATGGGTCTGTTCAGGTTTTCTACTTCTTCCTGTTTCACTTATGGAAGTTTATATGTCCCTAAGGATGCATCCATTTTTTCCAGATTGCCTAATTTGTTATAATAGGCAATAATATTGAACAATCATAATGTGTTCTTATAATTGTTTGTATTTTTTTTGGTGTTAGTTGTGATCTCTCTTCTTTCATTCATGATTTTATTTATTACTTACTTCTTTGGGTCCTTTCTGTTTTCTTTTTGATAAGTCTGGCCAGGGGATTATCAATCTTATTAATTCTTTCAAAGAACTAGCTCCTAGTTTTGTTGATCTGTTCTATAGTTCTTCTGGTTTCTATTTCATTGATTTCTGCTCTAATCTTTATTACTTCTCTTCTCCTGCTGGGTTTAGGCTTTATTTGCCATTCTTTCCCCAGCTTCTTTAGGTGTAAGGTTAGGTTGTGTATTTGGGCCTTTCTTGTTTCTTGAGAAAGGCTTGTATTGTACTTCCCTCTTAGGACCCCCTTTGCTGCATCCCACAGGTTTTGAACAGTTGTGTTTTCATTTTCATTTGTTTCCATGAATTTTTTAAAAGATTTTATATATTTATTTGACAGAGAGAGAGAGTGAGAGAGGGAACACAAGCAGGTGGAGTGTGAGAGGGAGAAGCAGGCCTCCCGCCAAGCAGGGAGCCCAATGCAGGGCTCGATCTCAGGACCCCGGGATCAAGACCTGAGCCTAAGGCAGATGCCTAACAACTGAGCCACCCAGGTGCCCCATGTTTCCATGAATTTTTTAAATTCTTCTTTAATTTCCTGGCTGACCCATTCATTCTTCAGTAGGATGCTCTTTAGCCTCCATGTATTTGAGTTCTTTCCAAATTTCCTCTTGTGAATGAGTTCAAGTTTCAAAGCATTGTGATCTGAAAATACGCAGGGAATGATCCCAATGTTTTGGTACTGGTTGAGACCTGATTTGTGACCAGTATGTGATCTATTCTGGAGAAGGTTCCATATGCACTTGAGAAGAATGTGTATTCTGTTGCTTTAGAGTGGAATGTTCTGAATATGTCTGTGAAGTCCATCTGGTCCAGTGTGTCATTCAAAGCCCTAGTTTCCTTGTTGATTTTCTGCTTAGATGATCTGACCATTTCAATGAGTGGGGTGGCAAAGTCCCCTGTTATTACTGTATTATTATCAATGTGTTACATCTTTAATTTTGTTATTAATTGGTTTATATAATTGGCTGCTCCCATGTTAGTGGCATAAATATTTACAATTGTTAGATCTTACTGGATAGACCCTTTAATTATTATATAATGTCCTTCCTTATCTCTTATTACAGTTTTTGGTTTAATATCTTATTTGTCTGGGGGCACCTGGGTGGCTCAGTCGGTTAAATGGCTGCCTTCGGCTCAGGTAATGATCTCAGGGTCCTGGGAGAGCCCCGCATAGGGCTCCCTGCTCAGTGGGGAGTCTGCTCCTCCCTCTCCCTCTGCCTGCCACTCCCCTTGCTTGTACTCTCTCTCTCTCTGTGTCAAATAAATACATATTTTTTAAAAAATTTATTTAATTTGTCTAATATAACAATTGCCACCCCAGCTTTCTTTTGATGTCCATTAGCATGATAAATGGTTTTCCACCCCCTCACTTTCAATCTGGAGTTGTCTTTGGGTCTAAAATGAGTCTCTTGCAGACAGCATATTGATGGGTCTTGCTTTTTTTTTTTTTTAAGATTTTATTTATCTATTTGACAGAGAGAGAGAAAACTAGAGAGGGAACACAAGCAGGGGGAGTGGGAGAGGGAGAAGCAGGCTCCCAGCTGAGCGGGGAGCCCAATGCCAGGCTCAATCCCAGGACCCTGGGATCATGACCTGAGCCAAAGGCAGACGCTTAACAACTGAGCCACTCAGGCACCCCAGGTCTTGCTTTTTTTATCCAATCTGATACCCTGTATTTTTTGATTGGGACATTTAGCCCATTACATTCAGAGTAACTATTGAAAGATATGAATTTAGTGCCATTGTATTACTTGTAAAGCCACTGTTTCTGTACAGTGTCTCTGTTCCTTTCTGGCCTATCTAGTAACATACTTTTGGGCTCTCTCTTCACTTAAAGGATCCCTTTTAATATTTCTTGCAGGGCTGGTTTAGTGATCACAAATTCTTTTAGTTTGTTTGTCATGGAAACTTTTGCAGGTGTTCAGAATAATTTGATCGCTATCTAGCTGAATTCCTGGGACCAGAAGAAACTAAGGTCTCCTACTCCTCCACCATCTTGGACTATCTCCCCTCTAAAATCCTTTTAAGGGTGGTTTCCTCTTAGGGCGGGGGCCCCTGTCCCTGCCTGCCTTTCTTCCAACTAGCCTTCATTAGACATATATGTTGCTAACATATCTTGAGTTTTTATTTGTGTTTCTTGGATTATCCTAACCAGACTGTATAGAGCAGAAAGTTGGAACCTCTTTTTGTTTTTCCTCACTGCGATGATCTTGGTTCCTAGAACAGTGCCTGGCACGCAATAAATATTTATTGAAGTAATTAAGTAAGTAAATAATACACTGAGCATACACCAAAACTGGATTTTGATACATTGCTGACAAATACTTAGGGGTTCTCAACACAGAATCATCTGCCAGCCAACATTTCTGTTTCAGGAGCATCACTGTTATTGTCAGTACATTGCAGTTCATTTATGCAACTACATGGAAATTTTATCATAGATTGCCAAAAATTTTAGAAAACTTAGAGAACAAATTAAAGTTCTGATAATGAAGCATAGTTTTCATCAATTTAATAGAATTAATACTATTTTGGAAGTCATAAGTGTGGCAAAAGGAGCATATTTTTAACCTCATTGAACTTCAGCCTCATTGGTCCTAGCTGTCAGCTACATATGCAGTTGGATAAGAAAATGTATATTGAAAAGATTGTCTAATTCTTCCATAGTGATCATGAATTACATGTGCAAGTTTTTAAAACACAGTGTTTAAATACTCTTCTGAAGTTTTTTTAACTAGTTTAGAAGAATAAATTTTGTAGCTAAGTACTTTATGAGGCTTCTAGATTGCATTGGTTCTCAAATGGCAACCATTTCTTTAAAGGGAATTTTTCTTTAAAGGGAAAGGATTCTCAAAGCCTAACAGCCAATGTCATTTGCCTATTTAACAGCCACTTCCCTCAGCCCCACCCCAACCCTTACCCACAACACACTTGCACTTCATTTTTTCTAAAAGAACTCTGATTTTGTTTGGGGAGGCAGTGTGCCCAGCCCCATCAATGAATCATAAATGGCCTAAGCCAATCAGGACAACTTCATTCTCCTTTGCCAGATGCTCATTCTTCCAGATTCTCTTGCAGCTAGAGATGGCCATATGATCTCATTAGGGCAAGATTGCTGGAGGGAGTCTGAGAAAAATCATTTGCTTTTTGACAAAAGGGGCAGACCTGAGAGAGGAGAATGGACTGTCACTCCCCCTACTCCTTTTCCCACCTTGAACATGCTTCTGATGCCTGGATATGCAGCAATCATCTTTGACCATGAGGTGACAAATATGAGGATGAGAAGCTAACAAACTAGGTGAGAAAGAAAGAGAGCAGGCATTCTGAATAATATAGTTAAGCTGCTAAAGAAATGTTAGAAGCTCCTACTTCCAAACGTCTTAAGTAAACAACAGATGTTTTTAAGGTTCAAGCCATTATTAGTCCACGTGGTAGCCAAAATAATGGCTCCCCGAAGATGTCCACATCCTGGTTCCAAGAACCTGTGAATATGTTATGTTACATGGCAGTGAGACATTAAGGTTGCTGGTAAGATTAAGGTTGCTAATTAATTGACCTTAAAGTAAGATTCTTCTGGATTATCCAGGTGGACCCAATGTTCCAGGGGTCTTTAAAAGTGGAGGAGAGAGGCAGAAGAGTTCAAGTGAGAGAGACTGGAACATGTGGGGCTGCTGGCCTGAAAAAGGAGGGAGGAGCCACAAACAAAGGAATGTAGGTGGCCTTTAGAAATTAGAAAAAAGCAAGAAAACAAATTATCCCCTAGAGCCACTAGAAGGTTAGATTAGTCAGTTCAGGATGCCATAATAAAATACCATAGACTGAGTGGCTTAAACAACAGAAATTTATTTTCTTACAATTTGGAGACTGGGAAATCTAAGATCAAGATGCCAGCAGATTTGGTTCCCGGTGAGGACTCTTTTTCTGGCTTATAGACAGCCACCTTCTTGCTGTGTCCTCACATGACAGAAAGAGAAGGGGAGAAGGCCTTTTCTTATAGGAGCATTAATCCCATCATGACGGCCCCATCCTCATAACCTCACCTAAACCTAATTACGTCCCAAAGGCCTTCATATCCAAATACCATCACACTGGAGGTTACAGCTCTAACATATGAATTTGGGGGGTGGGGGTAGGGGACACAATTCAATCATAGCACCACTCCTGCCAACACCTTGATTTTAGCCCAGTGAGATCCATTTTGGACTTCTGACCTCCAGAACTATAAAACAATAAATGTGTGTTGTTGTTAGCCACTAAGTTTGTGGTAATTTGTTATAGCAGCAAGTAATGCTGATGCTGTCCTTGGAGAATCACTATAGAAAGTGCATGAAATTTCTAACACCTTAAATGCATAAAAAACATTTTCTAAAATGTATTATATAATTTGATTTTAATTTTTATTCTTGGTCAAAAAGTAGAATAAGGAAGGGTTTTTTATTTGTTCAATTTAATCCATTGATATCCCTGTTTGTACCCTATGGTGACAGATTATGCTTAAGGTAGAGCTCACATTAACAATTTATTTTTCAAAAATTACTTTGTATTTCCATGGGGCGCCTGGGTGGCTCAGTCAGTTAAGTGTTTGCCTTCGGCTCAGATCATGATCCCAGGGTCCTGGGATCAAGTCCCGCATCAGGCTCCCTGCTCAACAGGGAGCCTGCTTCTCCCTCTCTCTCCTCCCCTCCCCTCGCTTGTGCTCTCTCTCTCTCTCGTTTCTGCTCTCTCTCAAATAAATAAAATCTTTTAAAAATTACTTTGTATTTCTTAAATGCCAGGCACATGCTAGACTTTGGGGATAAAATGATAAATACGTCACTAACTCTCTTTCAAAGAATTCTCAACCAGTGGGGAGACCGACATAAAAATTGTAATATGAAAGTAATATAGATAAAATGCTTAGGAACACAATAAGAGAGCAACAACTCTGCCCAGGAAACAGAGAGAGGGAGCTCCAGAGATGAGGTAACATTTGAGTTAGTCCAAAAACACACAAAAAAAGTGTTCAGCAGCTCCAGAAGGTGGGAACAGGCATGTTAGACACAGTGCATGGATTGATGACAGGGCAAACAAACTGGATACAGAAATAGAGAGGGAGAGAGGATGGGAGAGAGTAAAGATGAGGCTTTAAAGATCTCCTGGACCCAATGTGTACAATTTGGTCTTCATCTTTGTAGGTTCAGAAATCCAAAGTTCAGTTCAACAGTGATTGTGTGTCAGGCTCCAATGCTAGGTACCCAGGGAGTGGAGAGAGGCTCATGAGTGAGCTATACCCCTCTATGCCAAGGTTCCAATCTTTTTTCTGAAGATGTCTCTCTTTTCTCTCCCCGCCCCCCCCAATTAATTTTGACTTCATTTCTCTAAGGAAAAACCAGCATAACCTCCCACTAAATTACTGAGAGAAAGTGTGAGGCAGGTAAAGTTTAAGCAGCTTGCTTTTCTTTCCCCAGTAGTGGACTTGCACAAATTCTGGCATCCTGGTCAACCTAATGGCTGCTCCTGACGTGCAGCTATCAGGCACAGTGTTTTCCAAATGACCAAAATAATTAAAATTTTTCTTCTCTAGTTTTACTCACATTCCATTGGATCCCTAGATTGGCTTTATATGCCCTTCAGTAATGCTAAACTCTTACAGGGTTTCTTTTCCTTCGGTGCCCATGGTTCTTGGTCACGTCGCTTCGAAGAATGAAGAGGTAGACCAGACAGAGTGATGGGCAGCAGAATAAAGTTTATTGAGCCATAGTACAGAGCTCCCGAAGAAGGAGGGGACCCGAGAGGGTTGCCACCAGAATTTCTAAGTCTAGGGATTTTTATGAGTTTGCTGGCGGGCTGTTTTAATCTGATTAACCCTCCAAGAGCCTGTTACCAATCAGGTTTTTGTCATCTACCTGTCACGTGGGAAGGGGTGAAGGGCTCCTTTCAGGGTGGTGTCAAATCCTTTTAAGGGTGGTTTCCTTTTAGGGCAGGAGGGCCCCCTTGTCTCTGCCTGCTTTCTTGCAACTATCCTTCCCTAAAACAAATATGCTGTTTAAATAGAAATCAATCACCACCAGAGGGTACAAGTTCATAAATCTAAATTTATATGATTTCTTTTTTTTTTAAGTTAGTTTTTGATCATCAATTTAGTATATGAATATGATCTCCTTATAAAAAATAAGTTAGCACCTGGGTGGCTCAGTCATTAAGCGTCTGCCTTCGGCTCAGGTCATGATCCCAGGGTCCTGGAATTGAGCCCCGCATTGGGCTCCGTGCTCAGCGGGAGGCCTGCTTCTCCCTCTCCCACTTCCCCCACTTGTGTTCCCTCTCTCGCTGTGTCTCTCTCTGTCAAATAAATAAATAAATAAATAAATAAATAAATAAATAAATAAATAAA
>NW_023270233.1:3982580-4211919 GCF_011800145.1 Mirounga leonina
AAATAAATAAATAAATAAATAAATAAATAAATAAATAAATAAATAAATAAAATCTTAAAAAAAAAAGTTAGTACAGAAAAAACAAAAATCCCATTTGACAATTCCCTGTCCCACTACCTTACTCAGAGATCTATCAGATGTGTTTCTGAGAACACCACGGACACTTTTGTGAATTCTAATCTACCATGTAAATGTAGAGAAAAAATAAGCCTCCCTTGTTCAAAGACTTAGTCATTAAACCTGCCCATGGGTGTGCCTGGGAACACTAATGCTTATTCTTCCCTCTGTAATACTCTTTGTTTACGGTCTCCCGTGGGTACAGACAACGGAAAGTTGATTCCTGTTATTTCCCAGCTGTTAGCACAAAAGAACCTACTTAGCTTTTGCTTATGACTGTTGCCTCAAAACTAGGCTATTCATTAGTAAATACCAGTTCCGTTTCTTGAAAATGTAAATACTTAAAAGTAGAGTATGGCATTCAATGTGTACGTGAACACTGTCTACTTTAGTAGCTGGTAAAAAGAAAATAACTATAAAAAAGAATTACAATTATAAGTAAAATAAATTTTACATCAAAATTTGGAGAAATGTATGTTTAATTTCATCTAGCTATGAAGATTATATATATATATCCAGATATATATTATATATATATAATATATCTGGCACTCTATTACTTTGTGTTTACTTTTATGCATATTGCCTAGACTTAATGGAGCTCTGGAACACTGCCTTTGTTAAAATTAACTTGGTTTTGTTAAAATAATAGCTTGGTTTTGAATTCCTCAACTATTTTTATGTTCAAACACCCACTGTTTTGGAATTTTTCACTTTTCTGTTGGTTTATAGTTCTCATCATGGCTTACTATTTATCAGCCAAATTTTTACTTATTTATTTTTAGATTTATTTATTTTAGAGAGAGAGTGTGTGTGAGGAGGGGAAGGGGCAGAGGAAGAGGGAGAGAAAGAATCTTAAGCAGACTCCCTGACACTGTGCTCAATCTCAGGATCCTAAGATCATGAGACCCTGAGATCATGACCTGAGCTGAAACCAAGAGTCTGATGTTTAATCAACTGAGCCACACAGGCACCCTACCAACCAAATTTTTTTAAAAATACTTTGACTATTTGGAGCGTCTGTATGGCTCAGTTGGTTAAGTGTCTGCCTTTGGCTCAGGTCATGATCCCAGGATCCTGGGATTGAGTCCCACATCAGGCTCCCTGCTCAGCATGGAGTCTGCTTCTCCCTCTGCCGGCCACTCCCCCTGCTTGTGCTCTCCCTCTCTCTCTCTCTCTGTCAAATAAAAAAAAAAAAAATCTTAAAAAAAAATACTTTGACTACTTGAAAATAAGACCCACATTCTTGTCCCCTAAGAAGTTCAAGGAGTTAGAATGGACTGCAGAATACAGATTATGACCTGATGTTATGATTCTAAGTAATAAAAACATGATTCAGTACTTTGTTTGCAGTAATAAAACTCTCAACATATTCCAAAAATTGCTTAGGCTCTTTCTTTTGCTCTACAAAGAAGCTATATTTGACTACCCAACTATACTGCATATTTATATTTTGAATTGTGAATTTTGGGGTAGTCTCATAAAGACTCATCAATCTTTTTGTAAAGCACAGATGAAGTTTCGCTCTATCTTGAAATTAATGGGTAAAAGTGAGTCTACAGAGTGTTTAGAGAAAAATACTATCTATCTCTCTCTCTATATATATATACCATTTGGATTTAACTTTAGCAATGGTGGGAAATAGTGGGTTTTTTAATGTTAGGGATCTTATTACAATCTTACGAATAAGTAAACAAAATAATAATAACTCTTAAAACCTAGTAGCCTTCTCTATATATATCCTTCTGTTCTTTTTATGTACACTTACAAATGCATGCTTACATTCGATCCCAGGTTTTGGCACCAAACAACAAACAAGTGCATGCTTATAAGAAATATACATATATTCTTTATATATATTCATATATATGTCATATATATGCAAATTCATATATAGATATAAAATATGTATGGGGAACCTGGGTGGCTCAGTCGTTAAGCGTCTGCCTTCGGCTCAGGTCATGATCCCAGGGTCCTGGGATTGAGCCCCGCATTGGGCTCCCTGCTCCGCGGGAAGCCTGCTTCTCCCTCTCCCACTACCCCTGCTTGTGTTCCCTCTCTCGCTGTGTCTCTCTCTGTCAAATAAATAAATAGAATCTTAAAAAAAAAGATATAAAATATGTAGTTAACACAAAAGAAAGCAGTAATGGAGGAATAGAGGAAGAATAAAGACATAAGATATGTAGAAAACAAATAGGAAATGGCAGACTTAAACCCTACTTTATCAGTAACTATATCAAATGTAAATGGAATAAACGCTCCAACCAAAAGGCAGAGATCAACAGAACTGGATTTTTTAAAAAATGATCTAACTATGCTTTCTATGAGAGACACACTTTAAATTCATAGACATAAATAGGTTGAAAGTAAAAGAATGGGAAAAAGATATGCCATATTAACAGTAACCAAAATGGAGCTTAAGTGACTATACTAATATCAGACAAAATAGACTTTAAAGACAAAAGTTGTTGCTAGAGACAAAGAAAGACATTTTATAATGATAAAAGGATCAATTCATTAGGACTATATAATAATTATAAACATATATGCACCTAACAACGGAACCCCAAAACATCTGAAGCAAAAGGTTGCAGAATCGGAGAAACAGACAATTAAATAATAATAGTTGGAGATTTCAAAGCCTACTTTCAGTAACAAAACAACTAGACAGAAGATCAGGAAAGAAACAGAAGACTTTAATAACACTGTAAACCAACTACACCTAACAGACATCTATACAACATCTTCCAATAACAGTAAACAACACATTCTTCTCAAGTGTACATGGAACAGTCTCCAAAATAGATTATATGTTAGACCATAAAACAAGTCCCTGTAAATTTTTTTAAGTGTATTAAGTCCCAGTAAATTTAAATACTTAGAATCATAAAAAGTATGTCCTCTAACAACAATGGAATGAAATTATGTATCACTAACAAAAGGAAAAGGAAATTTGGGAAATGTGGAAATTAAACAATATTCCCTGATAATAAAAGGAACTGAGGCTTTATGGAGAAATGGCTGATTCTAGGGCCAGGGCAAAGAAATACCAGATGAGCCTGGAGCATCGTCTAGTACCAGAAAATACGGCAGTACTCAAAAAATAAAAAGGATAGTGGTATGTCAAAGGGATACAGGAGCCAACCTAAAGAAGTCTCAGTAGTCTAAGGAAGAACAATTTGAGCAAAAAACTATAAATACAAATAATAATAAGGTAGTATTGGATGGATTATACTCAAAGTATAAAATTAATATCCAAGAGTCTGTACTGACATAAAAATTGGAAGAAAGGAAGGAAAGGAGGAAGAAGAGCTAAATCTACCTTATAGAATAGTTCCAAATAATTTATCTAGCTACTCTCCCTTTCAGGAGATGGAGATTATATGTCTCTGCCCCCTTGAGTGTGGGCTGCATTCAGTGACTTGTTTCTAAAGAATAGAACATAGGAAGAGGATTTAAAAAAGTAACAGTAAAACTTGTTAACCTGGCAGAAACCTGGCAAATACTACTTCAGCCAGGTGACCAAAGCTAATATTATCAGTGATAAGTCATGTTGACCCTCTGCCTGCTGCTTCCCCTGCTTGTGCTCTGTCAAATAAATAAATAAAATCTTAAAAAAAAAAAAGGCCAACTCCCAGTTACCCATCCCCCACCCCCTCCCTCAATTTCCATTTTATTAACAGCAACTGTATCTGCCTATATTAGAAAAACAGCAGTACATTACATGTAACATATTACTTACTCTGTCCAGAGGTGATACTTGATAGTCATATGAGTTCACAGATTTCCCTGAAATAATTTGCTGCCTCCCAATACAGTGCTTAGGACACCATCCCCAAAATTCTATTAAATTCACTGTTGAAATAAATTTATCAAGAATGAGCCACATTTACTAACAATGACATGACAAACATGCATGAAAGAGGATGGGACTAGAATTATTATTTCAACTACAAATCTCTACCCTACATAACAACCCAACCACCCATTTTAAGATTTAAAAACTGAGGTTCAAAAAAGTTAAATGCCTCAGAATCAAGCAGCTGGTAGGGAAGTATCAAAGCTGGGATTGGAACCAAGGCCTGTCTGACTCCTTGATTATGAAGATAGAAAATTCTAAGTTTTGCCATTGATTTTCTTTGTAAACTTTGAAGCATTAAGGATCTCTTGGTTCTTCTATTTCTTGGTCTATAAAATAATAACTTTTCTAGACTGTATTGAAAATTAGTTACTTATGCGGCACCTGGGTGGCTAAGGCAGTTAAGCATCTGACTCTTCTTTTTTTTTTTAAAGATTTTTTTTTTTTTTAATTTATTTGAGAGAGAGAGAATGAGAGACAGAGAGCATGAGAGAGAGGAGGGTCAGAGGGAGAAGCAGACTCCCTGCTGAGCAGGGAGCCCGATGCGGGACTCGATCCCGGGACTCCAGGATCATGACCTGAGCCGAAGGCAGTCGCCTAACCAACTGAGCCACCCAGGCGCCCCAAGCATCTGACTCTTGATCTCAGCTCAGGTTTCCATCTCAGGGACATGAGTTCAAGCCCCTACTTAAAAAAAAAAAAAGTTACTTAAAGTGCTCTACCCCCAATATAACCATCATTGTTTGTATACTGAGAGACATAGGTATATATATAATGAAAACTATATTTTTATCTACCACTCAGAAACTTAAAATCAATGGGAAATAGTCTGTTACTCCATTATCTGTGCTCTTACTAAGTTATCAATGTGCTTTTGACACACTAAAAGCTGTACAATAATTTGATTTAAAATCCTAAGTAGCTATCTTTTATAGCTGTTGTCCCTGTTCTTTACAACAATCCACTAGAACAGAAAGAGTGTTTAATACTTCTAATTATTTTTAAAAATTACAGAAAGAGTGTGTTAGGTGCTTTCTTCCTTTTAAGTTTCCATTTGTTTACTTAGTGTATAATCATTAAACCCCTTTTGGTTTCCCTAGTCCCAGAATGAACACTTGGATGACTGAAAAAAACAAAAAAGTATCAAGCATATAAACTGTGTAATTAAGCCTTGTCTTGAGAAATAATTTTGAATCATGACAAGGAAGATCACTAATTTCTAAAGACAAATATGAACAAGCATTTCACAAAATCTTAGTAAGGCAGATTTAGTTTTAAAAAGGCATTAACTAATTAAACATACTCCTAGAAACTTATTTGTGGGTTTTGCTACCTTTTTTAGCTTATTTGCTTTCCATAATGGCAAAAAGATTATGGTAACCCAGTTTTTATGTTATTTTAGGATGCCATTGGGGTAATGCAAACAACGATCTTAACTAATTTTTAGTGAATGTGCCTTCCCTCTCCCAGAAGGGTGCATTGTCTTTCAATTTCTCTTTCTTTCTCTTTCTCTGGGCTCTGCATGGAATTTTCCTCTCCTTTCATCCTGATGGTGTAATATATGATCACATGTTCATTGTTGGTGGTGTGGGTACTTCCATTTCCTTCTCCTTTTTCATCTTTTCTCTCATTATGGCCTCTGACAAGATCCTCTCCAGGGTCCCTCTGATCTCTATGCTAACAGGAAAAGCACTGAAGCACTGAAATGACCAAAAGGAAGACAAAGAGAAAACAAAATCCCGAAAGCAGCTGGGAGCCCTCAGTTCTAACCATCTCTATGGAAACAATTCCACAGAGATCAATCTGGAAACAATTCTGTAGGGATCACTGGAGCAGTGGTGAACCAATCTCACCAAGACTTACAGAATTCAATTTGCAAATGGGAATACTAGATAGACTTTTTTTTTTTTCTTTTTGAGAAGAGTAGTAAAATAGGAAGACAAATAAAAATTAGATCTGCCCCTGGGGTGCCTGGCTGGCTCAGTTGGTAGAGCATGAGACTCTTGATCTCTGGGGTATGGGTTCAAGGCCCACATTGGGTATAGAGATTACTTTAAAAAATAAATAAAAACAAAAATCATTTAAAAAAGATTAGGTTTGCCCCAAAACTAGTGTACATTTTTTTCAAATTCAAAGCTTCCTACTTTCTGTAATAATAAAAAAGCAAAAGGAATGCACGTACTAATTTCAAGTCCTTCCTAAGCATTCACACTGGCAAACAGCAGAGTGCCTCATATAAGGGAACTGTGGCCAAGACACAAAGAAAACATTGCAGTTCAGTGGTGAAAAGTCATTAGAATGATTTTAGGATTGTGGCCCATAATCATACAAATTATGTGGAAAGAATGCCAAACTCAATCAGGCACTAAATATATTGTTTGAATTCAGGCAAGGGGTGAAAGGGATTACAGAATTCCATCTACCAAATCAGGTTGAAAGATTGAAAGAGTAACGTAGTGATGTAACTTGAACTCAGGGAAGAACTCCATCTGAAGTGTGGGAGCTTGGAGTCTTACTAATACAGCAATTTTTTTAACTGGGGGGAGGGGCTCAAGGTGTCAGTGACACCAGGATGTCAAGTTTCAGGCCTGTTCAAAAGTCTCCAGCCAATGAATCATTAACTGCTGGTCTCCTGAGTTGGTAATGTTTGTTAGGGGAAGTAACTTCAATTTGCCTAAAATGATGTTTGTTCCCTGAATGCATAGTTAAGTTACTTGCAACCCCAAGAAGGTCCAGAGTGCTTTAAGACCATAACCCCTGGAGTAAAACCATTTAGATTCACATTCTAGCTTCTTCACTAGGTGTGTGACCTTTAAAAAAAAAAAAAAAAAAAAGATTTAATTATTTATTTGAGAGAGCAAGCAAGCAAGCAGGAGCGGGGGGAGGGGCAGAGGGAGAGGGAGAAGCAGATTCCCCACTGAGTAGGGAGCCCACTGGCTGCAGGACTCAGTCTCAGGATCCTGGGATCATGACCTGAGCTGAAGGCAGACGCTTAACCCACTGAGCCACCCAGGCACCTACTAGGGGTGTGACCTTGAGCAACTTTTTGCACTTCTCAAACTCAGGCATCTCATCTGTAAAATGGGGACAAAAATAATGATTATCCTTTAGGATTGTAAGGAGTCAATGGATTGAGCACAGCACTAGCTCAAGCAAGCTTTTTTTTTTTTTAAGATTTTATTTGTGGGCGCCTGGGTGGCTCAGTTGGTTAAGCGACTGCCTTCGGCTCAGGTCATGATCCTGGAGTCCTGGGATCGAGTCCCGCATCGGGCTCCCTGCTCGGCAGGGAGTCTGCTTCTCCCTCTGACCCTCTTCCCTTTCGTGCTCTCTGTCTCTCATTCTCTCTCTCAAATAAATAAATAAAAATCTTAAAAAAAAAAAGATTTTATTTGTTTGACAGAAACATAGTGAGAGAGAGAACACAAGCAGAAGGAGTGGGAGAGGGAGAAGCAGGCTTCCTGCCGAGCAGGGAGCCCGATGCAGGGCTCGATACGGGGCTCGATCCCAGGACCCCGGGATCATGACCTGAGCCGAAGGCAGACGCTTAACGACTGAGCCACCCAGGAGCCCCTCAAGCAAGCTCTTAATAAATATGAATCATAATGTTACATTATCCAGGTTTTGTTTTTCTGTGTCTTGTAATGATGACCACACTGTCCCATCCCCCTTTCTCTAAGAGGTATTTTGAGGGGGTGGGCTGAAGAAAAGCAATAGGGCACTATGACCTGGCCAATTCTTACTGTCCTGTCTAAAGCAGGTTTGAGGGTGAATTAAACCATGACATGGAAATGTCCATTATATGCAGGTAATTGGCCTCCTGCCTCCACCCTACACATCTGAGATCTCATGGGGTAAAGAATTATTCAAGCTTCTCCACTGCTAACAGCCCTTATACCCCTTATACCCCCTCATTCCACCCCAAGAGCTTCCCAACGTCTGTAGTACAAAGTACAAGGTCTTTGGCTAGATATTAAAGGCCTGCAACCTAGTTTGGTCCACATTCCAACCTACAGGAACATCCCTGTGTTCAAATTCATTTCTTTCCCTCCCTTGCACTTCATAACGGTTCCTACATTTGCACTTTAACTTGCTTTGATCTCTTTACCAAGACCGTCCTGCACCCTTCCCACAGAAATTTGGCTTGCATTTTTTTTTTTATTAAAAAAAAAAAAAGCCGGGCGCCTGGGTGGCTCAGTTTTTTAGGCGACTGCCTTCGGCTCAGGTCATGATCCTGGAGTTCCGGGATCGAGTCCCACATCAGGCTCCCTGCTCAGCGGAGAGTCTGCTTCTCCCTCTGACCCTCCTCCCTCTCATGCTCTCTGTCTCTCATTCTCCCTCTCGCAAAAAAAAAAAAAAAATCTTAAAAAAAAAAAGCCATAAGGTGTCACTAAGGACCTTGGTGGTAGGCCAGCACAACCCAAAAGTATTAGGTGTCACTTGTACGTGCAATTTTCAAGAATGCAAAGCCCTATTTAGAAAACAACCCGAACTCCTCAGTCACGAGTGCCTGATTTGTCACTGAGGTTATACAGAGATGAAACTAACAAACAAAAATTAACAAATGAACTCAATAAGGAGAACAAACTGGTGGCTGCCAGAGGGAATGGGTGAAATAGATATAGGGGATTAAGAGGTACAAACGTCTAGTTATAAAATAAATAAGTCACAGAGATGAAAAGCCCAGGATAGGGAATATAGTCAATAACATTATAATAACATTATATGGTAACAGACGGTGACACTTTCCTAATGAGCACTGAGAATAGAATTGTCCAATCAATGTTGTACGCCTAAAACTAATATAACACTGTATGTTAATTATACTTCAATAAAGACAAGTGGAGAGATGAAAAGCAAGAGAGAACAGGAAGGCACAGGAGAAAGCGAGTAACTTTCTCCTGGGACTATCAAAGGGGAAATTGAGAGGCCTCAGGGGAGGAGACCCGCTGGTGGGGAGGGGGGCGGGGCCGGTGCCCTAGTGCCGCGGAAGGGAAGGAATCCCAGACCAAGAGCCAAAATGGGGGTCTGGAGGACACTTCTGTATCTTTGCGGGGGGGGGGGGGGGACACTTATTTTTACTGCATAACACAAACCTGACAAGAAAAGCCCTCCTCGCATTTGGCCGCCGAACCACGTGGCATCCCTTTCCTGCAGGTGACGCAGGGGTATGGGTGGGGCCTCTACGGAATCTGTTCTTGGTGCGGACAGAGAATCGAACTTCTCCAAACCGCTTCAACACACACTGGCAGAACTACTACTGTCACTTCACATCCTCCCGGAGTGGGCAGAAAGGTAGGCTCTAAGCATTTAACAGTTTTACAGTAATCCGCGTCTTTTTCTAACGGGACCAGCTCCGCTACTTTCCACTGCTTCCCCAACACACAGGACAACCCCTTAGCGCGCAAGCGCACTTCTTGCTTAAGCGCCAAGGCGGGATCGAGGCTCTTGTCTCGCGAGAGTGGGCCCGTCGGTCTTCGTTGCTCTCGCCCCACCCCCTCCTTCTCGCTCGCTCTCTCCCATCCCCCCAAGCCAGTCGCTCTGCTGCGCAGCTCTCTTAGCGGTTGTCGCTGGTGGAGGCGGTTGGAAGGACCGTTGTGGCGAGTGCTACACGAGACGAGCGACTTCTTCCTCTTCCCGACCGGCCCCGCGAGCACCGGAGTCGGCGTTACTGTCGCCCGACAGGGTATCTGAAGTAAAAGGGGGTAGGTTGGGCTGGTGGTTTCGAGAGCCGAGTCGGGAGAAGGACGAAAGAGACTGGGAGGGGGTGGGGTGGGGGGGGAAGTGTGGAGGTCGCCGCTCGGAGGCGGCCAGACTGCGCCTCCCAGGCGATCTCCCACTTCAAGGAGGGCGGCCTGCTGGGGGGAGGACATGCTCGGGTGAAATTCAGTGGACGAAACTGAGGCCCGGAGTGGGGGTCATCCAGCATTTCCCCTCTTTCCGTGCTGGTTTGGCCTCCGCCATTTTGAGTACGGTGGCGCCGCCACCTCGGCTTCCCGCCCTTCCCCTCTTTCTACTTTTTGCCCCTGAGCTTCCGAAAACTGATTTAGAAGGCCGGGACGGGGTGGGGGCGGGGGAAGGTCAGAGCGCCCCGGAAGGGACGAGGGTGGGGAACGAAGCGAGCTGGGAAAGACTGGGCACTTGGGGGGGGGGGTCTGGGCTGGCGGGCGCGCTCCCGATGGAAATGGCGCCGGATGGGCCTGGCCTCCCACCGCGGCCTCCCTTCCTCCGCAGTCTCGGCAGGGCTACCAGGGCTGGCGGGACTGCGAGTGACTTCTGACGCAGATTCCCAAGATGAGAGAGGCTGGAGCTGGGGGAGGAAAGCCAATGGCGACGAAGGCGCTCAACTCCCAAATCCAGGACAAAGGAGGCAGTCGGCCTCCTTTGTAATTCCGCCGCCCGGTGGCGAAGGTTTTAAAGCCAGGCTTGGCTGCCGGACGGAGAGGGGGCGGGGGTGGGGCGGGGAGGGGCGTACTCTCCTTAGCTCTCTGGTCTCTAGGGCAGCTAGATAAACGAAAAGTCTCCGGGGAGGAATAAAGGACGCTTAGCCGGCCCTTATATTCCAGATTTGGAACTTCGAAAAGAGTACGTACTCATTTTCCAAAGGGTGTTTTTTTTTTTTTTTTTCTTCTCACGTTTATCTTAAACGTAAACACTTTGTGGGTAAATGTTTTGTAAGCAGTAAGCGGGTGACTTACCAAATAGGAATGTGAAATGGGCATATTTCAAATAGGTCGTTTAGGACCAGTGAATTATATAATAGCTTCCTGAACTTTTGGGCGGGGGTGGGTGGTTTAGCAATGGTTTTGTGTAGTTTGGCACATACTGGGTTATCATTTACGTAGGAGTTTTACCTTTGGGAAACAGTTGTTAAAACACAATTAGTGACGGTGATGGCATAAATTTGTGTAGCAGTTGAGTTACCGAGTTTTCAGTATTAAATCTCCAAAGGTTACATGTTGTGCAAAACATGTAACAAAAAGGATGTGGAAGTAAAATACATCAAAATACAGTTAGCGTTTATTTTACTTTTGGTAGCTAAGCATTATTTTTTTAGTATAGGACTGTGGTAGTATTATGACCCAGAAAATAGGCCTACTCAACAAAAAGACAAACCGAAAGCCCAGTCCTGTGGTGGTGTGATTTTTGGTCCTTAGAACACAAGAGAACTGGGTCTGTACTTTTCATTGAGTAGGGTACAAAGTGACAGGCAGCTTGAGAGTAACAGTTTCCAATAATAGCTTTGAGTCCTTACAAGAACTCTATTACCTACTTTTTTCAGCTTTAAAAAACAACCTTACTATTGTTGAAGACGGTCTGATTTTTAGTAGCTTTTGAAAAAAGGCCAGTTTCCTGTAAAATAGTACATCATAAAACCGCTTTCCTGATTGGATTACTCTAGAAACCTTTTTCTGCCCTCTTTCATCTGCATCATGATCTGGAAACCCATCTGATTGCCTTTATATTTTTAATAACCAGGTTATTTTTTTGGTGTTCTTACTTTGGTAAACAAGTGGCTGAGCTGCAGTAGGTGATGGTAACTTTGTTTTAGAGAAGAACTCCTTTATACATTCAGACTTCACCTCCCTTTAGGTATTAGTTGTGTGTCTACTTTTTCTACTGGAAAATTAAGGAGCAAGCACGTTGGAAAGGGGAAATGATGTAAATTTTTCATTTTAGTTAGTACCGCTTTTTGCCAAAGTTTGAAGAACATTCTCATTTTTTTTTTAGGACCAGCTGGCTACCATTTATAAAGTTATCTATTGGTGCATCACACCCTAACTTTATGTATTATACTTCAGAAGATAGTAGTATATGCCTCTGTGTTACAAAGGAATTCAGTGTTTCATTTGACCTCTGTTAGGTGCTTAGCAGCTTTGAGATACAATTCACATACCATAAACTTCACCCATTTAAAATCCATACCGTACATGGACTTTTGTGACTGGCTTCTTTCACTTAGCATAACTTTTAGGAAATTAAACTTCTATTCAAAACTGACTACAGTTATCTTAGTTCAACTGCTGGTATTTTTAATTGGTGCTAACACTTGGCAGTCTTAAAGCAGAATTGAGATTAGTCATGACATTGTTGGAAAGAAAGGTTGAGATGGATTATCATGAATAATTAGTAAACTCGAGGTAGTTTCCGGGACAGCTTTATTAATGTACTACAGCAGATTGTCTTTTTGTATGCCTCCAGAGTTTGTCTTGGTTTTGTTTTGTAAGTAGAATTTCAGAGTCACATTTTGAGTTTTGAAGAAGTCTAGTGTGGCTTTGTGTACTCTTAATACATGTGCAGTGGAAAGTCATCCAATAAAATAGTTGTCTTCCGAATCTGGTTAATTTTTCGTCAACTTAAAATTGCGTTAATAGGATAGTGTGATTTTTATAGACTTAATATTTTGTTTTATATAGGTCTCTTTGGTGTGGACTGATGAAAACCAAAACTAGTTTGCTTGCTGGTGTTTCTTGGAAAGGGCTAAATTTTATAGTAAAGATAAGTCAATTTCCCATCCTTTTTTGTGTGTGTTCCCCAGTGTTACAATGAAGAAAGAAATGGGCTAAATGATAAAAAGCATCACACTGTCTTTTCACAACAGATTAGATTGGTTTTGCAAAATACTAAATATTTTTCATGAGGAAGTAACGTGATGTTACCTCCTCTCCACTTTTTTCTTCCATTCTTGAATCATCCTTTATAGAGAAGTGTTTTTGTTTTGTTTTGATTTTTTGTTTTTTGTTTGTTTGGTTTTAAGTTTGGGGGGCTTTTTTTGTTTTTTAAGAGATCTTCAGTATGTCTCAACTTTTTTCCCAGACTCAATCAGGGTGTACTTTCGGGACTACTCTAGAACAGTATTTTTTATCTAGCTAACACATGTTATAGTAAACATTTCCAAAAATCCTCACCTCACCCCCCCACCTTGACAAATTCTATGGAAGCAAGCCTAAGTTGATTTTGGAAACAATTTGTAACTATCTTTACTTCTTTTCAGGACTGGGGATAGTTTTCCATCCTTTAAGGTTCATTTATTTTGTGGTATATTTCAGTAGTTTTACAGGAGGGTCCCTTAAAATCCAGTAACAAGGCTACCATCGAATGAATGCCATGCTGCAGACTAAGCATTATAAATAAGTCTTAAAACAGTCTAGAGAGGTATGGGCACCACTGTTATATTTTAGAGCTGAACACAGAGGTTAAGTTTGTTTAATCAACCAGCCAGTGAATGGCAGAATAGGGATTCAAAACCAGTTTCTCTTTCTCCCTCTCTCTCTCTCTCTCTCTCCCCCTTAAAAATGCATATCCATTTTAGGTGCCTAAAAATTAGTTGTAATGTCTGATAAAAAAAATCTTAGTCTTCCCACTTTGGATCTCCATGTCTAGAGTGACTGCCAGGATTTTTAAAACAGCAAAACAAGTATGCAAGGTGATTCATACGCAGAGGTATTTGATTAATAAACACATTCGGAAATTTTCTACCTTAGGTTATTTTAAATGCACATATTCTAGGAAAAAAATTTTACTCTTTGCAGATGCTCCCCCTAACAGTTGGAGTGATATAATTAGATGGTGTGAAATCAAGTATTAGTGAACACTGTTATGAACTATGTTGAAGCGTAAAGGAATCAAGTGAACAAATTGTCTTGTTTACAGGGGAGGAGGTGGTGAGGGAAAGGTTTGAAATACTCAGGTGAGTAGGATTCCTACAGCTGCTTAGTGAAATTTGTAAGATCTGGTAAGTTTTTGCAGCTGAAGGACTTCTGCATTAGCCTCCTTAAAGTGTTCTGGAATTCTAAAAGAAAGGACTATTGTCTTTTGGGAAGGGAACTGGGTGTGGATGGGTTCTTTTTGGAGGGCTAGGAGGGCTTCTCACTGTACCCTAAAATACTTTTTGAATGTTAATGTATTACGTTTTTTAAAATTTGTGTTTAAATGTAAAGCAGTGAGTGAACTGGTTTTGAATGTACTATCTCCAGTAACTTCCCAGTAGGTAGCTTCAAAAACACCGGTACTGTTGGAAGGCATTCACTTTTGAGTGGACTTTTACCTCAATTTTAAAACTCACCCTAATTAACTCATTTTAAAACTTGCTTTAGAGATAGGAATTTTTCCTCCTTCAAAAACAATTTGATGTGTTCAGAATTAAAAGTGCATCTAAAAAGTTAAGACTTTTTGTAATGCCATTTTTCTAACAGAGAAGTACTCATTGACCTTTTGACTTAGGCTCTTGCTGTGAGTGGACAGTGGTGCTATGTGCAGCTTTTGAGTAATTAAGTTTTAAAGAATTTACATGATTCAAATGAATAATAAGTAAAACCTGAAAAAATGTGAATGAAAATTTGAGAGATGAGGAAAAGACTAGAGTTGATGTCAAGATGACAAGAAATAGAATTTGAAGACTAATATTGTAATTGTGTAAGCTTTCTTAAGATTGGGCATTATATAAAATTTGGCCCTTAGAAATTTGGTACTTTTCGGAGGGGAGGGTCAGGTATCACTCACTTTTCCCAGTCTTTTTGCCTACCTCAAAATGGGAAGGTGTCATGCCTTTGAATTGTGGCATTGTCAACAAGCCATATGTTATATTTCCTGTTGTGCACCACTGAGCGATGATGTTTCTTCAGTACCTGTAGCAAGAGTATATTTTGATTGACTGCTTTATGTGCTTGTTTATTTTTTATAGCATTTAAATCAAACGTTATTGAGATGGATTGGGTTATGAAACATAATGGTCCAAATGACGCTAGTGATGGGACAGTACGACTTCGTGGACTGCCATTTGGTTGCAGCAAAGAGGAAATAGTTCAGTTCTTTCAAGGTACCTCTAGTATTAGTAAAAGTTTAGTAGTATTTTAATTTTATATTTTTATTATATTACTCAGTTTTTAATTTGTAAAACCCATTTGTTTCGGGGACTTTTGAATACGATATCTTGGTTAATGTATTATGAAATATGCTCCAGTTAGTACTGAATACAGAATGTGTAGAATATGTAAAACCTAACTAATGTGCATTAAGCTTAATTGAGAATAATTATGTATGATGAAATGAACCATGAATTATATGGAGCATAGTTAAATTTGATTTAGCTTTTTTAATGTAATATAGGTGAGCTTTTAGTGTGTGTAATTTAAAAAGACTGGTTGCAAAAAAATATGTAATCCAGTAATATTTGAAAAAATCTTCCGCTTGTATTACGGGGTGATGGGAAACTTAAGCTTTTTTGTTTTGTTTTTGTTTTGTTTAGACTTGTTTTAAATATTTGATTCAGATGGGAATGTTTCAGCCTTTAACACTGTTCCCCTTGATGGGGTTATTTGTCCTTGGGTTAAAGGGTTGGAAATCGTGCCAAATGGGATAACATTGACGATGGACTACCAGGGGAGAAGCACAGGGGAGGCCTTCGTGCAGTTTGCTTCAAAGGAGATAGCAGAAAATGCTCTGGGGAAACACAAGGAAAGAATAGGGCACAGGTGGGGATGGAGAGTTTGGGATGGTGTTAAATTTTTATTTTTTGGGGGTTGTGGGTCACTATTGCTTAATGGGGGGTTTACAATAACATTTTTCTGGGGTAGTTTAAAAGAATTGATAATTATCTAAATTTAACTTGGAAACTACAGATTTGGGTGGGGAATTAATGCTAATAGTTTGCTTAAATTAAAATTAGATTGTTTCCATTTCTCTGTAGGATGTTGTTGATAAATGCTTTTGTATAATCAGCTATTTTCTCTAAACACCTATTATGTACTAAAGGAAACAAGCTAAAAATATATATTATATGAATTATTTTCAAGTGACTAATTTGTCTATGTAAAACTTAAATATTAACTAAGTTTGTAGGTGTAAAAAATGTTAATTTATGGTGTATTTAGGCAGTTTAAATTGGGTTATGTATCTAGATGTAGAAAAACTTACTGCATTTTTGCCCAATATCTTATTTATTCTAATACATTTACGCTGAAACCTGTACCTTAAACCATTTTTTAAATAGGTATATTGAGATCTTCAGAAGTAGCAGGAGTGAAATCAAAGGATTTTATGATCCACCAAGAAGATTGCTGGGCCAGCGACCGGGACCATATGATAGACCGATAGGAGGAAGAGGGGGTTATTATGGAGCTGGGCGTGGAAGTATGTATGACAGAATGCGACGAGGAGGTGATGGATATGATGGTGGTATGTGTATCTAATGAACAAAGGTTCTGTTGTCATTTTCTTAATGTTCCTGACACTTTGTCAAGAAATATAGAAATGGCAGTAATTTCAGTACCTACTAGGTTTTAAAACCTGTTCATGAAAATATGGATTCCCGTGGCCAGCTATGGGACTTGATTGATGCACATATTGGCACCTAGAGAAGTTATACAGAAATTAAAATGAAGATATTGGCATATTTTGACACTTTCTGTTTGACATCAGGATGAAAGTTAATTTTGATGTCTTAAATGTATTCTTTTGAGTTTTTTTTATTTCCACCGAGTGTTACTGCTTTTTTTCACATGCACTAAGTTGGGAGTTGTAAACTTGTAATAATAACCAGACTGCTTACCACAAAATGATTTTATAAACTGGATTATAAAATTTATCTCTTGAAAGTGTATTCATGTATTTCTCATTAAATTACACAGGTTATGGAGGTTTTGATGACTATGGTGGCTATAATAATTATGGCTATGGAAATGATGGCTTTGATGACAGAATGAGAGATGGAAGAGGTAAATATTAAAGACATACTCCTTTTTAGGTGAATGTTAAGTATTTGTTTTACAACCATTTAGTGGTGGTAAAAGGTGACTTGCATGAAATCGTCAGCTTGAGCATATTTCAGAACATACCTATGTGGGGCTTTATATAGATGTATACTTACAGGTAAATTCTCGATTCGATGTTTAGAACTACTAAGATTAATTGGTTGTCAAAGAAAAAGGTATAAATAGGAAAAGGTATGTGTAGGGAAGAAGTGTTTTGTTGAAATGCTTTACTACATGTATCAGTAGTTGATAATCTTTGGAAATTTTATTCTCTTAGGTATGGGAGGACATGGCTATGGTGGAGCTGGTGATGCAAGTTCAGGTTTTCATGGTGGTCATTTTGTACATATGAGAGGATTACCTTTTCGTGCAACTGAAAATGACATTGCTAATGTGAGTAATTTATCAGTGATTTTATATTTTATCTGGTATCTAGTTTTGAAGCATTCTTAATGCTCTCATCTTTTTCTTTATAGTTTTAATGTCAAAATCCCTTTAATAGGAAATATGTACATATTCTTATCATACTGGTTGATGAACATTTTTTTGTCCATTGTATGCTGACTTATCTGGGACTCAAGCAAGTAGAAAGTTGTATTCATAAAGTCTAGTTAAGAATTTAGTGAAAAGATTGATCGGCATAGAGTGGAGAGGACTGGAAGATAATTGCCCTTGTGTCAAGTTTTGAAAGTGGAAAATATAAAAAGTGAATAAGGTTTAGTTGTTTGGTTCAGCTTTGTAGCTACAGCGTGATTAGAAACAGGAGCTGTGAAAATAATGGGAGTAGATGCTATTGCTGTTTTGAAACTGGTCGGTTTCAAATTGGTTAGAGTATCTGCAGACTTCAGTCCATGTGCATCTAGTCACACCCATTCATTTACCTGTTGAGTAGTTGCAGTAGACATCTAGTGGCCTACAAAGCCAGGACTATTTACTACGTAGCTCTGAAAGAAATTTACCTATAGATCTTACTGGGAACTGATTGGTCCTAAGTTCCAGGTACGTTTTAGGATTCCTTTAACCTGATTAACTTGTGATTTACAACTAAGTGATATATTTTGGAGATATCCATGTACAGTTTGTGTCAGTTTGTCAAATTCCATTGGTCTGAATCATAACACCTAAATTCTCTGCACATGTTTCTAAGTCTCTGGTGACCTATTTATCCTTCAAACAGTAATTTTGAAATATCTTTCTTGGGAGGAGTGGGAACGGAGGAGTTAAATTCTCCCTCTTAGTGGTAGGGTATGAGACGTTTTCATTTATTTAGAGTGAACTATGCTTTGGGTTAGATTTTTATTATTAATTTTTTTTACTCACTTAGCTTCCCCCCCCTTAGCTTACTTTATTTAAATTATTTTAAAAGGTTTTATTTATTTATTTGACAGAGAGAGTATAAGCAGGTAGAGCAGCAAGGAGAGGGGGGAGCAGGCTCCCTGATGAGCAGGGAGCCCGATGCAGGGCTCCATCCCAGGAGCCTGAGATCACGACCTGAGCCGAAGGCAGATGCTTTTAATGACTGAGCCACCCAGGCATCCCCACGTAGCTTATTTTAAAGAGATCGTTTCTTTGCATTTTCCTCTTAAGTGCATTAGTTTATATTTCCAGAACCTTTGTAGTTGATTTGTTAGCTTTGCAATACAGGGCAGTAAAAAGGTTTGTTTTAATGGATGAGGGAAAACCAAAGTATGTGGTAATTTACTTTGAATAATCTAAATAGAAAAATTAGTGGGGCACCTGGGTGGCTCAGATGGTTAAGCGTCTGCCTTCGGCTCGGGTCATGATCTCGGTCCTGGAATCAAGTCCCACATGGGGCTCCTTGCTTAACAAGGAGCCTGCTTCTCCCTTTCCCTCTGCCTGCTGCTCCCCGTTTGTGCTCTCCCTCTCTCTCTCTCTGGCAAATAAAATCTTTTAAAAAAGAAAAATTAGTAATAAGTGTTTTCTTTTGTTTAGTTCTTCTCACCACTAAATCCCATACGAGTGCATATTGATATCGGAGCTGATGGCAGAGCAACAGGAGAGGCAGACGTAGAATTTGTGACACATGAAGATGCTGTAGCTGCCATGTCTAAAGATAAGAATAACATGCGTAAGTGGTATCCTTGGCTTGCTATCTCTTTTCTTAGATGTGAACTTGCTTATGAAATAACATTTGTAATTCCTCAAATATAAGATGTTACAGGGTCTGTAGGTAACTCTTGGCAGTCACTGGGACCTGAAGCCATATGGCCTCTAAGATGGCTTTCCAGGGGGTTTTTTATTGAAGAGTTAACTCAGACTCAATACTTGACAGGTTATCTGAGCTCAATTAAAAAGGGAAAATAGGTATATTACTTGGCACTCACTTGAGTTCCCATGCCATTTGCAAATTACCACTTTTTAACCCATCCATTAAGTTAGTTGGGTAATTATTTCTACATGCCATCAGAGCTATTCTAAGCTGTAGTCAGTAAATAAGTTTTCATGGACATTATTTTCATGATTGGAATTCATTTCTTTGGACATGGAATGTATTTTTAAGAAGCACAGTGACTGGTTCTAAAATAATGAATCAGCCCCTTTTATAGATGAGGAAACGGAGGCCCCGACCACGTTTTATGTGTAGTGTTGTGCAGTTTGAACAAAATTTGGTAGGTTAGGTTTTAGCCCTACCTGGCATTCATCACTCCACTAGGAAGTATAGAAATACACTTTCAGGCTAATACTAGCACAGGTTAATATTTGCCAATTATCCTTTTATTGATAAATTTTGATCCATCATTGCTTCCCTATTACTTTTTGTCTTAAAGAACATCGGTACATTGAACTCTTCCTGAATTCTACTCCTGGAGGCGGTTCTGGAATGGGAGGTTCTGGAATGGGTGGCTACGGCAGAGATGGAATGGGTAGGTAAAGTTTTTAAAATGAGCAGAGTTACACACTTAGCAAACAATCTCACACTTTTTTTTTCCCTTTTAAAGATAATCAGGGAGGTTATGGATCTGTTGGAAGAATGGGCATGGGTAACAATTACAGTGGAGGATATGGTACTCCTGATGGCTTGGGTGGTTATGGTAAGTGTCCTTGGTTACTGTGGTTTGATTTGTTAGTCCCCATGTATGTAGATACTTTTAAATTCATGTATTATCTTCAATGAAGTACGCACGGATATTTCCTGCTAACAAGTCTTTTTTTTTTTTAAGGCCGTGGTGGTGGAGGCAGTGGCGGTTACTATGGGCAAGGTGGCATGAGTGGAGGTGGATGGCGTGGCATGTATTAAAGCATAACCACCAACATAAAAGTCCTGACAACAGCGTCTGGTCTACTAGACTTTCTTACAGATTTAATTTCTTTTGTATTTTAAGAACTTTATAATGACTGAAGGAATGTGTTTTCAAAATATTATTTGGTAAAGCAACAGATTGTGATGGGAAAATCTGTTTTCTGTAGGTTTTATTTGTTGCATACTTTGACTTAAAAATAAATTTTTATATTCAAACCACTGATGTTGATACTTTTTATATACTAGTTACTCCCGAAAGATGTGCTGCTTTCATAAGATTTGGGTTGATGTATTTTACTATTAGCTCTACAAGAAGTAGTGTAGTGCAATTTTAGAGGACAGTGGTTCACCTTTGCATAAACTACAAGTCTTATTAATAAGCAGACATCTGGAATAGAACTTGGAAAATAGTGTAACTTTTTTTTCTCCTGGACAATACTGTAAATATAAAAACCTAAAGATGAGTGTCGGTGGCTTCAGGAGTATAAACTCAGCTAATTTCTATTTTAGTCATTCTTTTCAAATGCCATTTATCCAGGCATAGCTCTGAAACATTGAATATCTTAAGAGGTATCTGGATTTCTGAATATTCATAATTGTGTTACCTGGGGATGAGAATGTTGGAAGTAAATTCTAGCCTTAGATTTTAGAATAAAATTCACTCAGCACTTGACTGGAGTACCAAAAAATGTTTCCAAAAAAGTGATAGTTGTAAGTAAGTGATCTCAAAATGTCTTAGACTAGGTTAAGATTCTCAGTGACATGAGAATTCAGTACAAGAATATTTACTGTGGAGTATAATTCTCACAGCTGTATTTTCAGCTTTCCTGCCCAATAAAGCATATGGTTTTTCAATAACTGTATAAATGACTAAACAAATGTAAGAGACAAGTCCATGTGATAGTTTCAATTAAAATGAGTCCTGGAAGTCGGATTTTATATTTGGTATCTGTTTGGAGTTTTAGAGCTATTGTGTTAAAAAATACTATATGTAGCAAGGAAAAGGTGCTTTTTACTTTTAATCCCTTTGATCAATATGGTTTTTTTTTCCAAATTGGCTAATGGATCAAAATGAAACCTGTCAATGTGAATTCAGTTATTGACCTTGTTACTTGTTTTTGCTAGAAATGTTATTAATGTAATAAATATCAATGTGGGAGATAATAGTGTGGCCTCTGTCCTAGAATGCTTTTGTGTCAGTTACTGATTGTAAAATTGGTAGAAGATACTCTTAAGTGAACATTAAGTAAAGTGACACCTAAGGAGTGATTTCTGTTAGAGAAGGAAGTTGTGTTAGCTTAAATGGAACTTACCGGCTCAAGCAGTGATCCGTTTTAATGTTTGTACCCCTCCCTTAAATTACCCATTTAAATATTAGGCTCATACCATTTACCTTTTTTTAAAGATACTGTGTGCTTTTATTTTCCTAGGACCTGCCTTATTAAAATCTAAGTAATAAGGTATAAAAAGTTGTAAATGCAAGTTGCCCTTTGAAAGGCTAATTTTTTCATATCTTTTATTTGGTTTATAAAATTCACATTTTAAAACATTGCAGAGTAGAAGAATTACAGTCACAATTCCTTGGCACCATGATAGCATTATTATGGTAGTACTGGCTAGACAAGGGAATGGTATGTGAAATTTATTAAGATAAATACTTTCTATGAGAGCAAATCTTGAAGATTAGAAAGTGTAGGTTCACAATACAAACTGGAAGTTTTATAACAAAATCCAACATTTAGTATAAATGGCTTTTAAATAAGAGCCCAAACTAAATGAAGCAAATTGTATTGCTGCCATAAAAGCTTGACTACAAAAAGCCCAAAAATCAATGGTGATTAAACAGGAGTTTTGAATAACAAAGAATTTAAGGGGGAACTGAAAATCATGGTTTTACTTGTTGAATGAAACCCAGCTTTGGAATTTAGGCAAAATCACATTTTAAGATTTGTACTAATAAGCACAGTAATAATAAACCTAGTATTTGAAATTTCATTTGCTTATTCTCATTTTTAACAATCATAAAAATGTTAATCATCCCATCAATACAAAACAGTTCAAGAATATAATTCTCTTGACAATATTTCTGTTGGCATTCAAGAAGGACCACCTAAAAATCTGTACAGTTCTAACTGAAGACCTCAAAAGCTAACTGGATATGGAGAAAATCTCAAAATACTGGTTTCATACTTTGGCAATTTAGAAAATTAATTTTAAACCCTAGTGAAAGTATATATACTCTGAGGAGAGGATCCTGCAGAATAAGTTACCCCGTCTTAGGTGGGAGGGGGGGTGGACATGATTAATTCACTCAATGTAATGCTCCTAGGGAGTAACCAAAGATTCCTATCTAACCTGTTTGGAAGGTTCAGACTTAAAGTGCATGGCTGAAGTTAATACCAAAGGGGGGGGGGGATCTCCCAAGTGGTGATGCTGTTCAAAGGATTAATTATACAAGGGTAACATTTTACATATTCTTGGTGTGCTAGAAGTATGGTAAAATGGGATTAGTGTTTATTAAGTCTTTCGTGCTTGAAACAGATCAAGTATTTCATGGCAGGGCTGATACTTCACTCTATACATAACTGCAGTAGTGGATCACTACATTGTAATGCTTCCTAAAAGTTACTGGAATGGAAATAGAATAAAATTTTTAATTACTCAAATCCTATCAAAGACAAACTATTTGAGGTTTCTCCTTTAATGCTTAGAGGAGAATCAATCAGGAGCCTGTAATCGCTTACTATTAATAAACATTTTTTTTCTGGGGATGGATTTTTCCTTTTTAATTTGAAGAGGTGTGAGCCCTCCCTAAAAAAGTCAGCAATTTGGCGAGTCAGGTGTAGCATATGGAAAGTTGTGCAAGTAACAACGTAATGTAAAAGGCTGGTTTAACTTCCTTTCAAAATAAGGAAAAAGTTAAGGTAAAATAATACCTCTTTAACCTACTATATCTGAAAAGTATCAATAAATACATTGATTAGAAGAAGACCAAAAGGAAATTTTATAGAATAAAATAGTTGGCCTTTTCTAATGCAAAATGGGCAAAGGAAGTGGGACAGAAAGGACAAGTAATTAAGGTTGAAACCTTAGCAAGCTAATGAAAAGTCTGTTGAACTGGAATATTAATACTTGTAAAAAGTTCAACGCATTTCTGATCTTTCTGAGAACTGTGAAGCTTTAAAGTGCATTAAAATTACAGGCACCATCAAATACCAACTTGACAATATGCAGAATAAAAGAATCTGAATCCCTATTTTTAAGAAGGCCTTTACAAAATAAGGCAAATGTGTGTTAGCTCTGCTATCTGGCCTTTCTGGTGGCTTCATAAGTTACATGATTATTACATCAATTAGGAATTAAGTTATTTTAAAGCATGCCCTGTTGAAAGTTCTTTTTGAATAACAATGAGCTATTCTACAGCTTCTAATTCCCATGAACTGAATACATGGAAGATAAAACTGGTACCAATACAGTCTGAAAGCTGCTTAAGAAGGGCTGTCTAAATACATCATGTACATGGTTCATACATTAACCGTTCATTGTAGGTACTTTCATACATAAGGACTTAATTCTGGAGTCTTATGGCAAATTAGATGAGCATCTCTGGATCAGCAATGCGTGACAGGAATCACAAACCCGTACTGGCTTTGGTGAAGAAGGCAAAGGCAGTTCATTGTCAGAGCAAGCATTACAGAAAATTTCCCCACAGTTTCTACAGTGGTGCTATTAAATGGAAAAATCAAAGAAAAAAACTGAGTTAAATTAGAAGCCATGTTTGCATCAAGTCCTTTGGACTCACTTCCTATCTCCCTTACCTTTCTCTTAGAGAGTGAGAATTCCTTTTCACAAAGTTTACAATGTGTTGCTTCTTTGTCCTTCAACCAAACCAGTCCCTAGAAGGAAGAAACACGAATATTAATGCTCAAATGGTTAACACTTTAAAAACTACATGTGAAAACATTTTCAACCAAGAACATCTTGTAGGAATAGAGAGAGAGAGGACTTGGAAATGAGTCCTTTAAGAGATACTGAAATAGCTGGAGAATAAGTGTGGGATTTGCTTCAAAATAATCTGGATGAGGAGGAAGGGATAGGGGTTGACTATAAATACAAGATAGGCCATGTACTGTTAAATATTCAAACTGGGTAATGGGTTAATTTTTCTCTGTACAATTGTTTATGTTTGGACATTTCCATTATAAAATGTTTAAAAATTAATGGGAATTTTCTTTAAGGAATAAAGAGCCTTAGCGATTATCTAGTCCAACAAAATTTAAGGATACATTTTCACTATGAAATGCATATGAGTTTGGCATTATGTATACCATATACCACAGTAAGTCCTTAAAATTTGAAGAGAATTTGGAAATCAGATGTTAGAATTCATTATTTTAGAGGAGACTTCACCTTAAGTTAAGTCTTACATGGCTATTAATTTCCCTTAAATTCTATAACAAATGTAATGGCTACTGTGTAGATGAGTAGAAAACATATATGTATTGTAAGTTATTAACAGGTGAGAGTGTGACACCTGAAATTTCTAAATTGACCCATTCTTAACCCATCTAAGATCCTGGCTAGGAACACTTTTTTCCCTACAAAAGCAGTTTTGTTAAATGACGCCAGTTTTATATGAGAAGACCCAGGTGAAGGAACAGTCTTCAATGTTTCTGATTAACCTCATCACATGACTAAGCCACGTTGCTGCTGCCGAAGAACCAAGTACAGCTGACCCTTGAACAACTGGGGGTTAGGGGTGCCGAACTCCACATCGACAAAAATCTGCATATAACTCTTGATTCCTCCCAAAACTTTATATTTAATAACCTGTTGACCAGAAGCCTTACCAATAACAGTTAACATATATACTGTATATGTATTACATGTATACATATACTATTTTATTCTTACAATAAAGTAAGCTAGAGGGGAAAAAAAACCTGGACAGCTCATATCAGACACACAAGTAAAGTGACTTCCCAAATGTCCAAAAGCCTAATGGAAGCAGCTTTGCTTCCTGCCAAGCCATGGGATCATGACCTGAGCTGAAGGCAGACAGTTAACCAACTGAGCCACCCAGGCGCCCTGTGCTAGCGTTAAGTTGTATTTATACAGTTATATACATGGTATGTTTCATAATGAAAATTTTACAGAGCTTAAATAATGACAGTTGGGCAGACATCCCTACCCATCCAAAAAAAATGTGAGAGCAAAATAAAAGGCATATACACAGATGCACAAATTCTTAAAACCTTTATCTTTTCAACTCAGCATTTTCCAGGAAGCTACCAAGGGATGCATTTCCCAAAACAAGGGAGCAAACCAAGAAAGAACTTAAAGGGTTCAGGAACCCTTTTAGGTAACAGGAACCCTAACATATGAGAAGGATAAAAGGAATTCTAAGAATGGCAGCAAAGGAAAATGTCAGGACAGGGGTGACCAGACTGAAGCAGGAGAGCAAAGAACTCCATGAGGGATGACTCCAAGGAAAAAAGAACAAACGAAATAATTACCTGATTCATTTTGCCATGGGAAAAACTTTTTTTTTTTTAATTTTATTTATTTGAGAGAGCTTGAGCAAGAGAGAGCACAAGCAGGGTGAAGGGCAGAGGGAGAAGCAGACTCCCCACTGAAAAGGGAGCCCAACGTGGGACTCAATCCCAGGACCCCAGGATCATGACCTGAGCCAAAGGCAGACACTTAACTAAGCCACCCAGGCACCTCAACATGGGAAAAACTTTAATCAAGAAGCATGTTAGGGGAAAAAAATAAATACAAATAAAAAATAAATCAAGCAAGCAAGCAACCATGTTAGGGGTGGGGTGGCTGGGTGGCTCAGTCAGTGGAGCATCCAACTCTTGGTTTCCGCTTAAGTCATGATGGAGCCCTGCGTTGAGCCCCGAGTGTTCAGTGTGGAGTCTGCTCGTCTCTTTCCCTCTGCCTACCCCTCCCCCATTATCACACCCTCTCTCTCAAATAAATAAATCTTTTTTTTTTTTTTTAGATTTTATTTGTCAGAGAGAGGGAGAGAGAGGGCACGAGCAGGGGGAGGGACAGGCAGAGGGTGAAGAAAGCTGCCCACTGAGCAGGGAGCCCGACATGGGGCTCAATGCCAGGACCCTGGGATCATGACCTGAGCCGAAGGCAGACGCTTAACCGACTGAGCCACCAAGGTGTCCCTAAATAAAATCTTAAAAAAAAAAAAAGAAAAAAGCATATTATAAAGGTGTTTGAAGGTATAAGAAAACTCAAATGCTCTAATTCAACAAAACTTTTTTTAAAATTTTTTAAAATTCAATTTAGTTAACATATAGTATATTTTTAGTTTCAGGGGAAAGGCAATTATTAACTCCAGAAGAAAAAAGAAATAGTTCAAGAAAGAAAATATAATCACAACAAACTACATGGCCCAGCAAAGAGCAATATTTAAATAGTCAAAGAATATATAGTAAATGAATTCCATGAAAACTTTTAATTATATTGGGTGGACAATGAAGAGCAAACAGACCAGGGTGAGAGTGGGCAAAACTCCTCATCCACCATGCTAACCAGGCTATACAGACAGGTCTAAAATAGGTCTTAAATAAATGAGTGAATAATATATACTGCCTATTATTTAGAAATGGGGGGTAAAGCCAGAAGGAACGACTAAAAGAATCGGAAGTTGCCTCCTTCAGGTGGCAGGAGCTAGGGTGGATGAGGGACAAGGGGGTGAAGAACAGGAGACTACTACTTTTTTTAATTCTTTCTAGCACTACTTGACTTTTTAAATTACTTTCATGTAACACTTCGCTAAAAAAACAGAATGGGAAGCTGTGTGGTAGAAAGTAATCTCACTGAACTACTCACAGAGAGACTATTTCCTCCTATGTTGTAGAAGGGATTCTTGCCTCCAGACGCATTCAGAACCATACACTGAACCACTGTACTAATCACTTTTCACACATATTAACCTCAGTATTCAAAGAAACCCTGTGCAAAATCCTCTGCGTGTTTCAGAAGCCATTCAGAAGAGGGAACAAACTCCATGAAGAGGGAACTTCTTGATGGTCAAAACTACTAACAGACCAGCACAGGGACTCAAGGACTCTCAAAGGCAGTTTCACTCCATCAGGCCATGCTTTGTAGGAAGGTAGACAAAGTTCTCTCCAAGGTCATTTCCAGTATGATTACTGACTGCTTCTAGAGGCGTAACAGGGAGGAGCTGGATCCCCATCATCCCAGCTCCCTGTTCGGTGCTTCTGCCTCTATACATCCTGGGACTCAGCACCTCAGGTTTATATAGGCTTTACCTTCTAGTGGGGACTCACATATATCTCTACTTTCCTACTCGAGGAAAACACTTTCTACTCACCTGCAATGCTTTGTTGGCTTCTTTTATATCTTCTATTTTAAGTTTTGATCTGAAAAGATTACAAATGGGTCCATGTTTCAGTAAATATATTACATATAGAACATCTAGCAATTCATTAAGGTATTGGTTTTTCATAGGATATAAAACTGTATATACTACAGGATTCTAATGATCTTCTTTGACTAGTGGGATTATATTTTATATTTCCCTATATTCTCTAAATGTCCTAAGCAAAAATATCCTTTTTAAATTTAAAAATTGCTTTAACAAAAGAATACTGGCATTTTCATGCGGTTGTGACAATATCAGTAAACGCTGTCATTTACTGTGGACTCACAGTGCGCCAGACTTCATGCTATATGACCTTTGCATGTATATGCTCATTTAATCTTGAAAAAAAAAAAAACAAAAAAACCTATTTTAAAACTTTTTTTTTTAAAGATTTTATTTATTTGACAGAGAGAAACACAGCAAGAGAGGGAACACAAGCAGGGGAGTGGGAGAGGGAGAAGCAGGCTTCCCACTGAGCAGGGAGCCCGATCAGGGCTCGATCCCAGGACCCTGGGACCATGACCTGAGCTGAAGGCAGACGCCTAACGACTGAGCCACCCAGGCGCCCCAAAAAACTCACCTATTTTAAAGATCAATCAATCAATATCAATAAAGTGAGGCCTAATGAGGTTTCATCACTCGCAACAGGTCACAGAGGTAGTAACTGGGGAAGCCAGGATGCAAACCCTGGTCTTTGTGACGTTAAAGCCCATGCTAGCCGTTATACACCCGTTTCTCTACCAGAAGCAAAAGAATGGTAAGAGTGGGAATATTAAGGAAAAGAGAATTGTGATACTTTTCACCTTTTGAAAATACATGTTAATGAACACGCAGATTATAAATAGCAATAATTATCTGTGATCCTACTACCCAGAGAGGATAATCTACATGTTGATGATATGTGTATATTTTAAATTTAAATTCAATTATTTAACATAGTGTATTACTGGTTTCAGAGGTAGAGGTCAGTGATTCAGCCGTCTTATATAACACCCAGTGCTCATTACATCATCTGCCTCCTTAATGCCAATCACCCAGTTACGCCATCCCCCCGAGTATGTGTATATTTTAAATGGAGTCATCATTTATATAGTTTTCCATAAACAGCTCTTTTCAGGTATTAATATATCCTGAAAGGCTGAGAGCTACTGACTTGTTATTAAGTATCTGCCACATCATTATGGTAAAATGGTTACATGATAAACAATGAAAAATATAAAGTAGTTTATATAATTATCTACTGCTGAACTTTCAACTTATTTCAAATTTCTCGCCACAAAAATTGTTCATTAAAATTGGAATGACCAAAATATTTGTATTATTTTTCTTAGGAAAACAACTTAAAAATGAAATTAGTGGATCAAAAGGTACATCAAGTCTCTGCTCCTGAGGCAGAACAGTAGGAAACTGCTTCATACTACAAGCGCTCCTTGTTCCAAGACCAAAAAAAAACCCCAAAAATGTTAGTTTTTTATCCGGTTCACATACTTCTACCGTGGAAATAATCAATGTAAAACTACACAGATTAAAAATACAAACACAATACTAAAATTTTCTTGGCTAAATTCACATCTACAAAATGTGCCTGAAGAAAACTGACGCGGGGGGGAGTAAGAGCCAAAGCAGTAACTGCTACACAGAAAACCTGAACATGGAATAAAAGTAGCTTAATGGCATTTGCTATAAAGATCGTTATGGAAATTCACTGGCGTTTCTATATTTCTGGTTAAAATGCCTTTATTCACAAATACGGACACTGGAAATATCGCCCCCTCTGAGACGAGTTGCCAAACTAAGCTAAAGAAAGGAGCAGCAGTTCCAGGGCCAGTAAACACAATGTGCCAGAACATCTCCTCTCGGTAGGAAGGAAACAGAGGTCCGTATCGTTCCTTTTAATTAGCTTTTAGAAATATTTAATTGTGTAAAATATTTGACCATGGCATGAAAACAGCATAGGGAAGGGCCAAGATAAAACATGAGGCTATAATAAATGTGATACAATCGATTCTGACACCATAGGAAAAACACCCATAAATGATACAGCCTCTGATAATCCTGAAACCTCTGCTTTGAGGAAAGAAAAAAAAAATCTGTAATTTTCTTTACATGGAAAGAATATCTTTTACAGAAAACTACATTTGGAAGAGTCCTGGAAATTTATTTTTCTAAACTAAAAATTCTTCTTCTTGGAATTTAAGCCTTGATGAGGATAAGAAAAAAGCTGGTTATCATCCTTCACATATTTTAAACCCAGTCATTATAATACAGACATATTAGTTTAGATTCTCTTCCTTGAATATTCCATCCTAATATTTCATGTTCCACATTTTCTTCAAATGTGAACAGCTCACTTTCATTTTGTTTAATCCTAATTCGTCTCTACAATTTATTCAGAATAACATTTAAAACCTTTCAAAATTTATCAAAAATTCTTTTTAAGAATCCTTTAATAAGAAATCAGTAAGATCAAATGCTTCATTAGTGAAAGTACTTTTCTAATTAAAATTAATCATTTACATTTAAAATCACAGGTTCAGAAAGTGAGCACTAGAAAGTAATTTTCACATCCAACCTCATCTGACAAGAAAACTGATACTCTGGTTGTGATAAGCAAAGGTACTGTGCTAGGGGTTTTCACATGCTTATTCTCAATTAGAAAAAGAACCCTTTGGGGATTTTATAACACTCCATTTTACAAATGTGGAACTGGGCTTAAAGATGTTAAATAACCCTAAGTCACAAAACTAGTAAATGGTAGAGGAATACTTATTCCTGTGATACTAATGAATACTAATTTAAGTTTAATCATAACTTGAAAACACAGTCTTGCATGGTTCTTTCTGAAACCTGTATTTTCCCTTTTAATAAAATTAAATATGGTTCATATTATTCCAAATGACCTTTATCCTCCCACTCTGCATTTTAAATAATACCCAAATGGACTATATAAAGCCTAAAGGCTTCTGGTAAATTAGAAGCAAAGATTAAAAAGTACTGATCCAACCTCAGTCCCTCCTCATCAACAAATTTTTAAAAAGATATTCATCACCCTGTGTATTAGGGAGGAACCCGATAGCTTATAATCACAGGAGCCGGAGGATGAAGAGGAAGAATAAAAGTCTTTCACAGATAACCTGGTGTGGTATGGAAAACCTCACAGGGGCCGCTGTCTCTCCTCTAGCCCTGATAAATTATTCTCACCACTCAAGAGGACTACGGTTAAGAAAGGATAAAAGGGGGGCGGGGGAGGAGAAAGAAAGAAAAGGATAAAAGGAGTTCTGACTCAAAGCTGGTCCAATCCATGTCTTAGAGACTATGGCCCCAGAAACAGCAGATGAAAACTAATAAATCTGTGCCATAACAATTCAAAGATTAACAAGGAAAAAACATATCAAAAATGAAGTAAAAAGACAAAAGACAAACAGAAGATGTACAATGTGTACAATTTTTAAAATCCCCTAAGAAAAAGATGAGCAACCAAAAATATGCACAGGATATGAACAGGCAGTAAACTATAAATACAAATGGAAAACAAATAAATATAGACGTTCAGGGGCACCTGGCTGGCTCCATCCGTGGAGCATCCAACACTTGATCTCAGGGTTGTGGGTTTGAGCCCCACGTTGGGCATAGAGATTACTTAAAGAGATAAATATAGATGCTCAACTGTGCTTATGGTTAACGAAATACAAATCAAAACAGTAAGATTTTCAACTATCAGACGGGCAAAAACATTCTCTCCTACTAATATTGGAAATATTGAAGGGGTCTAATATTGGAGATAGAGGAGAATTTGACCCTACCAGAATTTTTTTAAAGCACATTCTTTTTGGCCCAGCAATCACCTTTAGGAACCTACTCTTCAGATATATTCATTAAAGTGTATCAAGATAATATGTTAAGAAAAAAAAAAAAAGAAGAAGGTAGCAGGAGGGGAAGAATGAAGCGGGGGAAATCGGAGGGGTAGACGAACCATGAGAGACGATGGACTCTGAAAAACAAACTGAGGGCTCTAGAGGGGAGGGGGGTGGGAAGGATGGGTTAGCCTGGTGGTGGGTATTGAGGAGGGCACATTCTGCATGGAGCACTGGGTGTTATGCACAAACAATGAATCATGGAACACTTCATCTAAAACTAATGATGTAATGTATGGGGATTAACATAAGAATTTAAAAAAATTTTTTAAATAAATAAAAATTAAATTTAAAAAAAGTGTATCAAGATATATCAACACAAGCATACAAGGATTTCACAGCATTATCATTTATAAAAGAAAAAAAATTAGAAAGTTTAAATTATAGCACACCCATCCTATGGAACATCTTGATGTACTGATTTGGAAAAACCTGTTCTAACATATTCTTAAGTAAAAAAAACAAACTCACAAACTTCAGAAGAACATGCATACAGTAGTTACAGAGGAGGTAGGCATGTATAAAAAAACTTAATAAAAAAAAAAAATTAGTCAAAATAACCCTTGAAAATTCCTTAAATAGCCCATAAAGTTCAGTATAGATTGTTGAGTATGTCCAACCTTGAGCAGTAATTTTCATGCAAACCAAAAATTGAGAAACAATGAACTAGACTAAAGGAAAAAGGGGAAAAAAGTGAATTCAGAGGTGCCTGGTTGGCTCAGTTGGTAGAACATGCGACTCTTTAAGTAGGCTCCATGCTAGGCCTACTCAATGCAGGGCTTGAACTCATGATCCTGAGATCAAAACCGGAGCCAAGATCAAGAGATGAATGCTTAACCAAATGAGCCACCCAGGTAACCTGAGCGTGCAACTCTTGATCTCAGGGTTGTAGGTTCGAGCTCCACATTGGGTATAGAGATTACTTAAAATCTTAAAAAAAAAAAAAAGTGAGGAATCAGAGGGTATCATGCTAAGTGAAATAAGTCAGAGAAAGACAAATATCATATGATTTCACTCGTATGTGGAATTTAAGAAAACAAACAGATGTACAAAGGGGAAGGGAGGTAAAAATAAGAACTGAGAGGGAGGCAAACCATAAGAGACTCTATAGTTAAGAGAACAAACTGAGGGCTGCTGGGGGGTGGGGGGGGGCCAAATGGGTGATGGGGATTAAGGAGGGCACTTACTAGGATGAGCACTGGGTGTTATATGTAAAGTAATGAATCACTAAATTCTACTCTTGAAATCGTAATACTACACTATATGTTAATTAATTTGAACTTAAATAAAATTTAAAAAGTGAATTCAGCTATCTAAATATTAAAATGATTATGCCTTTAATAAACTATACAGTTTTTAGCACTGCGTGGGAGATGGGTGGAAGGTAATATACACATTCCCCTTTTACTATTCTAATCTGTTTTAATATTAAACCTTTATGATCTTAAATGTAAATATTATTTTTGTTGTGGGGATTGTGCATTGCTGAGTCCTTGGCACTTGGAATACTGCCTGGCACGTAATACAAGCTTAGTATTTGTCAAATGAATAAATGAGAAATAAGGTAATAAGCACTTAGCATAGGGTCTAGGTCAAAGTGCTCATTAGGTGAATGCCAGATTAGAATTGAAATCTTGCTTATTAGACTCACAATGTAAATTGTTCTTTGAATTTATAGAAACAAAAATAGCTTTATCTTTTCTTTTTTAAAGGCAACTCTACCCCAAATGTGGAGTTCAAACTCGGAGTTCAAGCTCAAACCCCAACTTGACCCCAAGATCAAGAGTCACATGTTCTACTAACTGGGCCAGACAGGCACCCCAACAGCTTTATCTTTTTGAGAACTAGTATTTCCTTTTGTGGTTTTAGTGAACTACTCTCCTATGGCCTTAGAAATTGGTCTCAAGATTTCTTAATGGAACTTCATCTTTAGCAATGAAGTCTCCTTTCCAGTTACAATTTCTATTGTTTGTTACAAATGATATATACGTACATATATGACTAATGATATATGATGAGATATTCACATATAAATTTGTTATGAGGTTCACTAAGGCTCACTAACTTTGAGGATTGATACTTGGGAGAGGGAGGAAATTGTGCTATTTGAATTTTTAACCACATAAAACACCAAAGGGGTTTATACAGGTGATAAGATTATGGGCACTATAGCTTTCTTTTACTTTTCTCTTTTTTGGTGGTTTTTTTTTTTTTAACATGGCAGTGATACATTCAATACTAAATTAAACCTTCCGAGGCTTATCCCAGATACTTGGCAATATGTTCAATCAGGGCACAAAGATGAAGCTGCTAACCCAAAACACAGACCACATGGAACAAGGAGGAAGGTGAGAAAGACAGAACACTACTTCTTCTGGTCTTTCTAGCAACCCAGTAACACTTGGCTGCAAAGAACCAACCACACTGTATGGAGTTAAGCCCCAACTCGAGCATAAGACTCTCCACTTCTCACAATGTTGGCTCCTTCTCAAAACAGTCTGAAAATGATCTCTCCAGGTATTTTGGAAATTTGGTTTCTGTTGCTCTGGGGAAAATATATTAAATGAACTTCTGAATTCTCTAATTTGAAGAAATGAAACAAGAGTCTTAACTTTCATCTACTGGAAAGCATTTAAAGTTAAAATGTATTAAACTGAACCTAACTTTTAACAAAATCGCTCCAATCCAGTCTTGCATGTTTACCTTTAAGGTTTTTGGTTTTGATTTTAATAGTTTATATATTTTTTTTCTATATTTAAACTCTTCTGCCTACTTGGTTTGGCACACTCCTACCTTTATAAATGTCAATGACTATATAGATGAAGGAAAAAAGAGAAATTACTCGCTAAGTTTGTTGCCAAGTTCTTCAAGAGCTTGCTCCTGTTCATGATATATTTTTTTCAACTGCTGATTTTCATCCTGGATGTTAAGGAACTCCTTCAAAACAATAAAAGACAGAAAATGCAATTTAAAAGAAATAAACAAAAAACTCCCCATTGTATACATACCAATAATTAGGAACATATATCCTTTAGCTTTTTATAAAAAACAGAACTCTATGTCCAAGCTCTTTCATAGCTGTTCCATCAACTATCACCTATTTCCCATTCATTTAATCTCCTTACTGGTTTTCTTTTCTTTTAAGATTTATTTATTTATTTGAGGGGGGGAGGGCCAGAAGGAAAGAAAGAATCTCAAGCAGACTCCCCAGTGAGCACGGAGCCCAACACAAGGCTCAGGGCTCAATCCCACGACCCTGAGATCATGACCTGAGCTGAAACCAAGAGTCAGATGCTCAACCGATTGAGCTACCCAGGCGCCCCATGGTTTGTTTTTTTAAAGTAAACTCTCCACCCAATGTGGGGCCTGAACTCACGACCCCAAAGAGTCACCCCTTCTTACTGGTATTTTTAAAGATGACCAGTATATTCTGTCTCTTTGGTATAAATATAAATTATGATTTCTCTTTTTAAGTAACTTAGTTTTCAAAGATATAATTTTTAAAGTTTTACCACCATTTACTTTTTTAAGACTAATGATTTGTTGGGTCTCATTTCTAAGATGAGATAAGGCATCTTTCTCCTTTTGAAGATCTTCCTGCAAAGTCTGCCTCCATTCCTTCTCAATCTTCAAATCAGTTTCCAGCTGCACCCTTGAATGACAAACACACAGAAGCTTAGTGCTATTTCTCACATGACAGTTGTCTTTCTTCAATAACACCATCTTTTTGATTATTTTCACTTTTGTGCATTTCTTCAGGTATTTTCTTTCATAAATATTTTTTGTAAACAAGTTCAGCAGCACCAGGTTTTCTGATCCCAACATATCAATATATTTGCCAACCACAAAAACTCCTTCCTAAACAATAATTTATGTCATTTTTAAATTCTGTGTACATAAATGCCATATGAGCATATAAAATGCCTTGAAGGGTATACCACACTATTAAAACTGGTTGTATCTTGGGGGAATAAAACAAAGGAGAAAAATGTGAAGTTTTAATTATTTACATTTCTGTGCCATGTACAAAATTTTACAACTAACTATTGTTCTGATATAAGAATTACAGCAACCACTAAACCAATTAAACATTAGTCACAGAAAAATCAACCCTGGTACTTTACAGATTGCTTACAGGACAGAGTTAAGCCCAAGAGACGCCAAGAGGAAAACTCATACAGCCTGGAAATGCCAATTCACATTCGAAAGCGCTAACATCATCATTTTAACAGGTGCTATCCGGCAAAACAAAAGTAATCAAATTCCTACACTTTAGGATACCAAAGAGAAATCATTTTGAAAATTATTGCTCATAAGTAGGTATAACAGATGAGGCATAAACAAATAATGCTACAATCTCTAATACTTTAAATTTTATTTTATTTTTTAAGATTTTATTTATTTATTTGACAGAGAGAGACACAGAGAGGAACACAAGCAGGGGGAGTGAAAGAGGGAGAAGCAGGCTTCCCAGGAAGCAGGGAGCCCGATGCGGGGCTCGATCCCAGGACCCTGGGATCATGACCTGAGCCAAAGGCAGATGCTTAACCAACTGAGCCACCCAGGTGCCCTCTAATACTTTAAATTTTAATATCAATATATAATATTGAGACTTTCACAATATATCATTTTAATACTCTTGTGTTGATATTTTGATTACTTTTGTTTCCTCATAAAGTTAGCATTTCTATCTATAGCCATATTATTTTTCTGTGAAGTAAATTTTAGATTTTATAATTCAGGTTGAAGAGAAGAGATACCCCTAAATGGAATTTACAAATTGTTGATAAATACTATTTCACTACAAATTCAAAAGGAATACAGAGACAGGTATATGTTACTAAAACTGAAGTAACCAAAGTATGGAGTGCCTTGAGTGGCCTCATCATCCAGAATCAGAAAAAAAAAGTGAAAAAGCAAAGGAAAAATATTTTTAAGTTATTATAAATATATTGTCAAAATACACATTGACCACAAGAGGCAGAAACCATAAAGGAAAAACTATTTAAAACTTCAAAATGTCTAGGGGCGCCTGGGGGGCTCAGTCGTTAAGCATCTGCCTTCGGCTCAGGTCATGATCCCAGGGTCCTGGGATCGAGCCCCGCATCGGGCTCCCTGCTCTGTGGGAAGCCTGCTTCTCCCTCTCCCACTCCCTCTGCTTGTGTGCCCTCTCTCACTGTCTCACTCTCTGTCAAATAAATAAATTTAAAAAAAAATTAAAAATCTTTAAAAAACTTTAAAATGTCTAAATTAAAAAACCACTATGAACAAAGTTTAAAAACAGTAAACTTAGAAAATATTTCAGTGTATGTGAGATACCCAGAGTAAATAAATAACTCTTACAAGTAAATATTAATAAGCTGAACACTCCAAGGGAAAAAGTAGATAAGAACTGGCAATTCATAAAATAAGGAAATACAAAAGGATCCCACCAATAATCAAAGATACAAACTCAAACGATAAAGCACAATTTTTCAGGCTAAAGGATTCCTTTAGATTAACTGATACAATGGTGTATTAATTGATATGATACATTGCCCATGACATAGCACATGCAATAAACAAGATACTAAAAAGCATGTAGTATATCCTCTTTCTAAAATACATAAAAAACATCTATGTATACCAAAAAAAGGGATATTCATCAAAATGTAAAAAAAAAACCAAAACAACTATCTCTAATTTTTATTTTCTTCACATTTTCCTACATTTTCCAACAGCATGTAATATTTTCAAAGTCAGAAATCAATAAAGTTATTTCCATTTTAGGAGAGAAAAATGGTAATTGTTTTTCTTGAACAGAGTCCCAGCTGCCCCTTTCTACAGAAACCGTTACAATTTTTCTGAGCCATCAGGGATTCCCTGATCTCCAAACTGTTCACATGTTCATGCTCTACCAAAATGGCACCAACTGAGAGACAAAATTATTTTCATGGTTTTAGCAGAAACAAACATCTTCTCTCTAGAGTTGTATCCAAGACTTATTAACTAGGTTAGCCCCATAGCAACAGGAACCCCAGAAGACAAAGAATAACATGGTGAGGAGTTCCCTGAGGCCTCTTTTTGCCTCCTGTATAGCTCAGAGTGGGTGTTGAAGAAGTCCAATATCTGTAATGGATACAGAAAAAAAAAAAAAAGTCCAAAGAAAAGCCTGCTCTCTCTTGCTAAAGAACTGGGAAAAGGTAGCCTAGAATTGATAGAAACCTTTTTGACAATAAATGCCCTACTGCAGCAAAACAAAAAACAAAAAAACTCAGAGAAAAAGCCATAGGCCCTCAACCACTGTTAGCAAAGGCCAAATGGGGAGCTTAGATTGCCATCCGACACTGGCAATAATAAAGTGTCTCTCCCAATCCCCAAAGTGGTAATATCAGAGAAGTCCAAGTGGCAAGCCTGGACTTTCACTACTGCCCAGCACCCTCTTATGGAGACCACATTGAGAACCTGGACTTTTAACCCCACATCAATAAGGTATTTCTCACCCTCCCCAGGTCAGTGAAAGCCACATGAGAAGCCTAGATTTCTACCCCTGCCCACTGAAATGAGGTACCTCTACCTCTCTTCCAGAATGGTGTCAGCAGAGACCAAGGCAGAACCCTGGACTTCCGCTCCTACTTGAGAGTAACAAGGCACCACTCCTCTTTTCCACAGTGTCAGTAGAGACTGAGTGGAAAGCACAGATTTCAATCCCTGCCCAGTAGTTAGGCACCCTTCTCCATCCCATCCAGAATGGTTCTAGGATTCTACTATCCCCACTTGGTATAAAGAGTCAGTGTTGGGGCACCTTGGTGGCTCAGTCTGTTAAGTGTCTGACTCTTGGTTTGGCTCAGGTCATGATCTTGGGGTCATGGAATTGAGCCCTGCATCTGGCTCCATGCTCAGTGTGGTGTCTGCTTGGGATTCTCTCTCCCCGTCCCTCTGCCCTTGTGCCTCCTGCTTGCACTCTAAAATAAATAAAGAAATCTTAAAAAAAGAGAAAGAGAGGAGTCAGCATCTATATTCCCCTGCTGGTGTGGTTTCAGTGGAGAGCTGCTAAAATTTAAATAAGATGTAGTCTCATACCATAATTCTCAATATGTCCAGAATGCAACTGAAAAACACTTGTCATACCAAGACCCAAGAAAAATCTTAACTTGGATGAGAAAAAATAGATGCCAACATGTCAGGTAATTCTGACTAGATAAGAATTTTAAAGCAGTCATCATAAAAATGCTATGACCAATTAAGAACACACTTGAAACAAAATAGTAAGTTTTAGCAAAAAAGATCAGACGAGATTGGGCACATTCAGGGTGGTACGGACATAGACAAGTAAAAAAGAAAGAGAGAGAGGAAGGAAATATAGTCAAAAGGAAATATACAATAACCTCACTAAATGGGCTCAGTAGGAGAATGAAGATGATGAAAGAATGAATTTCAAAACACTACAACAGAGGGGCACCTGGCTGGGTCAGTTAGTAGACTCATGTGACTCTTGATCTCAGGGTTGTGAGTTCAAGCCCCACATTAGGCACAGAGCCTACTTAAAAAAAAAAGACAACACTACAATAGAAATTACCCAATCTGAACAAGAGACAAAAAAGACTGGGGGAAAAAAAAGTGTCAGAGACCTTTAGGACTATTTTTTTAAAAAATCTAATATTCAAGGTTATCAGAATTCCAGAGAAGAGAGGGGAGCTTGGGAGCCTAGGAAGCTCAGTCAGTTAAGCATCCGACTCTTGATTTCGGCTCCGGTCATGATTTCAGGGTTATGAGATCAAGCACCGTGTCAGGCTCCATGCTCACAGCAAGGAGTCTGCTTAGGATTCTCCCTTCTCCTACTTCCTTCTGTCCCCACTCCCTTTCTTTCTCTAAATTGAATAAGTATTTTTTTTTTAAATAAGATTTTATTTCTTTGAGAGAGAGAGAGAGAGAGAATGAGTGGGAAGGAGGGGCAGAGGGAGAGGGAGAAGCAAGCTTCCTGCTGAGCAGGGAGCCCAATACGGGGCTCAATCCCAGAACCCTGGGATCATGACCCAAGCCGAAGGCAAATGCTTAACTGACTGAGCCACCCAGGTGTTCCTAAAGTGAATAAATCTTAAAAAAAAAAAAAAAAAAGAGCTGGGAAAAATATCTAGAAAAAAAGCTGAAAATTTTCCAAATTTGGTAAAGATAAAGATTCAAGAAGCTGACCAAAGCCTAAAGAGGATAAATCCAAAGAAATAATCTTGGGTAGAGGAACAGAATTCAAATGACAGTATTTTTCATCAGAAACTATGAAAACCAAAAGAAAGTGGTACAACACTTTTCAAGTGCTGAAAGAAAAGAACTGTCAACTCAGAATTCTAAGGATATTCTGAAAATATCTTTCAGAAATGAAGGTGAAATCAAGACCTCAGATGACAAAAAATAAATAAGAGAATTTGTTGCCAACAGACCTACCCTAAAAGAAACACAAAAAAAGTTCTTCAGATACAGAAGAAAACTTGGAATTTCAGGAATGATGAAAGAACAATAAAGTTTTCTAAATTATGTTTAATGTTTGAAGGACAAACTATAATACTGTCTGATGTGGGGGCACATGGCTGGCTCAGCCATAAAGCATGCAACTCTTGATCTCAGAGTCATGAGTTCAAACTCAATAATGGACTTAGTTTATATTAAAAAAAAAAACTTTCTAATATTGTCTGATATGGTTTGCGCAGAGAAAATATTTAAGTCAATTATGTTATAAAAGGGAGAGAGTAAAAAGATCTAAGTGGAAGTAAGGCTTCCACACTTCATTCAAAGTAGTAAAATGTTGGCACCAATAAACTGAAAAGTTGCAAATATATAAGACAGTATCTTCAGCAATCATTAGAAAATCTATATGAAGAGATACACTCAAAAACACTATAGATAAATCAAAAAGGAATTCTAAATAATATTCAAGTAATCCATAGGAAGGCAGGAAAAAAGAAATAAAGGAATGAAAAACAAAACAACAAAAAAACAATAAAACAGCAACTTAAGCTCTCATATCAACAATTACACTAAATGTAAATGGACTAAATATATCATTAAGAAATTGTCAGAACAGATAAAAAAAATATGAACTATAAGAAACTTTCTTCAAATATACTGATGATGATAATAAAGATTAGGCTGAAAGTTTAAAGACCGAAAAGTGTGAATGTTAATGTTTTATTACATGACAATATTAATCAAAAGAAAGAAGTAGCTCTATTAACATCTGATAAAGAAAATTACCAGAGATAAAGAAGCATATTATGTTGATAAAAAGGTCAATTCACCAAAAAGATACAGCAATCCTAAATGTGTAGGCACCAAACAACAGAACTTCAGTATACAAGAAGCAAAAACCATTAGAACTAAAAGTAGAAATACACAAATCCACAATTAAAGTTGGGATATTCAACAAATCCCCTCTCAATAATTGACAGAACTATTAGAAAATTAGCAAAAATTGAGAGGAGTTTAATGTCACCTCAACCAATGGATCTCAAGGCAGCTTAGCAAGTTATACATCATAAATGGCATGTAGTCTTGTTTAATGATCTGTTAAACATAATACATAACTATTTTCTATTGTTGCTTTATTTTAATAACAAAAGTAGCACATATTGACTGGGGGAAAATACTGATGTTTAATAAAGTAAAAACTAAAATACCCCTGCCAATCTGCCATCACTCCCCTAAGATAATCATTCCCCAGAATCTGTATTGTTTAAACTCTTTTCTCTCTTTATATATATATGTAAATATGCACATATGCACAGTTTTAATTTTATTAAAAAATGGGATTATACCTCACATACTGTCTGCAACTTGCCTTTTTCAGTCCAATGACGTATATGGACATCATTCTTAGCTGGTAATAGATATATAGATCTGTCATATGAAGTATTAATAAAAATGTTCTCAAAAAACTTCTTATTCTTTGATAAGTCCCTTTCAGTTACAAAGGCATATTACACTCAGTACCTAGAAATATAATGGCCATCTGCTTTTATATACCAGCAGAAAGAATAAAATTCTCCTTGAGCAAGGTAACAAGATAGTTGAAATGCTCTGAAAACAATAAGGGGACAAAAAAACACAAGTTTTATCAATTATGTTTTCTAATTTTTTTTTATTTCTCAAGGAGAACTCCATAATCTAGCTGGCATCATTAACTAAAGGAAAATATAGGTATCCTACCATTATGTGCAAAAAAGAAGGGGTGGGAATTATGTTAATACAAGTACTTATTTCCAAGAGTGAAATACTCACAGCTGTTTCTCCTTTTGGGAGATTTGTTTCTGCAGATTGTCGGATTTACTCTGACACTCTTGTAGATATTTCTTGTCTTCATCTTCAGCTTCCATTTGCGCCTTCTCTGCTTGCTGCAATCTGGTGTAATTCAAATCAACTTTGGGTAAAACTGAGGCTAGAACTAGGGTGTAAAAGGGTGAAGAAGACAAATAAAAGAAAAATGGGGAAATAGAAACATTTCTAAATGAAAACAAAGTTTGGGGGGAAACTCACAAACTCAAACGTGAAAGAGCCACACAATGTCTAGAAATTGTTATGTGATTTTTTTTCAATATAACATATAATATGCCCAGAATACTATCTTCAAATTTATTTTATTTCTTGTTCATAATTAACAATGCAAAGCAATACAGCCTTTACCACTTACGTAGAGCAGAATGAATTAACTTCGAAAGTATAATGGGTGTGTTACTGCCTTTTTACAAAACCATGTAAAGCACAGTATTTACGTCTACACTAGGTGAAGAAGCCACATTGTTATTTATTATGTTAGGATGTGTATGCCAGGAATCAAGTGTGCTACAAGGCCAAGAGCAAAGACCTGCAATTATTTTGAACAGCCAAGTCCTCCCTGTAGGATCTTTATGCATTTACTACATTATGCCGAAAGCTGTGTGTGTGTGTGTGTGTGTGTGTTGTGTGTATGTTAAGATTCGAAAGAATATAGTATTAGTTGGCAACATTCTCTAGAGATCATTTTTGTTCATCACTGATGTTTAAATATTAGCTTAAAATGTGATTTTCATTTGTTGTTTTTATTTGTAAGTCATTGCTTCTCCCTGTGCTTAGCTCCACTCCCTGCCTCCCATCTAGGATTTCTTAGATTTAACTTCAATGTTTTTATAAGAAAACTTTTCCCACGTATTAAAGAGACATTAACTCCTTGTAGGGAATCACAGGCAAAATTTCTATTCAACTAGCTGAAAACACTGCCTCTTCTTTTCTTCCTAAAAACATACCAGTGGGGCAACCTGACACATTTGAGAAGTATAAATGCCACTTCTGAGCAAAAGAGAATAACATTCAAGTTATCTCTAAATTGAAATTTAATTTTAAAATATTAACGTAGGGGGACAGGGACCCAAGTATTTCTCTAAGATTACAGAAACTAAAATAAAACTCAGAGTGAGGTAGGGCTTGAAGTTGTGCTATCACAGAAGAGGGCTAAGGGAACTGGAAAACTGAGGTGCTAGAGCACAAGAGAATGGCCAATCTGGGTTATAAACTATTTTAAAACATATTAAAAAATCAGTAAAGAAGCCATTAGGCCAAGAGTGGGCCAAGAGGGAAAATTTGTGCCAACACACTGTGAAACCAAAGGGTTAAGTTATTTTTAAACAATGTTTATATTTTCCATCAAAAAGTAGCTAAAAAGATAAAACTGCACTTGAAAATCCTGACCTCCAAAAGGTCAATACTCAAATCAGCCTTTGTGCACAAGGTTTGAGGAATGTGTTTTTGGAAATCCAAGTGCACCCACTCTGCTTCATGGCAGTGTATTACCACAGCAGCTGATCAAGAAGTGGACAGGGTTCTTAATACCCTTTTCAAATACTTAATAGCATAAATTATTTTCTATTTAATATATTATAAAATTGTTGACTCTCTTTTAGTCTGTTTAAATACAAGTGGTTTTCAGAAAGATATATCTTTGACCAGCTTGTACTGGTCCTGAGTGTCACTGCTGGCATATTTCACCAATGACATTGCAATTGTCCTAGTTTGAGTTAACAAATCACTGTCACTTCATAATGGAATGGACAGAAATTAAAGACAGAGAAAGGTAATAAAGATGTCCAAAATGTAAAAATGGGGATAAAGAAAACAAAAAAGAAAAAAGAAGAAAGAGGATGTCAATAAAAGAATATTCATGTCAATAAAGCATTAATAGTTATGTTTTTCATAAGTAGATTCAAAGAAAGCAATGATAAGACATATGTTGACACCAACATGACAGGTCAATGGAAATACATTACATTTTCCAACAATAAAAGTGAAAAATGCCAATACAAAACAATTCAATTTAAATAAAATTATTTATTGGTTTGGGTTGAGGGTCCTAGCTCAAAGAAACGCAACTAAACTGCCAACTCAAAGCTTGATTTCAGATAAAGAGATGATGAATGACAAAGGATATGACAATCAATATGCATGGAAATCAATCAGGGATAATTCCACCATAGATTTTGTTCGTTTTTCACTTTTTTAAAGTTTTTGTTTGTGTATTTATGTCATCGATTGAACCACATGAAATTGCCGATATTAAATCTTTTAAGAAAATCCACAAAATGGCAAATTCAAATGAATTCAGCCTACTATAAAGCAACTTGATTCCATGCAACAACCAAAACAAAAAAGGCAAAATCCTGCTGGGCTTAAAAAAAAAAAAGTCCTAATAAATTTTCCTAATGGTTTTTGTGGCAGGTGTCAGAGTTGAATAAAGAAAAGGGAGAAAAAAAGGAAAGAAAGAAACTAAGACTGAAAATGCTGTACCTTTGCTCCAGCTGCCTCATGGCTGCAGTAATTTTATTGGTTTTTTCTTCTAGTCGGACAATTATTTCATTTTTTTCTTTCAAGCCATCTTCAGAACCCTATGTAGAAAGGAAAAAAAAAAACAAAACTATAGTGGCTTTGATTTTTAAACCTGAATATTTTTAAGTTTTGTATACCATTTCACTATGGAATTTTTACTTTGAAATGAGTAGAGCTAATTTGTAGGTTAAAATACTCCTATGATATAAAGCAGCAGTACTATTAGTCTTCAATTAAAATGTAATAAAAAGAACTGCCTTTAGTGTTTCTGGAAGACAACAGAATAAACTCTTGTAAACTATGCTTTTTTTCCAATTAAATAAAGAGTTTTTGGCAACAAATCTACTTAAACAGTGATGTCACTTTATGAGAGAATTGTAACGATTATTATAGTAAAGCATTTTTTTTTTAAGATTTTTTTGAGAGAGAGAGAGCACGAGCAGCAGGGAGGGACAGAGGGAGAGTGAGAAGCAGACTCCCACTGAGCAGAGAGCCCCACATGAGGCTGGATCCCAGGACTCTGGGACCATGATCTGAGCTGAAGGCAGACGCTTAACTGATTGAGCCACCCAGGTGCCTCTACAGTAAAGCATTTCAGTCAAAACTAAATCTTTCTCAGGGCCCTTGGCTGGCTCAGTAGGTAAAGCATGTACATTGCTGATCTTGGGGTTGTAGATCTGAGCCCATGTTGGGTGTAGGGATTACTTAAAAAAATAAAATCCTGAGGCGCCTGGGTGGCTCAGTCGTTAAGTGTCTGATGCCTTTGGCTCAGGTCATGGTCCCAGGGTCCTGGGATCAAGCCCCACATCAAGCACCCTGCTCTGGGGGAAGCCTGCTTCTCCCTCTCCCACTCCCCCTGCTTGTGTTCCCTCTCTCGCTGTGTCTCTGTCAAATGGGTATTAAAGAGGGCACGTTCTGCATGGAGCACTGGGTGTTATACACAAACAATGAATCATGGAACACGACATCAAAAACTAATGATGTAATGTATGGTGATTAACATAATAAATTTAAATTTTTAAATAATTTTTAAATTTAAACTTTAAATTTAATAAATTTTAATAATTTAAATTTAAATATTTAAATTTTACATTTAAATTTATTAATCAAATTTATTAATTAAATTTAAAATTAAATATTTAAATCTTAAATTTTAATAAATTTTAATTGATAAATTTTAAAAAATTTAAATTTTTTTTAAAAAGTAATAAGATAAAAAATAAAATCTTAAAAAAATAATTATTAAAGGGGCACCTGGGTGGCTCAGTTGGTTAAGTGTCTGACTTCAGCTCAGGTCATGATCTCAGGGTCCTGGGTCAGGCCCTATTTTGGTCTCCACACTCAGCGGGGAGTCTGCTTCTCCTCTCCTTCTGCCCCTCCCTCGAGCTCATGCTCTCTCTCTCTCAAATAAATAAAATCTTTTTAAGAAAAAATAAATCTTTCTCAGGACTACACTGTATAAAGAATTCACAGAAATGTCCTGCATATTTAGATTGAGTTTTCCCAAAAGATTTAATCTTCATACTTAACCTTTTGGCATTAAAAAAGAAATTCAGATAGGTGATTTGTTTATTCTTTGATACCTATTCCATTGCTACACTACTTAAGCTTCCATACAGAAAAAAAGTCACTGGTTTTTATTACCAATATAGCACAGCTAAAAACCAAATCCTTCATACAAAAGTTATTTTCAATTTACATTAAACTCAAGAAATTCTAAGAATTTAAGAATGAGCCTTACCTCCAAAATCTATAAAGAACTTATCAAACTCAACACTCCCCCAAAAAATAATCCAGTTACAAAATGAGAAGACATGAATAGACACTTCCCTAAAGAAGACATCCAGATGGCTAACAGACACATAAAAACATGCTCAACATCTCTCATCATCAGGAAATACAAATCAAAATCACAATGAGATACCACCGCACACCTGTCAGGATGGCTAAAATTAACACAAGAAACAAGAGGTGTTGGCAAGGATGCAGAGAAATGGGAACCCCTTGCACTGCTGGTGGGAATGCAAACTGGTGCAGCCACTCTGGAAAACAGTATGGAGGTTCTTCAAAAAGTTAAAAATAGAACTACACTATGATCCAGCAATTGCACCACTAGGTATTTACCCAAAGAATACAAAAATATAGATTTGAAAGGGGTACATGCACCCTGATGTTTATAACAGCATTATCAACAATAACTATGGAAAGAGCCCAAATGTCCATTGACTGATGAATGAATAAAGATGTGTTATATGTGTGTGTATATATGTGTGTGTATGTGTGTGTGTGTATATATATATATATATATATATATAATGGAATATGACTCAGCCATCAAAAAGAAGGTCATCTTAACATTTGCAACGACATGGATGGAGCTACAATGTATTACACTAAGCAAAATAAGTTAGAGAAAGACAAATACCGTATGATTTCACTCATGTGTGGAATTTAAGAAACAAAACAGATGAACATATGGGAAGGGGGAAGAAAAAAGAGGGAAACCATAAGAAACTCTTAATGACAGAGAACAAACGGAAGGTTGTGGGAGGGATGTGGGTGGGGGATGGGCTAGATGGGTGATGGGTATTAAGGAGGGCACTTGTTATGATGAGCACTGGGTGTTGTATGTAAGTGATGAATCACTGATTTCTACTCCACTGTAGGTTAACAAACTATAATTATAATAAAAATTTTTTTAAAAAATGATCCTTACCTGCAACTTTTGATACATTTCTATGTTAATTGCTTTAACTTCCTCTAGTTGTTGCCGAAGGCCTATCAGAGTATCCTGCTTCTCATGGATATCTTTCTCCAACAACTTCATGGCAAGTTCAATTTCATGTTTCATACTAACTTGTACCGCTAGCTCATTTTCCACATCCTGCAATTTCAACATATCCTCAATTCACATACCACTTCAGGATGTCAAAAGTCAGACACACGACAGTTAATGACAACATGAAGAATTTTCTATTCACTATGTAGACTATTTTTTTTTAATGGCTTCATGTCACTAGGTATATGTCTTTTTATTTTTTAAGGATTTTATTTATTTATTTATGTGAGAGAGAGAAAGAGAGCACAAGCAGGGGCAGCAACAGGCAGAGGGAGAAGCAGGCTCCCTCCTGAGCAAGGAGCCAGATGTGGGGCTCGATCCCAGGACCCTGGGATCATGACCTGAGCTGAAGGCAGACACTTAACGACTGAGCCACCCAGGCGCCCCATCTATTTTGTTTTTTTAATGCTGGTCACAATCCATTCATTTCAGATTATAACACAGTTTAAAAACACTTGATAAAAAAAGAATCTGAAGGGGTTGTAAGGGGGTGAGATTTCTATCCCACAGCAAGGAAGATAAAGCTAAAAAAAAGATTTTAAGTGATGCTTAAGGGTAAATTATTATTATGATTATTTTTGCTAATGTAAACTACCTGTCTTAACTGAGATTCATCTCGAAGCTGCCTTCTGGCTTCGTTGTACATTTCATCCAGCCCCTGCCGAGAATGCTTGTATGTTTGAAGCTCAGTTTCCACATCCACTTTGGTAACCTAAGAAGAAAACATCAAGCTTTTTACTGTGTCATCACTACTATCAATACAGCACAGAAATAAATATCCAGTCTATGCAGAAGTCCCCAAAAGTGGCAATTTCTGACACAAGACTGTGTGTTTGCAAACAGTCCATACTTACCTCCAGGTGCTGCTGTGTTTTCATCAAAATCAATTTATTTTCACTTCGTAATTGATGATTTTCTTCTTGGAGTTTAATGATATTATTTTTTGCTATTGCTAACTAAAAATTATGAAACAGGGACAAGAAAAAAGATTTTAAACACCTTTACTTATACTTGCTTTACAAGTTATGATCATCGCTATAAACAATAGAATACAAAAGCTTAAAACTAGTCAAATGTTTCACATCTACAGAAGCTTTCATAAGAAAAATGTGCTAGTATCCTAAGATACCAATAAAAAAATTGAACTCTTATTTCTAGTATTTCCTTTTATTAGTCAAAATATATTGTTAGTTAAAACATATCATGCATATCTGATTTAAGTATGTTCTGAATACAAAGTATCATGAAACAATAAGACTGTAAAGACCTGTGTAAAGATAAAAAATCTATAAGAAGGCTGTGCTATCATTGAAAATGTGATACAGACCTTCATGATAACCAAATAGGACACCCTCTGAAATAGATAACACTGAGTGACCATCACAAATATGAGACATTTTTCACCATCGGAGTTAAACTAAGTGGCTTGGTTCTGAGGCCTACAATGAAAAGAGGGATTCCAGGAAAGGAAAGCAGGGACCATCCCCAATGTTGGCTTATAAATAAATTTCTGAACACTTCATCAGGGATATAACTTGAACTTCACAGTGTGCCTAAGGCCAAGAAGAAGCACAAACTAGAGAGCAGCTCTAATGGTCCCAATCTATCAAACTACCAAATGGTCCCGATGGCCAAGAGACACATGACAAGATGCTCAACATCACTCATCATTAGGGAAATGCAAGTTAAAACTACAATGAAAGACTACCTGTCAGAATGGCTAAAATCAGAAACACAAGAAACAACAGGTGTTGGCAAGGATGTGGGGGAAAAAAAAGGGACCCTCGGTGCACTATTGGTGGAAATAGAAACTGGTGCAGTCACTGTGGAAAACAGTATAGAGTTTCCTCAAAAAATTAAAAATAGAACTACCCTACAATCCAGTAATTGCACTACTGGGTATTACCCCCAGAATACAAAAACACTAATTCAAAGAGATACATGCATCCCTGTTCACTGCAGCATTGTTTACAATAGCCAAACTATGGAAGTGGCCCAAGTGTTCACTGATAGATGAATGGATAAAGAAGATGTAGTGAGTGGATGGAATGTTATTCAGCCATTAAAAAGAATGAAATCTTGCCATTTGCAACAACATGGATAGAGCTACAGAGTTTAATGCTAAGCAAAATAAGTCAGAGAAAGACAAATACTGTATGATCTCACTCATATGTGGAATTTAAGAAACACATGAGCGAAGTCAAAAAAAGAGAGAGAGAGAGAGACCAAGAAACAGACTCTTAACTATAGAGAACAAACTGATGGTTACCAGAGGGGAGATGGGTGGTGGGATGGATGAAATAGGTGATGGGGATTAAAGAATACACTTACCATAATTAAAAAACGAAACAAAAGAGAACACTATCAAGCGGTCCCAAACTATCAAAATAAAGATACATTTGCAGTTATGCAAGTAATCATGTGCTCCCTGGTTTGGAAAAATTAGGCCAGTTCTAAAAGAATTAAGAATTTTAATTAACACAGGAAGTAGGGTTCAGAGCACTCATGACAGATTTCTTCCTCTAGCCTAAATAATTCTGAAAATAGAAAGCAGTAACTCTGTGGATTAAAAAAAAAAAAAACTTATCTAAAGCAACTTTACAAATAGTATTAAAAAGAGAGCAGAGATAAATTTCCAGTCTGGGACCACCAGATAGGCGCTCTGACAACGCAGGAAACCAAAGCACACGGGATGAGGTTTATACTTGGTTGGGTGGAGAAAGGGTGGCCATGAGCAGGTAGTGGTGCTTGTAAAGAAAAGTAATCTGAATAGTGGAACAAGACAAACAGTATCATTTTAATGGGAATTTCTACCTATAGGTGATTCACTAAATAGAGGTCATCCAGATTTTAAAGAGAATCACAGCTTATTCATAGAAGGGCTTGTATAAGTGTCATCTTTGGGGCTCATTTCTAGGAGTATCTCAAACAACTCACAGATTTACCAGAGAATTTACCTGAGAAAATGTGGTTTCTCTAGAACTTATAATCATCAATTATAACTATATTGCAAATATTCCATCATAAGGATGAAAATGTGCACCCACGCACATGCACACTTAGTGTATTCATACTTAAAATGGAAAAGGATCAAAAATACTCAGTCCGTGTAAGACAACTATCCATGGCTGGGTTACAATACCTCTTCAATCAGCTTAGTATTTGACTTTTCTAATGAGTCAACTCTTGAATGGAGACTGCTGACTGTGCTGCTGAAATTAATAAAGAAAAAACTCATTCAAATCACACAAATTCACAAAAGTAAGAAAAGGTATGTTATCCTGGACTTACCATGTTAACTAACATGCACCGACTATCCTGAATTTGTGAGTGTGGGAAATTTCATTAAGTTGGATAACCAGATTTGGCTAGGAAAGCAATAAAGACTGGAGCAAAAAACTCGTTTCTATTAAAATTCCACTTTATGCTGCTCATTATTTTTTGCTGTCTTCTTAGAGTCTTTCTTACATTTACATTTTAATACTTAGGAATGAATTCCACACAAAGACTACCAAGTATTATTAAAATTAAAAATTAACTTTTAAAGGATGAACTTTAAACATCCACTTTATAATTAAATGGCTTAATAAGCATTTACAGCAGTCTTCAACACAAGCCCATTCTGTTTCCACTCTCCACTTTCATAATCACTTAAAGACCTCTAAAGTCACCCATAGTTTGGGAAATGTGAATATGAAATTCACATCAGGTACCCGGACAGCCAGCAGCTAAGCAAACACCCTGACTTTCAAGGATATAGCTAAAAGTCAGGTTAAGCCGAATGAACTTGGTTTTTTTGTATTTTTGTTTAAATTGATCAAGATTGGACATTACTGTACATTTTTTTCCTGCATCTTTATAAATCTTGATAAAAAATCGTATTTCAAACTGTACAGTCACCAGAAGTACACAGTTATCAAAAATGCACACACTTCCCTTGGCATCTCCGAGACTGGACATTATTGTACATTTTATTTAGTTTGTTTTTCAAGACCTTGTTTCTACCACCTCAAGCTTTAATAACATAATATGCTGTTTACATCACAATAAAACCTATCATAGATTTAAACAAATTTTATACCAGCCTCAGAAATAAATATTGGCATTTTAACTAGTGAAACAAATCTTTTTTCATTCATATTAAATCATTTTTAAATATTATCATTCTTAGGGAAACAACTTGAGTTTTTCACAAACAGCAACAGGGTATCCGGATGGTGAGACCTTAACAGGTGTGGGACTAAGAGACAGAGGACCAAAGTTAGAGTCCCTGCTTTTCTACTTTCTGTGTCACCTTGAAAGCTGTAAAACCTTTCTGAGCTCCAGTTTCTTTACCTATAAATCAGATAATAGGGGCGCCTGGGTGGCTCAGATGGTTGGGCATCTGCCTTCGGCTCAGGTCATGATCCCAGGGTCCTGGGATCGAGCCCCGCATCGGGCTCCTGGCTCAGCGGGGAGCCTGCTTCTCCCTCTCCCTCTGCCTCTCTCCCTGCTCATGCTTTCTCTCTCTCTCTCTATCTCTGTGTCTCAAATGAATAAATAAAATCTTAAAAAAAAAAAAATCAGATAATAATATCTGTCCTACCTTTATGTAAGAATCAATAAAATATTAATCAAAAAAGCACTTTTGAAAATAAACCCTCAATAGTTTTCTTTGAATGAGGGATAATATGTGAGTTCTATTTTTTCTTTATCTGTTTTCTATATTTTTTTAAGTACTCTAAATATACAAAAACATTCTAACTGGAAAAACAATGAAACCTTTTTAAAACCGTAAAATGTACAAAACTAAGGCACTAGCACTGCTGTAAATGATTTAAAACACAATTTCAAAGAGAATGAGAAAACTCCTTGAACCAAATGGAACAGACTCTAAGATAAACTGTTGAGTAAAAACAGTGAACTACAGAATAGTGTAAAAATTATGCTACTTTACGTGTAAAAAAACTGAGGGGAAGGGAACTTTAAGAAAATATATGCATATTCTTATTTGTATAAAGTATCTCTGGAGGCATACACGAGAGCCTATTAATTAGTCCCAAAGAAGGAAACCAGGTGATTGGGTATCAAGGAGGAGGGAGGCTTTTTGTTCATGTTCCTTTTGAAGTTTAAACTATGTGACTATATATATATTTTTTAAAGATTTTATTTATTTATTTGAGAGAGAGCAAGCACGAGCAGGGCAGAGGAAGAGGAAGAAACAGACTCCCCGCCAAGCAGGGAGCCCAATGCAGGGGATGCAGGGCTCGATCCTAGGACCCTAGGATTGTGACCTGAGCTGAAGGCAGTCGCTCAACCAACTGAGCCAACAGGCGCCCCAAACTATGTGAATATATTACCTGTTGCCAAAAGTGAATAAAGCTTTAAGAGTAAGTAAATAAGCAATACAAAGTTGCATTTAGAAATATAATCTCAGAATTACAAATTAGAAAACACACATACATACACATATATTTCCTATGACATCTTTTATTAAAACTGTGATTAAAAAAAAGATAATGATACAAGATATTTCCTATCTCTCCAACTTCAGAGAAAGCAAGAGTTACAGCTTCTTATCTTTCTAAAATGGGAAAATGTTTAATTTTATTTTCTGACTACTGAACGAAACTTAGAAAATCAGAAAAGTATAAAGAATAAAATAGAAATTATCCATAATTTCATCACCCAGAGACAGTCATTTTTGCTAATTATTCATTTTAATTAATGGGAACAGTCTCCATTTCTAACTATGTAGCAAATATTATTCACTTTACCTGTGCTATCTAGTCCAAACTAAAATGTACTATAACTGTAAAATACACATTGGCTTGTGAAGACAATACAAAGAAAGAATATAAAATACCTCATGAATAATTGTTATATTGATTACATATTGAAATAATATTTTGGGTATACTGGGTTGAATAAAATATATATATATTTTTTAAAGATTTTATTTATTTATTTATTTGAGAGAGAGAAAGAAACAGCATGAGAGGGGATAGGGCCAGAGGGAGAAGCAGGCTCCCCGCTGAGCCGGGAGCCTGATGTGGGACTCGATCCCAGGATCCCGGGACCATGACCTGAGCCAAAGGCAGTCGCTTAACCAACTGAGCCACCCACGCTCCCATAAAATATATTTTTAATTAATTTCATGTTTTTTACCTTTTTAATGTGGTTACTAAAAATTTTAAATTATCTATATGACTCACATTTTATTTCTATTAGTCAGAACTGCACTATACTATTTTACATATTGATCTCAGAAATTCTTACAAGTATTCACTGACAGCTTCAATGCCCAGGTGACATATATAAGGAAATAAAATATAAGGAAAAACTCCCACCATGGGAGGCGACAGCCACATTTACACATGAAGCTCTTTGAAGTAGGAAAAATGAATTTGTGAACCATAAAAATGATATAAACTTCCACCCTATCTAGCCTTTTCTTCTCAAGGATACAGGGATAAGTTTGAAATTCTGTCTTTATTTTTTTGACCCCTCCCCAGAAGTTCTATTTTTAAATTCTCCAAATGTTCTATCTGAAAATCTGACTCTTGGAAAGCCTGGGTGGGTCAGTCAGTTAAGCGGCTGCCTTTGTCCCAAGTTATGATCCAAGGATCCTGAGATCAAGCCCTGCATCGGGCTCCCTGCTCAGCGGGGAGTGTGCTTCTCCTTCTGCTGTTCCCCCTGCTTGTGCTCTAATCTCACTCTCTCTCAAATAAATAAATAAAATCTTAAAAAAAAAAAAAATCTGACTCTCATTTTTGAAAATGAATTAGCTCCAATAATTCTCTGTATTCTTAATTTCTATTCTCTACTCCCTCAACCCTTTCTCAAAGATGTTTAGTAGGGGGCACCTGGGTGGCTCAGTTGGTTGAGCGACTGCTTTCGGCTCAGGTCATGATCCTGGAGTCCCGGGATCAAGTCCCGCATCGGGCTCCCTGGTCGGCAGGGAGCCTGCTTCTCCCTCTGACCCTCCCCCCTCTCGTGTGCTCTATCTCTCTCATTCTCTCTGTCTCAAATAAATAAATAAAATTAAAAAAAAAAAAGATGTTTAGTAGGAAGGAATAGGGTAAAGTGGACCTGAAAAGGGTGTAAAAAACCTCTACGACAATAGTCACAAATATCCAAGTATCCATAATACTTACTTCAGTTGTCTATTTAATTCTTCAACATAATTCTTCTGGTCTAATATGGCAGCAATTTGAACATTCCTAAAGAGGGGGAAAAGCAGCTTTGTGTCAGTTGGAAAGGTATTTACTGAAGGACCAAAAAAATGTCTACGTCGCCTAAAATTGTTATAAAACCATAATGGCAAAAAACATTATCTTGCCTTTAAATAAAATTCAAGAATCTTTATAATAATGTAGCAGTAGGCTGTGTACTAATTATAACCTTTGTTAAGTCTAGTATTAGCAAGTAATCTATTTAACAATACCATTAAAAAGTATATTTAAGAACTCTTTTGCATCAGTATGTTTTTTAATTAAAATACATTTGACAGGGGCGCCTGGGTGGCTCAGTTGTTAAGCGTCTGCCTTCGGCTCAGGTCATGATCCCAGGGTCCTGGGATCGAGCCCCGCATTGGGTTCCTGCTCAGCGGGAAGCCTGCTTCTCCCTCCCCCACTCCCCCTGCTTGTGTTCCCTCTCTCCCTGTCTCTGTCAAATAAATAAATAAAATCTTTAAAAAAATAAAATAAAATACATTTGACATATAACTATACATTTAAGGTGTATATGTTAATGTGATACATTTGTGATATGATTGCCACTGTAGCAATAATTAGCACCTCTATTATGCTACATAATTATCCTTTCTTTCTCTTATTTGGAGTAAGTATATTTTAAATTTAAACACAGATCTTGGAATAAACTAGCATTTGTAAGCTTGTGAATAATAAGCTTTCATCTCTTTTACAGCAAAAAAACCAGCAATTAAAATGGGCCTCAGGAACTACAAGTGTGACCAAAAGCCATACTTCAGACTAACGCCACCTCCTTCTATGTGATTTCTGCTTTGTAAAACTTGTATATGGAAGCTAAATGAAACAAAGCAGGAACTACACACAAAATAAGGAAATAAAAACTACATTGTTAAAAAAAAAAAAAAAGCTACATTATCAATAGATGGACCTCATGGTGATTTGTAAAGAGCTACATAAAAAATACAACATGTGCGGGGCGCCTGGATGGCTCAGTCGGTTAGGCAGCTGCCTTCAGCTCGGGTCATGATCCCAGGGTCCTGGGATCGAGCCCCCCATCGGGCTCCCTGCTCGGTGGGAAGCCTGCTTCTCCCTCTCCCACTCCCCCTGCTTGTGTTCCCTCTCTCCCTCTGTCTCTCTCTGTCGAATAAATAAATAAAATCTTTTTTTTTTTTTTTTTTAAAGATTTTATTTATTTTTTAGAGAGCGAGCGAGAGAGAAACAGCATGAGAGGGGAGAGGGTCAGAGGGAGAAGCAGGCTCCCTGCTGAGCCGGGAGCCCGATGTGGGACTCGATCCCAGGACCCTGGGATCATGACCTGAGCCGAAGGCAGACGCTTAACCATCTGAGCCACCCAGGCGCCCTAAATAAAATCTTTAAAAAAAAAAATACATGTGAAATAACTTATGAAAATCATACCTTTCTTTATTTCCAATATCTTCTTCATTCTTTAAATACATGGAAAAATCAATCACTCCAACCTAAAGTAAATCATGTTATTTTTAGTTAAAGGGGAGAAATATTAGAAGTACAGTTAACATGCAACTGAAATTCATTCTTAATTTTTCTTTAGTGTTTAACAGTACTGTTTACAACTGGATCCAAGAGGAACAGCACAAACTAAAAACACTCTGCATTTGGTACAAGTCACTTTCACTTACTTGTGAGTCTAAATCTTCTCCCTTTACACACAGGTTAGCATCTATCACATTCAGGCCAACCAGCAGCCCAACAATTACTGCTCCTTCTTCTTCCATCATTAGTGCATGATACTCATAAAATTCACTGTGGAAATTAAAATAAAAACCTTAAAACACAAATTTACTTCAAACACTAAATTTTAAAATCTCAGCCCCATAATATAAACATGGAGCCCATACAAATTTGGTCTCTTCAAATTAGCCTTTCTATATGTGAATAACTTAAACATTTTGAAATGTTAATGTCCATGTAAACAAGGTAAAAGAATGGGGCTGAAAGAGATGAAAGAGGAAAAGGAATTTTGAGAGAAAGAAAAGAGAAGCAAAGAGATATAGATCAAAAGAAAAAGAGGCATCACTGAGGCCTGGAATGTCTGGGACTCTCAGAAGACATACTGACTGTTACTGATTTGATTACAATACTTTTTATTAGAGTTGACTTTTTAATTCTAGGATTTATTAAGAATCTTGGGATGAAGACTAAGGTAGGGAATGAACATATGAAACATTTCCAAAGCCCATGTTCAAATCAGTGTATTTGATATGTATATTGCAAGTGTTCTTAATAATCATCAACTAAGGATGGTAGGACATCTATATCCTAAAAAATGTTCAAACGAGATCTGTGAAAGAAACAGGACAGTCTAAAAACTAAGACTTGACAATTATGTATTCATAGAACTAATTATCACTGTCTCATGCCTTCCTCAAGAAGTTCCATGTACTATTTAATCACTTTAATTGACCTTCACAATATTATTGAGAAATTACTGGTGCTTAAAGTACAGTCATTCTCATTTAACAAATGGGAAAACCAAGATGTATGACCAGAGTCATAAGTACTACCAAAAATGACCAGATTCTCCAGAATATCAGACAGGCACTCCAAGAGAACAAGGGCAAACAGAGGGACTGCTATGGGTCACCCCCTCTAACAACTGATTACCATACTCTGAAAGTCTGTCTTTAACATCTGGCCTTCTATTATTTACTTATTTATATATTTACTACATGAAGGCAATTTATTCAAGAAGTTAATACTGAAAACAAAAGTTTCAGTGGGGGTGTTATCACAGCTATGTTCAGTATTACATTTTTTAAAAGGATGAATCCATTCTCTGTTAAATAAAAAGCTTCAAAGGTAAACAATGAATGGTCTGAATGATAAGATGTATTCCTGAAATTGAGCAGATTTCAAAGTCAGTGCATAGACCAGGCTATTTATAAGCTCGACTTCCCATCAACCTCAGCACAATGTCAACTAACAATAACAAGTTAATGTTTTCCAGTCATCTTCACTATACCACTTAATTGCCAGCACTCACTGGCCTTCAATTGACAATTTAAAAAGTGCCCACAATACGGCCAAAGCAACAGTTTAGACATTCAGGATCTAAACCTGTTGGGGTGCCTGTGTGGCTCAGTTGGTTAAGTGTCAGACTGCTGATTTTGACTTTGATCTCAGGGTTGTGAGATTGAGCCCCAAGTGGGCTCCGCCCTGGGAAGGGAATCTGCTTGGGGTTCTCTCTCTCTCTCCCTCTGCACCACCCACCATCTTCCTCTCTAAAATAAATAAAAAATAAAAAGAAATTTGTCAGATTAAAGCTCCCAATCCCAATACAGACTTTTATTTGTAGAATTAACTGTAATTTAGAAAAAAAATAAAACTAGCTTAGAAATATAACATATAAATAAATTTTCCTCTTATTGGTCAATACAAAGCTTATGGTATTCAGTTTTTAGGCTAGTTCCTGATCCATGTTATGTCCCTACATGATTTTCTCTCTCATGTTGCTCTTCTTTTTTTTAATGCCATCTTATTGTATTTTATGTATCCTTTTGTACTACATCTTTAATTCTTTTTGGAAAACAGGATATAAATGAAATTTCAAAAATGGAAATGAACATGACTTAATGGTACTAACCTTAAGAGATCCCTCTGAATAATTAAGCAACGCAGGTAATCAGCCATTTTTTTTTGCATGAGGGCTAATCGAAGCCACGCTCTTGCACGACCCAGGGGGGTCCTAAAAAGCAAAACCAACTGGTCAGAAGACAGTCTCAGTCCATATATTATAATAGACTACATATTCTATTGCTGTCAAGGTTCATATTAATAAAGGAAAACTGCAATTTATCATGGTTTTGTCTGTTTCTAGAGGTGTTTTGGGTTTTTTTGTTTGTTTCTAGTTTTTTAAGCCAGCTCTTTGAACATGCAAACCAATCCCTGGGAGCTATTTTTTTTTTTTTTTTTAAGATTTTATTCATTTGCGAGAGAGAGAATGAGAGACAGAGAGCATGAAAGGGAGGAGGGTCAGAGGGAGAAGCAGACTCCCTGCTGAGCAGGGAGCCAGATGCGGGACTCGATCCTGGGACTCCAGGATCACGACCTGAGCCGAAGGCAGTCGCTTAACCAACTGAGCCACCCAGGCGCCCCCCTGGGAGCTATTTAAGTATCTAAGGTAAACCTGCACCTACAGGACATCTAGGTACCATTTTATGCCTTGGAAGAGATGATGCTCTAAATACTGAGGATTATCTCTACAAGAAATATTTTGACCGAATGGGCTTAACTGTCTAAAGATAAATATGTAAGGTGCACCTGGCTGGCTTAGTCAGTAGAGCATGTGATTTTTAATCTGCAGGTTGTGAGTTCAAGACCCACACTGGGTATGGAGGTTACTTTTTTTTTTCTTAAGATTTTTAAAAAACATTTTATTTTATTTTATTATGTTAATCACCATACATTACATCATTAGTTTTTGATGTAGTGTTCCATGATTCATTGTTTGAGTATAACACCCAGTGCTCCATTCAATACGTGCCCTCTTTAATACCCATCACCAGGCTAATCCATCCCCCCACCCCCCTCCCCTCTAGAACCCTCAGTTTGTTTCTCAGGGTCCATAGTCTCTCATGGTTCGTGTCCCCTCCGATTTCCCCCCTTCATTTTTCCCTACTTTTTTTTTAAAAAATATAATGTATTATTTGTTTCAGAGGTACAAGTCTGTGATTCATCAGTCTTAAAAATGGATATGCAAAATGCATCAAATAAAGCAATATAATGCCTTCAAAAAGTAACTGACATGATATCTGAATTTTAAAAATCCTAACAAATTAAAAAAAAAAAATCCTAACAAAGCTAGGAGGGCACCAAGCTGGTAATCAAAAAGAGAGAAATCACCAGGCTGCTTGTTATTTTTCAAATGTTTCTCTAGGAGGTTGTCCTTAAAAAATTCAATCTCCTACCTCTTATCCAAGTTTGATCATTTAGTAAAAGTAAAAGCAACTTTTACAGAATATGTATGGTTTTTCAAAGAGAAAGATTATCATTCACACTTTTATGTTTTCTTATACAAAGAATGTTTTGGCATGTAGTGTGGGAGGTAAGTTAATCTTCACTACTAACAGCTAATGAGCTTCTTATGGTTTAGCAGTTGAATGAATACCATTGTTCAGAAAACATTTTTTACTTTTGAAGAGTTAGGCTTTTTAAAAACAATTTGAACATATATTTTCATATTAAAATGACCAAATCTTATTTCTTTTTTTTTAAGATTTTATTTTTAAAGTATTCTCTATACCCAACATGGGGCTTGAACTCACAACTCAGAGATAAAGAGTCACATGCTCTACTCTCTTTTTGAGAGTTATGATTCCCTTGCTATTTCACTCTAAAAACTAGGTTTGAGGGACATCTGGTTGGCTCACTCAGTCAAGCATGCAATTCTTGATCTCAGCGTCATGAGCTTAAGCCCCACACTGGGCAGAGAGATTACTTACAAAAATAATAATAAATAAAATAAAATTTAAAAACTGGGTTTGAATCCTGGCTCTGCCACTTTTTAACTGTTAACTCCTCTGACCTTTATTTTTAACATCTATGCAATTATTGTAATAATCTCTACCCTCTAAGACTGATGTAAGGACTAAATGAGATAATTCATGTAAACCAATTATTTTATTACCCTGAGACAGTACTTAATAAATAGTAGCCATTTACTTTTATCATTCAATTAAATACAACCTAGAAATATTTGGATGTTGTGTTATCAGCCAGAAAACACTACCATATTCCCTACAACATGTAAAACCCTCAGGTGCCTGGGTGGCTCAGTTAAGCGTCTGCCTTCAGCTCAGGTCATGATCCCACGGTCCTGGGATCCAGTACCACATCAGGCTCCCTGCTCAGCGGGAGTCAGCTTCCCCCTCTGCCCCTCCCCCTGCTCCTGCGTGCTTGCGCTCTCTCGCGCCCTCTCTTGCAAGCTCTCTCTCTCTCTCTCTCTCGCAAAAATAAAAAATCTTAAAAAAAACAACTGTAAAACCCTCAATTATAAAGCTAAGAGAAAGCAAACTGGTAATCTGACAGAAAATGCTAAGAAAAAAAGATTATCTCATTCACAAGAATTAAGATAAACTAAAGGAAAGCGTAAGAATTTAGCCTTAACAACACCTTTATGCCTTTATTCAGTTTTTACATTATATATATATTTGTCTAGTGAAATGGGCAGGTGACACTATAGGTCCCAATTTTTAGAGAAAGAAAAGGAATTTGCACAAGCCCCATATATATAAATGGCTTATCTGAGAATTCTAATCTCCTGAGCCTTTGCCCTGGATTTGGTCTAAATCAATCTTCAGGGGCGCCTGGGTGGCTCAGTCATTAAGCATCTGCCTTCGGCTCAGGCCATGATCCCAGGATCCCAGGGTCCTGGAATCGAGCGAGCCCCGCATCGGGCTCCCTGCTCAGTGGGAAGCCTGCTTCTCCCTCTCCCACTCCCCATGCTTGTGTTCCCTCTCTCGCTGCGTCTCTGTCAAATAAATAAAATTTTTTAAAAAGTAAATAAATAAAAATAAATTAGTCTTCAACAAATAGTTATTGGCTGCCAACTAGCTTACTACTGCAAACTAGCTTAACACTCAGGAAACAAATGCATAATTGATACATCCTATCTTAAAGGGACCTGCTGTTTCCTGCAATACAATGTAGAATCAAAGTGATATAATAAAGGAGTGAATATAGTGATAGGGTATAGAAGAAAAAGCAGTTAATTCCTACTGAAGGGACTAAGAGAAATTTCATAAAGGAAATGAAATTTGAACTGAGCTATAAAGAAAGAACAGAATTTTATTAGGAGAGAATGGAATAAGGCTATTTAAGGCTGAGAGAAGATAATAGAGTGTGAAGTACTTTCAAGGAACAGTAAATATATCTCTGCAGTTAGAAATGAACAATAAGGGCGCCTGGGTGGCTCAGTTGGTTGGGCGACTGCCTTCAGCTCAGGTCATGATCCTGGAGTCCCTGGATCGAGTCCTGCATTGGGCTCCCTGCTCGGCAGGGAGTCTGCCTCTCCCTCTGACCCTCCCCCCTCTCATGTGCTTTCTCTCTCTCATTCTCTCTCAAATAAATAAATTTAAAAAAAAAAATCTTTAAAAAAAAAAAAGAAATGAACAATAAGATTACTTACTTAAGACCAGGCAAATCCCGGACACTGGCTCCTATTTCCTCTGCTTCTGGGTACAGCTTCTCCACCAGTTCCAAGGGGCCCCAGATAGTTTTGTTATAACTCAAAAATGATTTTCTTACTGAGAAAAAAAAAAAGCATATATAATGCATACAACTTCAACATATAAAATTGTCATAACTTCCTTTTATTTAGTTTCAACATTTCTAACTTAAAATACAGTTATTCAAAGACCTTCCGCTCTTATCACTACACAGTCCTGTGGATCAGGAACCTGTTCATCAGGATCCTGATATTTTTCCTTATCAGAAATATGCAAAAAAAATGGGGCGCCTGGGTGGCTCAGTTGGTTAAGCAGCTGCCTTCGGCTCAGGTTATGATTCCAGGGTCCCCGGGATCAAGCCCCGCATCGGGCTCCCTGCTCGGCGGGGAGCCTGCTTCTCCCTCTCCCTGCCTCTCTGCCTACTTGTTCTATCTCTCTGTCAAATAAATAAATAAAATCTTTAAAAAAAAAAAAAAAAGTGGGCGCCTGGGTGGCTCAGTTGGTTAAGCGACTGCCTTCGGCTCAGGTCATGATCCTGGAGTCCCAGGATCGAGTCCCGCATCGGGCTCCCTGCTCGGCAGGGAGTCTGCTTCTCCCTCTGACCCTCCCCTCTCTCCTGCTCTCTCTCTCTCTCATTCTCTCTCTCAAATAAATAAATAAAATCTGTAAAAAAAAAAAAAAAATGGAGAAAAAAAAAAAAGGAAAGAAAATATGCAGCTTGGCCATTCTTCCTTATCAGAAATATGCAGGCAGGTAATTAAAGTAAAAAAACAACTGGCCTTATTCTTTACCAGTACCAAAATAAAAAGGCTGACAGCCCTAGCAGGTTGATCTTTATCAGTTTATTAAATAAACCAAGGACAAAAAGTTATTTTACTCTTAACATGAAAAATTGTGACTTATTTTATACTGAGAATCAGGTGATAGAAAACCATGAAATCACTATACATTTCTTTCTTAATCCTGACCAGATCTCCTGCAGATCAAGGGCGCCTATCATACGCACCACCCAAGGACAATCACCAAGATAGGCAATTTTTCCTTGGGGGATAAAAAAATCAGCACAAAGGAGCTTCATAATGATTCATCAAGACAAGCCTATGATATGACTGTTAGGACATGCCTTATGATATTTTGTCAAGCAAAGGAATTTTAAACTCAGGGAAGAGCTTAAAATTTAACTGTTTGGCCATCATTTAGCAAATTCCATTTCTGCAGCCTAAGGGAAAACAAAGATAAAAAGTTTTTCAAAAAGCAAACTAAAACTCAAGGTGTTATTAAAATTTAAAAAAATGTTTAAATGTGTGTGTGTGTGTGTGTGTTTTAATTTATTTATTTGACAGAGAGACGCAGCGAGAGAGGGAACACAAGCAGGGGGAGTGGGAGAGGGAGAAGCAGGCCTCCCGCAGAGCAGGGAGCCCAACGCGAGGCTCGATCCCAGGACCCTGGGATCATGACCTGAGCCAAAGGCAGATGTTTAATGACTGAGCCACCCAGGCACCCCTAAATGTTTTTAAAAATTAAAAAAAAAAACTAAAACTAAAACCAGAAAACCCTTAAGGTTGTTAGATCAGACTGGTGAGTTCCTGGTGTACTGAAAGAAGCAGAAACTGATAATATCAAGAGCAGGCAAAAATGTGGGGAAACAAACACTAACATCCACTGATGTTTGATAAATCCATGAAGCCTTCATAGAGGCCAGTTGCCTATATCCTTTGACCCAGTAATTCTACTCCTAAGAATCCTATCCTAAAGAACAAGTATACAAACAGCACAATTTTAATGTGTTTAACTGGAAACAACCTAAGGGTACATTAAGAGGAGGGCAGTTAAGTAAGTTTTGGTATACATATACTATGAAATTTTACAGTCATTAAAAATGTGATAAAGCCTCTATATAAATGGAAAAACCTCCAAACCATATCAATTTTAAACAAAGTCACAGAATAATAATACTTATAGCATAATTCTATGCTGAGTAAAAGAAAAAAAAATGGAAAAGAGAAGAATGACAAGGATTCCCTTTAGGGAAATGAATGGAAGAGAATGAAGGAAATGGTTTTTGCTCTAGGTGCTTCTATGTTGTTTGATTCATGTACAAAGAGAGTAGATTTCACTATTATATAATTTTTTAAAAATTACTTTGTCTTCAAAGAAATAGTGGAATCTAAAAACACAAAACAAGGGGTGCCTGGGTGGCTCCAGTTAGCCTTTGCCTTCAGCTCAGGTCATGATCCCAGGGTCCTGGGATCGAGCCCCACATAGGGCTTCCTGCCCGGCGGGAAGCCTGCTTCTCCCTCTCCCACTGCTTGTGTTCCCTCTCTATGTATCTCTCCGTCAAATAAATAAAATCTTTAAAAAAATAAAAATAAAAATAAAAATAAAAACAAAACAAAACCCAGACGCAAATACAGAGAACAGACTGATGACTGGCAGAGGGTGCGGGCAAGAGGAAATGGGTAAAGGCGGTCAAAGGGTATAAACTTCCAGATATCAAATAAATAAGTCATAAGGATGTAATGTACAGCATGAGGACTACAGTTAATAATACTGTTGTATATCTGAAAGTTGCTAGGAGAGTAAATCTTAAAAGTTCATAAGAAAAAAATTTTTAACTATGTACAGTGATGGATATCAACTAGACTTATTGTGCTGATCATTTTGCAATACATAAAAATATCAAATCATTATGTTGTGTACCTGAAACTAATATGTTAATTATATCTCAATAAAAAATTTTAATTTAAAAAAAAGAAGAGTACTTTAATAACATCACATAGGGTTTCTCAAACTTTGATGCCAAGGCTCCTTTGGCAGTACCTTTTATTAAAATTTGAAGTACATTTTATTAAAACCATGTTTATGTTTTGTGCTGTTTACATTTACTCCCACTTTCATGTACCTTAGTCAGAACTTCTGGGCCTTCCCAACTTACCCATGTTCCTAGTATACCCACAAGGAACCAAGCTTCTTTTAGCTTTAGAACAGTCACTTTAGTATAAACTCTTACATAGGGGCGCCTGGGTGGCTCAGTTGGTTAAGCGACTGCCTTCAGCTCAGGTCATGATCCCGGAGTCCCAGTCCTACTCGGGCTCCCTGCTCAGCAGGGAGTCTGCTTCTCCCTCTGACCCTACCCCCTCTTGGGCTCTCTCTCTCTCTCTCTCAAATAATTAAATAAAATCTTTAAAATAAAATAAACTCTTACATAGCCCTCCACACAGCTGATCAAAAGAAGTAGACACCAAAACTAACAACAACTGTTTTTACAATAAGTAAAAGAACAGTTATTATAGGGGCGCCTGGGTGGCTCAGTCGTTAAGTGTCTGCCTTCGGCTCAGATCATGATCCCAGTGTCCTGGGATCGAGCCCCGCATCGGGCTCCCTGCTCGGCGGGAAGCCTGCTTCTCTCTCTCCCTCTCCCACTCCCCCTGCTTGTGTTCCCTCTCTCGCTGTGTCTCTGTCAGAAAAATAAAATCTTTAAAAAAAAAAAACAGTTATTATACAATGTATATTAAATAACTAAATCTAACATAAACATTTTACATGAAATGATAAATCAGTGCCAACTGTGTAGAAGAAAATATCCAGTATTATCATCATTCCCAGGGAGCACTTACATTTCTACAATAATCCAATCTGAAAGACAGTCTTTCTAGATACGTTCCAGTGCCAACGAGGTTTATATTTCAACAATTATTTTAATGTATTTGTTCAATAGGGCTCAAACTAGTAATAAGACTTCATATTGGAATCACTAAGCTTAAAAATTTTTAAATAACTTTAACTGTCCTAGAAAATAGAAATCAGATTATATTGAGAAAAAATGAAAAATCAAATGTTTTTACGAAACACTAACTAGGTATTCTCTGAAGACAACTTATTAGAAAACATAAAGCAGTAGGCTATTCTCTCCCCAAGCCAACCCACCCAGTAATTTTAAATGTAAAGCAACAATAATTATGGTCTCAACAAATATCACATTTTCAAGGATGTTTAAGACGGAAATAGTGGGATTCTAAACTTAATTAGTTTTTTTAAAATCTCAGGATACCTTTAAGACCGTGTTTCAGACAATGTTCCATAACAACAAAGAACTGCTGCAAGGGGGGATAGTCAGAATCCAAAGTGCGGCCAAAGCTTAGAGCAGATTCAATGAGTCCTTTGATACTCAATTTAGCCATGTTTAACAAGTTTGCTCTCTCTACAGCTGTGGGGTCTTTTGTAGCTGAAAGCACAAGAAAGGAGTCCAACATCATTTGCAAGACATGACATTGAAAAATACACAAACCCTTTCATTCCCCTATAAAAACAACAATGGTTTGTTTTTCCTTGGTTGACAAATTAGTCTCCCTAACTAATCCACACCCCTAGGTAACTTCTCTTTATGTCTCTCTCACACATACCACAGAACACTACCATGCCCACCCCAGACAAAGTTTATGAATTATTCTCAAAATCTTGCAACTTGGTTATTTTCTGGTATTTATTTTACTTTTGTGGTACGTCTTCAGAGAGAACGAGGTTTTTGTTTTTGTTTTTGTTTTTGTTTTACTTTTTGTGGAGATAAAATTGGAGTAATAAACAACATATTTAAGAGTCTCGTGCAAAAGGTGGACAGCAGGCACGGTCCAAGGATGAATATTAAGGCAAAAAACGTTCAGAATAAACTGGCAATAAAAGGCGGTTACAATTCCAAGATTACAGTATCATCCATAAACATGATGGGTTAAAACACACCGACAAATAAAGGAATACAGGAGAAGCCATTCAATTCTTTCACTCATTTTAACCTCTTTCCATCTTGTTTTCTCATTGCAACTGTAATTCTGTATTGCATAACTCCTTTATTTTCCCAGAGGAAATAAAAGCAGTCCTGTTTCTCATTTAAGTTCCTTGCCCACCCAGCTGATTCAGTCAAAAACTAAGTTAATAGATGCACTTAAAAAAAAAGAAAAACTGATTAGTAATTGATACTTTCAATTCACAAAAAGCTATTTTTTTCTTTCCCACAAATTCCATCCTTAGTTAACTTAGAAATTCAGATGTTCCCGCATATTCTCGCCACTGTTCCCACATATTCTCACCATTGCTGTGACTGGCAGGAATATTTTCAGCAAACAGATGACAAAATGAAGTGCAGAAAAATGAAGCACTTAGTATAACGTTTCATAATCTCTGGCAAATTTACTAGTCCAAGTGAACCAAGTGTCTGTTTTTCCTTCACTGAACAAAGTCCAGGGTTCCCAATTATCTAGTATGCGAGTTCTGAGCTGATAGCTAAGCGCGAAGACTGACACGGAATCCTAAGCAACTAAAAATGCAAACAGCCACAATCTATGACCAAGCTAGCTGGTAGAAAATCTGCACACACATCATTCCTTCAAATCTGCATCGTCGTATGATTCCCTCTTTTTTTCGGGGGCGGGGGGAGCCACTTGATGTTTCATAATCTGTACCAATCCTCCAGTGCCCATTACGATACGCGACTTGCGATGCGACAAGCAGACAAAGGGCGCATCTGCAGCTGTTCCGAGGCGGGTCCGTGCTGGGGGCCGGCAGCTTCCTCGCCCCAGGAGCGTTTACACGCCGGCCGCGCCCCGCCCGGGCTCGCAGATGTGTCCTGCGGGTCGCAGCCCCAACAAGGCCAACGGCCAGTCCCCGCATCTCGCCCGGGCCTGGAGCCCCCTCTCTGCCTCCCTTCCTCCCCGCAGCAAGGCTGCCCAAAGGGCTCGGGGCGCCCAAGGACCCCCGCGGAGGGCTCACCCGGGGTCCTGCGCGGCATCGCTGCACCTCTCCCGCCCTCGGCGTCGGGCACCCAGGCCAAAACCGGAGACGCGTCTTCCCTCCGCCACCCCCAAACCTGAAAAGTCATCGCCCATCCCCGACTGTTCCACCGGTCTGGGAGCGGCCCCCCGGGCGGCCCTGTCCTCGCTCCTTGGAAGCCGCCGGACCGCGAGCCCTCGGCCATTAGGCCCTAGAACCGGGGCGGGGACCTGAAGGAACGGGGGGCGGCCGCGCGTTGCCATGGCGACCCCGGGCGCCCCCGAGCCACCCGCTGCCCCCGCCCAGCCCCAGGCCCGGGTTCGGGTTCGGGCTCCAGTTGCTGCCCGAGCCCTCGGTGCCCACCACCAGCAGTCCTCGCCCGGCCGCGGCCTTCAGCCTCGGACGGAGAGCGGGGCGTCCGCTCTCGGTCCGCTCCCCTTACCCATGGCGGCGGCGGCGCGGTCTCGGGCGGGGACGCCCTGGGCCCCGCCAGCAGCTCCCTTCAGGCGCGCGGCGGCCGCCACGGCGTCTGCCACCCGGCCCGCCGCGGCCCACAGCGCTCCCGGCGGCGGGAGGACGCCCGGGCGGCCCCGCGGCGCCGCGAGTGGGGCGGGGGGCCGCGCGGCCTGCCACCGGCGGGAGAGAAACCCGCCCTCGCCGGGCCTCCTCGCGTCCAGCCGGACCGGAAGGAGAAGGAAGAGGAGCGTGAAGGAGACCTCGCGTGTGCGGAGCCGGAGGCCCGGCCCTGGTCGGACTACCGACCTCTCCCCCGGGGCTTCGCCAGGGCGCTGGGGCTGCTTTGCCAAGGGGTGCGAGCCACGTGCAAACGTTTTCGTCCACGCGGCGGCGGGGTTCATCTGATACACCTGACCGCTTCCCTTCACGCCTCACAAGGTCTTAGGGGAGCAAAGGAATTTAGAAGACCCGAAGCAATTAACAGGGGGCAGACCTCTGCTGCAACTAGGCAGCCCAAGCAGGGCATTTAAACCAGTAAATGCACGGGCAGTGGGAAGGGCCGCACTTATCAAGGGGCAGACCTGTAGAGATAAAGTTAGCCTTTTCTCATTTCGGGGAGGAAGAAGAACCCTCGTGGTCAGATGACACTAGGTTAAGCTGTATCAGTTTGGGGAAAGTAAGCTATTACGTAGTTAGATTAGCAATTGTTAAGACAGTGGCTCAGCTAGAAAGACCGAGATATTTCGGCTCTTTTTCTCTTCATCACCTCGGCCAGTATAGTTTTATGTTTCTTTACCTCTTTTGGTTTTTTAATTTTCTTTACTGTGAGATAATGATACATGGAGAGGAAAGTATAAAACAAACCGTAATGAGCAGGCTATGAAGGTGCCCGCACGAGTCTCCTCTCCACAATGTCAGCTTTATTCAGTCACAAGGCAAGGTTAACGTAATTATAAAGCAAGTTCAGGATTTCAAACTCAATGACATTTCACCATGTGATTAACGTGGCTTCTTCCTAGGCACACAAAGCAGAACACAAGCCACACAACAAAAGATAACAGGGAGTAGGAAGTTAAGGAACCAAACAGGTTAGTCTGTGTGTGCCCAGCTGAGATAAGGCCTCGTCTTGTCAGGGTCACCTCCAGGCACTTACTGCTTATTAAGTTCTGTTCTAATCAATTAAGCAGAGCCTTCAGCCGTAGCTACCTTTTTATTTTTTTTAATATTTTATTTTATTTGACAGAAAGAGCGAGCGCACAAACAGGGGGAGAGGCAGGCAGAGGGACAGGGAGAAGCAGGCTCCCCATTGAGCAGGGAGCTGGAGGAAGGGCTCGATCCCAGGATCCAGGGATCATGACCCAAGCCTAAGGCAGACCTGCTTAACCGACTGAGCCACCCAGGCGCCCCAGCGGCTGCCTTTTTTAAGCGGTTAGACATAGAGGGTGTCTGAGGAGTATGACAGTTTGCTAAAAAAAAAACCTCCCTTTTTAACTAATGATGTACTATATGTTGGCTAACTGAACATAATAAAAAAAATTTTTAATTTAAATTTAACAAAATTTCGGGGCAGATCAGGGGCGCCTGGGTGGCTCAGTCGTTAGGCGTCTGCCTTCGGCTTGGGTCCTGGTCCCCAGGTCCTGGGATGGAGCCCCGCATCCGGCTCTCTGCTCAGCGGGGAGCCTGCTTCTCCCTCTCCCACTCCCCCTGCTTGTATTCCATCTCTCGCTGTGTCTCTCTCTGTCAAATAAATAAATAAAATCTTAAAAAAAAATAAATTTAACAAAATTTTAAAAAGAATAAACCTGCTGGCCTGTAAAAAACAAAAACAAAAACAAAAACCTCCCTTTTTAAAAAAGGATTTAATCAGTCTTAGGCCCCTGCAGAGCTCCTCTGCTTCAGCTTGTTATCAATTCTGGGGTACCGTCAGCTGGTGTTGGTCTTGGTGTGGGTATCTGATTAATGCAGTACCCTTAAGTGTTTGCGTCATTGCTTGACATGGGCCCTTGCTTGACATAAATGACTCCATCTTGCTCTCTACATACAGTTTAAAGAATCATTATAAAGTGAACAGCTGGGTGACCACCACCAGATAAACTGAGCACAGGATGGAGCCATCGTCCTTGGGAATTACCCCTAGCCACTACTCACCATCCCCCTTGAGGTAAATACCATTCTGGCTTTTATGAGAATCATTTCCTTGCTTTTCTGTTTTCTGCCTTGCAAGATGTGCCCCTAAACCATGTAATTTATTTTTGTCTGTTTATAAACTTTTCACAAATGGAATAACACCATAAATTACTTGTTTCTTTTGTTAAGATCATCCATGTCCAAGAGAAGTTCCAGGTTGGGGTGTTTGGGGTGTTTCAAAGTTGTATATATATCCTTATGCCAATGTCCAAGAGTCATTAGAGCATATAATTAAGAATAGAATAACTGAAAATAAAGTCTGCCTTTCTTTAAATTTATGGGCGGGATGCCTGGGTGGCTCAGTAGGTTGAGCGTCCGACTCTTGATTTTGGCTCAGGTCATGATCTCAGGGTCATGAAATGGAGCACCCTGTTGTTGGGCTCCCACGCTCAGCAGGGAGTCTATGGAGATTCTCTCCCTTTCCCTCTCCCTCTGCCCTCCCCCTCTCATGGTCTCTCTCTCTAAAAATAAGTAAATTTTTTAAAAATTTTTTATTTAACATATATTATTTGTTTCAGGGGCAGTAAATAAAATCTTAAAAAAAAAAAGTTACAAGCTATATCTTTCATATTTAGGCCTGTTATTGCACCCAGACTGGATTTTAGTGAATGGTGTGGAACAGGATCAAACTTCATTTTTTCTACAAGTATAGCCAACTATCCCATTATCCTCTCACCACTGATTTCCATATTCCCTCTAGTATCAGTGAGCATGTAATTATATATCAGTTCCTAGGCCAAAGTCTTTTCATTTTCAAAAACCACCCCATGAGGATGGAATTGTCTCCACTTTGCAGATTAAACTAGCCTCTGAAAGGTCAAATGACTTCAGAAAAACTAAATGACAGAACCAGAATTTGAACCAATACAAAAGTAGCGTCGATTTCCATAATCTCAAAATGTAGGTTTTTAGTGTTTCAAGGAGTCTAAAATTCATTGCATGTCTAACCCCTTCCATCTTGCTATTAAACATTGAAATATGACTGACTTGTTCATTTTTCTTCTCCAAATGATGGGTAAAAAAGGAAGTATTTGTATTTTACGTACATTTAAAGAAGCAAATAAAATTAAGTATATATTTACTTTATAGAACCAGGAACAAAGGAAAAGAGCTTTATTTCCTAGATTGCTTTTCCCCCAGTGACTTCATAGGTAAAAAGTAGGAAAGAAATTTAACTCATCAATAAACCAGTTTTATTTAAAGCAAGCAAGCAAATAAATAAATTCTCCCTTTGAGGTAGATATTCTTAAATTCCAAAATATACATTTGCTGGATACTCCAGTCTCCTTATGTTGAACAGAATTGGAATTTAGTGCCTATGTTTAAACTAAATGAACAGGGTTAAAGTAGAATATTAATCTATTCTGAGCCCTGAATTTACTAAAGCTAACAATCTAGGTTTTTAAACTTACTAGTATCATCATGTAACAAAAATACTATTTTTGGGGGCGCCTGGGTGGCTCAGATGGTTAAGCATCTGCCTTCGGTTCAGGTCATGATCCCAGGGTCCTGGGATCGAGCCCCATGTCTGGCTCCTGGCTCAGCGGGGAGCCTGCTTCTCCATCTCCCCCTGCTTATCCCCCTGCTCATGCGCTCTCTCTCTCTGTATCTCGAATGAATAAATAAAATCTTAAAAAAAAACCAATTTTTTAAAAGCTCATCACATACTGAAATATAACGGTGAAATTAAATGATAACTAGAGTTTGCTTTGAAACATCTCAGCAAAGGAAAAAAACAGATGTTGAGAAAACAACTGCAGCAAAATCTTCTACCTATTGAATATGGGTGATGGGTATATAGGAGTTCACTATTTTATTCTACTTTTGTGTATTTTTTACATGTGATACACCCTAATATTTTTCTCTATTCCATTGAAAACAAAGCTTGTTGCAACCTATTAAAATTGCTTTCATGTGCCAGTAATAGGTTGGGAACCATGGTTTGTAACCCATGGCCTCTCATACTTCCTTGCATATTTCCTGTAACTATGCTAAATTATTTTTGCTGTTCCCTGTACATGTCTTTTCCTTTTCCCATTTGTTGTCCCCTCTATCTAGATTTGTCTGTTCCTCCATTACAATTTATGCAATTCTACCTAGTCTTTACCAGACTTTAATATGTTACCTTCTCCAAAAAGCCTTTTCAGATTTTTTCCTTGCCAAAAAAAAGATTTTCATTTTTATGCTATTATAATAGTACTTACATGCAGCTTTAGAACATTATCAACATTTGACTTTTTACTACTTGAAAAAATGCTGGACAACCCTGAACTTATTATTCAAGATTAATAACTGACACACAAAGGCGTAATAGAAAATGATTTATTTAATAAAAAACTGCAAGTAATTTTTAAAAAACATGAGGTAGAAACAACAATTTTAACATATTTCACATTCATTTAAAAAAAGAAAAAACAACTTTGAGAGAAAGAGATATCTGCCCCCCAAACGAAGATGGATACATTGAGGTTAAAACTGGTCACTATATACTTAACTAAGCACTTTGAGGTAATTCTGATTTACAAAATATCTTTATTCAAAAAAATTGAGACAACTGAGTAGTGTCTCAAAACAAATGGGGCATATGAACAATAGGTGAAAATAGGGATATACTGGGGCACCTGGGTGGCTCAGTCGTTAAGCATCTGCCTCGGCTCCAGTCCTGGTCCCAAGGTCCTGGGATCAAGTCCCGTTACAGGCTCCGGGCTCAGTGGGAAGCCTGCTTCTCCCTCTCCCACTACCCCTGCTTGTGTTCCCTCTCTCACTGTCTCTCTCTCTGTCAAATAAATAAATAAAATCTTTTTTTTTTTTTTTTAAAGATTTTATTTATTTATTTGAGAGAGAGAATGAGAGACAGAGAGCATGAGAGGGAGGAGGGTCAGAGGGAGAAGCAGACTCCCCGCCAAGCAAGGAGCCCAATGTGGGACTCGATCCAGGGACTCCAGGATCATGACCTGAGCCGAAGGCAGTCGCCTAACCAACTGAGCCACCCAGGCGCCCTAAATAAATAAAATCTTAAAAAAAAAAATAGGGATATACCTTTTTGTCATCAATTTAAAAAAACTAAAAAAAAAAAAAAAAAGAATTATTTTCATACCATTTTATATCAAAATCTGTAGAATACTGAATACTAAAAATAACAAGGGGAATCAGAAATTAATTGGAAATAATTAATTTATAAGTAATAATTTAAAAGCCTAGGTTTATTTTTTATTTTTTTAAAGATTTTATTTATTTATTTGACAGAGAGACACAGCGAAAGAGGGAACACAAGCAGAGGGAGTGGGAGAGGGAGAAGCAGGCCTCCGGCAGAGCAGGGAGCCCGATGCGGGGCTCGATCCCAGGACCCTGGGATCATGACCTGAGCCGAAGGCAGATGCCCAATGACTGACCCACTCAGGCGTCCCTAAAAGCCTAGGTTTAAAGTGAAAATGTACCTTATACCAAAATGCAACAGTCAGGAGAAAAACCCAGCAAAATGGCCTTGGATCACAGACCACAAAACACAGAAAAGAATCACACTTGTGTTCTCATCATCACAAGATTGTGCTTAAGTGAAAAAACAAATGAATTTTCTTTACCTAATCTCTTAAATAAACAAAATATGACAGAAATCTACAAAATCAAATCAGTATTGAAATTTTAGACTTAAAGTTTCTCAGATCCAAAAGTTAATCTATTACTAAAGCTGGTAAAAATTTATCAAACTCTTTCTAGGTCACACAAAAACACATTGATAGTACCTACAAAACTTAGACTTTTCAGTTTTGGAAAAACTGAAAAAATTAATAGTGTGTTACATTTTACACAATGATAGAACTTTAACAAGACTATACCAAAAAAATAAATAAAGAAAACAAAAAACTGGAACTCTCAACAAAGTACATTTACACCATTTCATACCCTTGGGATAAAAGTCATCTTCACAATCTAACCAGGCACTGCTTTCATAGCACATCCAAATTGCAAATAACAGGTAATATTTAGAGGAGCTCTCATATGCCAGTATGAGAAATCAAAGAAAACAGTGCTTTATCTTCTTTGAAAATCACCCAATACATGACAAAGACTTTCGTGTTCCTCTGATGGAAGATCCATGATGTACATAAATTAAGGAAAGTATACTTCACAAAAAATGGAATTGCACAAAAACATCCATGACACTATTTAACATTTTGTAATTTGGTTTATAGGACTGCTGAAAAATTTTTTATGGCATTCTATGGATAATAATGTACTTAAACAATAAGGTTTATATATCTTAGCCTAAGATCTTCATATAACATTTTTAAAGATGATTTATTTTAGTCATAATCTACAATTATGACAAGGAATAATTCTCCAATTTATAATTCTCTCAATTTTTTTTAAATTTTAATGCTTTGTCCTAGATTTTAAAAAGGGAGGGTTATAAATTAGGGTGAGAAGAACCAAAAGGGGTAACCACTTTTCCTAGATGTGTTCTAGGAAACATGTACCCTGCCCTAGGATAGCAAACCAAGTCCCTTTTCATCTCCTTTCTCACTTCACAAACTATCCTTCTCCATCACCTTCATTATTTCACTTTTTGCTTAAAATTACTTCCTGTGAGGGGAGCCTGGGTGGTTCAGTTGTTAACCCTCTGCCTTTGGCTCAGGTCATGATCCCAGGGTTCTGGGAAGGAGCCCCGCATTGGGCTCTCTGCTCAGTGGGAATCCTGATTCTCCCTCTCCCACTCTCCCTGCTTGTGTTCCCTCTCTCGCTGTCTCTCTCTCTGTCAAATAAATAAATAAAATCTTTAAAAAAAAAAATTAGTTCCTGTGAATTATTTTCTCTTTTTCCTTTGTAGAATCAGGTCTTTGAAATGTGCCCATGGAAAACACAAAACATTAAGTTTTAATTTATATAAATACATAAATATTCACAATAGCACAGATGTGACCATATACAAAACAAAAAGGATATTAATTTTTCCGAGTTTAGATGATCAAGTAACTTCCCCAAAGGAGGATAGCGGTTCAGTGAGGGCACACATCCTAGGAGAATCAGTTTATGTTTGGCTCTGGTTATAGCAACATTAAGACGCCGCCAATCTTTCAGGAGTTCACCAAGCTGAAAGAAATAATTTTCAATTATTTGAGTTTTCTCAGACATTTAAGTTTGTTCTAGCAAAGAACACAGTTTGTTGTGAACTATTTCCCTACTTTAAGCATATATTCCAAAGAAGATTCATTGACACATTTAAAATTCTTTAGACAGTTGGAAAAACTTGCGCACAATGCCAACTTCCAAATATTTTATCTTGGGTGCAATTTCCAAGCCATAATTTAAGGAAATGGAGCTATCTATCTCCACTCACTGTAGCATTATTGGTAACAGTAATGAAAACTTGTAATAGCCTTAGACTCAGGGGAGTGGTTAAATATACCATGACACCTATGTACACTATGCAACTGTAAGAACACAATGAAATCTGTGTATTGACATGGAGAGATCTCCAAGCTATTTAAGTGAAAAAAGCAGAGTCCATTAGAGCGTATATATTACCTTCTGTGTAAAAAAAAGGGAAATATGAATACTGATTCATATCTGTTTGTATATGCCTAAAGGAAAGGAATTAGAGGTTACCCAGGAAAAAAAAAAAACCCCACAAATTGTATACAACTCAAAACCAAAAAACCCAAATAATCCAATTAAACAATGGGCAGAAGACATGAACAGACATTTCTCCAAAGAAGACATACATGAAAAAATAATTAATCATCAAGGAAATGCAAATCAAACCCATAATGAGCTACTACCTCACACCTGTCAGAATGGCTAAAATCAAAAACCCAAGAAACAAGCATTGACAAAGATGTGGAGAAAATGGACCCCTCATGCATTGTTGGGGAAATGCAAACTGGTGCAGCCACTGTGGAAAACAGTAATGGAGTTCCTCAAAAAATTAAAAATAGAACTACCATATGATCCAGAAATTCCACTACTGGGTGTTTACCCAAAGAATACGAAAACATTAATTCAAAAGGATGTACACACCTCTATTGTAGCATTATTTACAATAGCCAAATTATGGAAGCAGCCCAAGTGTCCAACCACAGATGAATAAAGAAGATGTGATATATATATAAAATGGAAAAATACTCAGCATAAAAAAGAATGAAATCTTGCCATTTGCACAACATGGAAGGATCTAAAGGGTGTAATGCTAAGTGAAATAAGTCAAAGAAAGACAAATACCATATAATTTCACTCATGGAATTTAAGAAACAAAACAAATGAACAAAGAAAAAAGACAAACCAAAAAAAGGACTCTTAACTATAGAGAACAAACTGACAGTTACCAGAGGGAAGTTGGGCGGGGGGGCGCTGGGGGTGAAATTGGTGAAGGGGATTTAGAGTACATTTATCATGATGAGCACTGAGTAAAGTATGGGATTTTTGAATCACTGTATCTTATACCTGAAATTATAACACTGTATATTAATGATACTGGAATTAAATAAAAAACACCAAATTGTGATTATCTGTAAGGGTAAGAACTGAGTAGAAGAGGAACTGGTTAGAAAGGAGACTTCTTACTGTATCTTTATAACCATATGAAGGTATCACATAATCATGAAAAATGAATGAAAAGGAGGTAAACATGCAAAACACAAAACCTGGGATTATATATAAAATTAAAAGTATATCTAAGGAAGAGTCTATGCTTAAAATGCCCCTAACACAACAGCCAAAAGGTGGAAGCAAACCAAATGTCCACTGATGGATGAATAAACAAAATATGCCATATACATGCAATGGAATATTATTCAGCCTTAAAAAGGAACAAAATTCTGATACATAATACAATATGGATGAACCTCGAGGACACCATGCTATATGAAATAAGCCAATTACAAAAGGACAAATACTGGGGCGCCTAGGTGGCTCAGTTGGTTAAGCGTCTGCCTTTGGCTCAGGTCATGATCTTGGGATCCTGGGATTCAGCCCCCACATCAGGCTCCTTGCTCAGTGGGGAGCCTGCTTCTCCCTCTCACTCTGCCCCTCCCCACCGCTTGTGCTCAAGCGCACTCTCTCTGTCTCAAACAAATAAAATCTTAAAAAAAGAAACAAAAACCCCAAAAGAACAAATACTGTATAATTCCACTTATATGAGATAACTATGGTAATCAAATTCAAAGACAGAAAGCAGAATGGTGATTGCCAGGGCCTGGAGGGAGAGGGAACTGGAGGGTTGTTATTCGTGGGTACAGAGCTTCAGTTTTGCAAAATGAAAAAGTACCAGAGAGCTGCTGCACAACACTGAATTGTACATTTAAAAACAGTGATGATTTTAAATTTTATATTATGTGGGGTTTTTACCACAACCTAAAAAAAAAAGAAAAGAAAAAAAGTCCCAAACAAATCAGCAGAAAATACAATGAACTCACAGGTCCATCTTTATTACTTCTAACAAAAGATACCAGAATGATACTTTTGTCTCTTCCTTGGTATTTGTCTACAGTGTTAACTTCGACCATCCTGATAGAAGAATGGAACAGTAAATCATTGATGATCTTTAACTGCTGCCTGTAGGGTGCAATGATACCAATATCAGAGGGTTTACATCCAGCCTAAACAGAAAAGAAACACAATGAAAATGAAAATCCTGATTTTTGTTATTTAAGCTTTACTAAATTTATTAAATTACATGTTTACCTAATGTGCCTGATTAATGTTTACAACAGATTGTCTTATTGCAAGGAGTAAATACAATTACTAAATTTGCTCTAAATCTAAATCCATATTTCCTGAGATTTAATAATTTCCTCAGACACTGCTCCCTTGATTTCTATAGATTAATGACAGAATAATGGTTTGCATGCCACTAGAACAGTGCTGCCATAGGGGGGAAAAAAAGCACAAAGAAATACATTACACTTTCTACGATCCCTTCCACTGAAGTTTCCAATCCCCAATCACACTGATTCAACCCTATATTGACACAATCAGAATTATCTGATGTTACAAAAAATTACCCTAAGTGGAAACCCAAAATGCCATTATAAAAAATTACATCTTTGATAATTTTCCGAAAATAGAACAAAAGCAATCAGGCTTCAGTACTCTCATGTTAATGAACAAGGATTAATGCTAGGTCTTAAGTTCCTTGCATTCTAACATTATATTATACTTCATCTTAATATTTATTATCCATCAAAATTAAATTCTAAATTACCTTAATAAAAATAGAGGTCAGGAAAACTATTAGCTTGGCTTCTGTCATATTGCTCACACCACCCTTTTCAACTTGTTCTGGTGCTGGAACCTAAATAGAAAAAAGAGTTGAGTATGGTCAGTACACAGGTAGCCAAAGAGAACACCCTTGTGGACACAAATGAAAAATAAACTTATTTTAAAAGTTGAAGGTACAAGGAAATAAATAAATAAATGTTGAAGGTAAAAGAATTAACAAAAATGAATGACAGTAGTCACCTTTCAGAAAGCCACCTAGAGGAAACCCATCTTAAACATCCTACAGTTCAGATTAAAATCTTTCTAAGAGGGGCATCTGGGTGGCTCAGTTTGTTAAGTGACTGCCTTCGGCTCAGGTCATAATCCCAGGGTCCTGGGATCGAGCCCACATCCCTGCTCAGCGAGGAGCCTGCTTCTTCCTCTCCCTCTGCCACTCCCCCTGCCTGTGCTCTCCTGCTCTCTGTCAAATAAATAAAGAAAATCTTTCTAAAAGATAAAATTAAATTTAAAAAATAAAATAAAAAATAAAATCTTTCTAAGAGCCAACCACACACTGGGCTTGACATACTTTACTTTGTTATCCCCTAGTTTACAAGTATCAAAGGTCAGAAAAGATAAGTAACTTGCCCAAGGCCTCACAGTAAATCACATCAGTAGGATTCAAACTTGGATCGGGCTCTACTATATGTGTTCTTGCCGTTTTCTTGTTGCCTTTCATACAAATAATGGAGCAGATAAAGTTCCCCAGGTTCTAGCATACCTGGTAAAACTCTCTAAGGACTATTTTGCTCCTACATAAGCCTTAAGTAGTCCTGATTATTATTATTATTTATTTTTAACTTTTTAAAGTAGGCTCCATGCCCAACATGGGACTTGAACTCACAACCCTGAGATCAAGAGTTGCACGCTCTACTGATTGAGCCAGGCAAGTAACCAATCTTGATTATCTTTAATACCTTTTATTTGGGGGGCACCTAGGTGGCTCAGTCAGCTAAGCATCTGCCTTCGGCTCAGGTCATGATCTCAGGGTCCTGGGATTGAGCCCTGCGTCACTCCCCACTCAACAGACAGTCTCCTTCTCCCTCTCCCTCTGCTCCTCTGCCTACTTGTGCTCTCTCTCTCAAATAAATAAATCTTTTTTTTTTAATTTATATGAGAGAGAGCACATGAGAGAGCATGAAAGGGAGAGAAGAGAGCACATGCAGGGAGGAAGGGTAGAGGGAGACACAGACTCCCTGACAAGCAGGGAGCCTGATGTGGGACTTGATCCCAGGACCCTGGGATCATGACCTGAGCCAAAGGCAGAAGCTTAACCAACTGAGCCACTCAGGCACCCAAATAAATAAAAATCTTAAAAAAAAAAAAATTTATTTGGAATTCTGTTGCTAAGAAAGAAGAAACCTGAGTAGCAAAAACAAAGAATCTGAGTGCTCATTGGTGAGGTAAATAATTGTAAATTATAAGTAATAAATTGGAACTGAGGTTTCTAAATGCAATCATTTGTGAGGTCAGTTTACTGAAAAAATTTCCCAGAGCCCAACTGCCCCTACTTGTTAATCCTTGATCCTGAAATGCTAAGGGCAATATCCAAGAGAATGAAAATTCCATCATGGCACATCGGGTGGGTCCTATTTATTTATTTATTTATTTTAAAGATTTCATTTACTTATTTGACAGAGAGAGAGCACAAGCAGGGGGAGCAGCAGGCAGAGGGAAAGGGAGAAGCAGGATCTCAGCTGAGCAGGGAGCCCGATGCAGGATTCAATCCCAGGACCCTGGGATCACGACCTGAGCTGAAGGCACCTGCTTAACCACCTGAGCCACCCAGGCGCCCCTATTTATTTATTTATTTATTTATTTAAAGATTTTATTTATTGACAGAGAGAGACACAGCGAGAGAGGGAACACAAGCAGGGGGAGTGGGAGAGGGAGAAGCAGGCTTCCTGCCGGGCAGGAAGCCCGATGCGGGGCTCGATCTCAGGACCCTGGGATCATGACCTGAGCCGAAGGCAGACGCTCAACGACTGAGCCACCCAGGTGCCCCCCTATTTATTTATTTTTAAACTAAACTCTGTGCCCAACGTCAGTCTTGAATTCATGACCCTGAGATCAAGAGTCACATGCTCTACCAACTGAGCCAGCCAGATGCCCCTGCAAGTGGGGCCCTATTTTTAATAACCACCCACCATAATAACAAAAGATATAATTATTTTACAGTAATACGCATACATATAATTGGTCACTTTTTTTTAAGATTTTATTTATTTGCTAGAGAGAGCGAGCACATGCACACATGCACACCTAGCCGGGGGAGTGGCAGGCAGAGGGAGAAGCAGGCTCCCTACTGAGCAGGGAGCCCCATGAGACTTAAGAGCCAGGACCCTGGGATCATGACCTGAGCCAAAGACAGATGCTTAACCAACTGAGACACCAGGCGTCCCTGGTCATTATTTTTTTTCTGGTCATGTAAAGACTTCCAAACCAATGCTGAGAAGCACTACATAAAACAAACTATAGAAATAACAGGGTCAAAACTTCGTTCTTAGTTCCTAGAAATAAGAACCAAGTCATTTAAAGTCCTTGTGAAGAGTTTTGTTTAATGATAAGTTTGTAAGGTCTTTATGTGCATATGTGGAGGCAGGAGGTAATAAATATCTGTACTGTCAGGCTCAATTTTGCTGTGAACCTAAAACTGCTCTAGTAAATAAAGTCTCCATTTGTAAACCCAGCCCTTTGATAATATCAATGCCAATTTCTTTTCTAAGAAATATAATTATACACTTGAGTTCACTTTCTAGCTTTCCTACTTCAAAAGTCAATTCTCACATCTATTAATCCCCAGAATAAACCTCCTTCCAAAGAAGGCTCTAGAAATAAGTCAATCAGAGGAAGACAGGTATCATATGACCTCACTGATATGAGGAATTCTTAATCTTAGGAAACAAACTGAGGGTTGCTGGAGTGGTAGGGGGTGGCAGGGATGGGGTGGCTGGGTGATGGACATTGGGGGAGGGTATGTGCTATGGTGAGCACTGTGAAGTGTGCAGGACTGTTGAATCACAGATCTGTACCTCTGAAGCAAACAATACATTATATGTTAAAAAAAAGAAGATGACAACGATAGCAGGAGGGGAAGAATGAAGGGGGGGAATCGGAGGGGGAGACAAACCATGAGAGACTATGGATTCTGAAAAACAAACTGAGGGTTCTAGAGGGGAGGAGGGGTGGGGGGATGGGTTAGCCTGGTGATGGGTATTAAAGAGGGCATGTATTGAATGGAGCACTGGGTGTTATACGCAAACAATGAATCATGGAATACTACATCAAAAACTAATGATGTAATGTACGGTGATTAACATAACATAATAAAAAAAAAACAAAGATACTTGCTCTATAGAAAGAAAAGATTCTTTTGTGTTGAAGTATAAGAAATACACTAGTTTTGGGGCACCTGGGTGGCTCAGTTGTTAAGCGTCTGCCTTTGACTCAGGTCATGATCCCAGGGTCCTGGGATCGAGCCCTGCATCAGGCTCCCTGCTCAGCAGGAAGCCTGCTTCTCCCTCTCCCACTCCCCCACTTGTGTTTCTTCTCTCACTGTCTCTCTCTGTCAAAAAATTAAAAAAAGAAAAGAAAAGAGCTAGTTTTAACTGAGCTCTATTAAAGCATTTGCTATTAAAAACTGAAGAATTTAAATAACAGGACAAAAGGAGAAAAAACAGAAAATATTCAGGTTTTTTTTTTTCTTACCTTGTCTGTATTAAGAAAACAAACAGGATTGTTTGGCTCAAATACTCCAATCATCCAAGGATTTTCAGAATAATCAGCATAAAATTCCAGTTCCAGCTTTACATCTTTAAAGTGAGGTAGGCTGACCACTGCGTTGGCCACTTTGTCTGATCCACACTCCAGCTTTCCTTCATATGTCAGTTTATTACTTAAGGACATAATTTTACTAAGGCAATTACAAAAATAATTTTAGTTTTGGTAGATGAAAATAAACATGAAAATCACTCATAGCTGACACTCTCACAAATACCTGTTCATTCTGTACTGCACAGTTAATTGTACAACAGCATTCTTATTCTGCTCCAGTCTCTTGAATAAGCTTTCACTCATGCCAAGAGCTCTGTCAACAAATCAAATTCAGGCTTATCAGTGCACTGACATGGTCCCATAAGAAGAATCTAATTTAAAATTAAAATTTCAATGTCTGCTTACCTTGCTTCACGATTTAGCACCAGGGGAGGAAGCTGCTGATGATCCCCCACCAACACAAATCTCCGAGAAAAAAAAAGTGGCCCTAGGCAGACTGGCTGGCTAATTTGAGAGGCTTCATCCACAATACAAAAATCAAAAGTTTTACGAGAAAATATTGGATGGTTTATTCCCATACACGTTGTTGCAACTATACGCTAAGAACAAAGAAAGAAAATAGATGGGTTATCTAACATATCCAAGAAATGTAACTTGTTTTTCCCATATTTTATTTTACTTATTGATTTTAATCTCTACACCCAATATGGCATTTGAACTCAAAACCCCAAGATCAAGAATCACATGCTCTACCAAATGAGCAAGCCAGGTGCCCCGCCATTTTTTAAATTTAAAGTTCAAAAAGATTTTTGTCCCAAACAACAGGAATCCCCCAATTTTATTTAATTCTGAAACATTTATAGTATGCAAAAAAAATTTAACTTTTTACTACAAATTGAAAAATCAAGTAAATTCTCTGGACACTCTTAACAATGCTCAAATTTGGATATTTCCAAATGGAAATCTGAAACACTCAAGAGGAAACAAGTTAATTATTTTTTAAGTTTTTATTTATTTAAGCAATCTCTACACCCAATGTAGGGCTCAAACAAGAGTCACATGCTCTTCCAACTGAGCCAACCAGGCACCCCAATAATTTAATTATTATTAATTTTGTTTTTTAAAAGATTTTATTTATTTACTTGAGAGAGAGCACGAGAGAGAGTGGGGGCGGGGAGCCCGGCACAGGGCTCAATCCCAGAACCCCTGGATCATGACCTCAGCCGAAAGCAGCCGCTTAACCAACTAAGCCACTCAGGCGGCCCCAATAATTTATTTTTAAATGTCAGTCAGGACTTCACTTCTGGTAAACTGGAGTACTTTTCCTCACTCCTCCCACAAAGTACAACTAAAAACTCTAAACATTATATATAAAACAAACATAAGAACTCTGAAAGGTGGAGAAAAGGTAGACCATCTAGGGACCTTGGGACGGGAGGAACAGTAGTTTGTTCCCTGGGTTTTCTTTGGCCCTCATATATCCCAACTTTGGAGCTAAAGAATTTAACAACTCAGGAATGCCAATGGGCACAGACCAAAGAAAGCTCAAACAAAAGCCAAAGGAACAGAAAAGGAAAGCCTAGTACACAGAAATCTTGTATACAATAGCCACTCTACCCTAACCAAAGACCACAGAAAACACTGTAGTCTTACGCCCTGTTGATGCCAGCAAAGGAACTCCAATATCCTACTGGGGCAATTACAGAGAAGGCCAAGTAGGGAGCCAGGACTTTAATCCCTGCTGAATGATAATAAGCCCCCAACGTCAGTGGAGACCATGTGGGGAACCTAGACTATCACCCCTATCCAGCAGTAATGAGGAGCCCCTAATCATTACGTTAAGAGGCCAAATGGGAACTTACACTTCAACTCCCACCCAGCAGTAATGAGGTGGGGTACCCTCTTGCCCTATCAGACTAGTGTCAGAGGAAGCCAGCTAAAACAGAAGTATTAAATAACATAATGCAAATGTTCAGGTTTCATCATAAAATATACATAACCATGGGCACCTGGGTGGCTCAGTTGGTTGAGTGTCCGACTGTTGATCTCAGTTCAGGTTTTGATCTCAGGGTTGTCAGTTCAAGCCTGAGTGTGGAGCCTACTTAAAAAAAAGCGGGGGGCACCTGGATGGCTCAGTTGGTTAAGCGTCTGTCTTTGGCTCAGGTCATGATCCCAGCATCCTGGGATCAAGTCCCGAGTCGGGCTCCATGCTTAGCGGAGAGCCTGTTTCTCCCTTTCCCTCTCCCTCTACTTGTGTTCTCTGTCAAATAAATAAAATCTTTTAAAAAAGTACATAGGGGCACCTGGGTGGCTCAGTTGGTTAAGTGTCTGTCTTTGGCTCAGGTCATGATCCCAGGGTCCTGGGATCGAGCCCCACATCGGGCTCCCTGCTCGGCAGGAAGCCTGCTTCTCCCTCCCCCACTTCCCCTGCTTGTGTTCCCTCTCTCACTGTGTCTCTCTCTGTCAAATAGAAATAAAATCTTTAAAAAAATAAATAAAAGTTAAAAAATACATTAAAAAAAAACGTAACTGGGAAGATCTCAAACTGAATGAAAAAAAGACATGCAACAGATGCCAACACCAAGGATGTCAGAGATGTTAGAATTGTAGGACAAAGATTTTATTGTTTTTAAGTTCATTTTTATTTTTTTAGTAATCTCTACACCCATTGTGGCACTCGAACTCATGACCCCAAAATCAAGAGTGTGTAACAAAGATTTTAAAGCAGCCATGATAAAAATGTTTCACTGAGCAACTATGAACACAGTTGAATCAAATAAAAAACAGGGTCTCAACAAAGAAATAGAGCATAAAAGAAAAAGCAAATGGAAATTTTAGAACTGAAAATATAACTGAAATTTTATTTATTTATTCATTTATTTTTTTTTTAAGATTTTATTTATTTTGGGGCACCTGGGTGGCTCAGTCGTTAAGCGTCTGCCTTCGGCTCGGGTCATGATCCCAGGGTCCTGAGATCGAGCCCCACATCGGGCTCCCCGCTCTGCGGGAAGCCTGCTTCTCCCTCTCCCACTCCCCCTGCTTGTGTTCCCTCTCTCGCTTTGTCTCTCTCTGTCAAATAAATAAATAAAATCTTAAAAAAAAAAAAAAGATTTTATTTATTTATTTGACAGAGAGAGAGAGAGAGCACACAGTCAGGGGGAGCGGCAGGCAGAGGCAGAGGCAGAGGCAGAGGGAGAAGCAGGCTCTCTGCCGAGCAAGGAGTCCGATGAGGGACTCCATCCTAGGACCCTGGGATCATGACCTGAGCAGAAGGCAGACGCTTAACTGAGTGAGCCACCCAGGCGCCCCAAAAATAAAATCTTTAAAAAATAAAAATAGGGGCACCTGGGTGGTTGTTAAGCATCTGCCTTCAGCTCAGGTCATGATCCCAGGGTCCTGGGATTGAGCCCCACATCCGGCTCCCTGCTCTGCGGGGAGCGTGCTTCTCCCTCTCCCACTCCCACCTGCTTGTGTTCCTGCTCTCGCTCTCTCTAATAAATAAATAAAATCTTAAAAAATAAATAAATAAAATACAAATAAAAACTTCCCAGAAAAATGTAAACATTAAATAATAAAATAAAAACTTCTATATCACAGTCTCAAAGTCTAGAAATACTTATCGTTAGACTATTCATGTACCATTGCTTTGAATTCAAACTGGCTAAAAAATCCTGATTATTAGTAGTTTTCTAGGTGTGATATTATAATAATACATGTTTGGTCTTCCTCTGGGTTCCTGACACAGAGCTCCTAAAACCTTTAGAATTTCGGTAGTGTTAGGGGTGAGAGGATTATCTTTTGTTATTCATAGTAAATCCCTTGCAACCATACCTGCATTTATGCTAATGAGAGGATGGGAGTTGGTTGTCAGAGGAACCAATCTAGAGATTAAAGGGTTAGAACTTTCAGCCCCATCCCAACCCCGACCCCTCTACTTAGGGAAGGGTAGAGGGAATAGGGATTGAGCTAATCACCAACCACCAAATCAATGATTTAATCAGTCGTGCCTACATGATGGAATCTCCATAAAAACCCTAAACAAAGGGATTCAGAGAGCTTCCGGGATTGGTGAACACATCATGGTGCTGGGAGGGTGGATCATCTGGAGGGTATAGAAGCTCCGTATCCCTTTCCACATTCCTAACCCTATGCATCTCTTCCATTTGGCTGTTCCTGAATTGCATCCTATATAATACATCTTGAATTCTGTGAGCCATTCTAGCAAATTATCGAACCGTAGGATGGGGTCATGGGAACCCTGATTTATGGCTGGTTGTTCTGATGCACAGGAGGCCCCGGACATAACTGAGAACTGAAGTGGGTGGTGCAACCTTATTAAGGGGCTGAGCCCTAAGCTGTGGAATCTGCACTAACTCCGCTAGTGTCAGAAGTGTTGTGAGTAGAGAGAGACGAGCATTTTCCATAACTAGGATATTTTAAACTAGGAGATGGGAGCCCTGAATAATAAACTAGAAACCTCATTTCAGTTCAAAAGCAAACAGCAAACTATAAATTAATAAAACTGGTCAATGTGACTGAATTCCCCAGAATGTTTCTCCACTCAGTCTGGCTACTCAGGCTGGTGTTATTATGCAATAATAGTACTTACGTGACTATTGTAGAGTTCTTCCAGAAGAGCTAAAGATTTAATGGACTTGGATCTGCAAATTTCCTCCTCTGTGAATTTCTGGATGTCTTGATGTACCTTCTGAGTCTGACCCAAACGCAAAAAGCCTATTTTAAACTTTGCTAACTTCAAAAGAATATTGTCAACAGCAGAGTGTGTATAGCTGGTCAACAAAACACTAAAACCACAGGCATGGAGAATTCTTACCTAATAATGAATAAAAGAAAGGAAAATAACATTACTTTTAATTCCAGATATTAACATGCTTATATTTTTCAAATAGAATCAGAAAACTTAATAGGAAGCATATCTTAGAGTTGAGCCAAAGTAAATATTTAAAAAATTATAAAGGCAAAATGTTTTATGAAAATCCCATGGCATTATCTTATTAATTAGTGATATGTTAAAATATATTATTAGTAATAATAAAATTGAGTACAAAATACAAACTTTGAATAGCACCTGGCACACAGTATCAATCAATATTTCTTGCCATCATTATGATTATTCTAAGATTAGCACAGAAATTTACTGACATGGAAAAAAAAATCCCAGAAAAATCTATTTCAACACCTCTGTATAATTTATTATTTTTTTAAGGCAAGGAAAACATACAATGATACACATGCCCCCAAATGAAAAAGATCTCAGAGAATCCTAAATGCAACAAACCTACAACATGATTACAACTTTTTGTGACTTAGCTTTTTATATTTCTCATGTCCTTCTAAAAGGTTAATTTGAAATAAAGCCTTTTGATTTAAAATTCAGCCCTTTTGATAGAAAATATCACATTCTCCGAACTGAGAAGCTGATTTAAATCGTTAGTTTCTAAGCAAAAGAATAATAACCTTACAAGAGTACATATTGTGGTTGTTTTTCCTGTTCCAGGCATACCCACGATGAGTGTGTAGTCTTTTGAAAGAAGTACCTTTTTCATTGCTTGCCTCTGAGGTTTATTCAAGCCTACATTTAAATTTAAAAATAACAGGAAAAAAAATGCTGGATTTCAATGAGCAAATTATAAGAAAAGCATCCTCTATGCAAGTCTGTTCTTCAATACGTCTTTTTAAAGTAAGAAAATGTCATGGTGATTAAAGTATATATATAAACTACTTCCCAAGAGAATCTGTCTAAAAATTATAAGTTTAATAAGTTATAAAATTGCTAGACTAGAATGTACTTTGTATTATAAATACAACCAAGAACAATCAATGGAAGGAGACATGCTGATTATCACATACCTTTTAGAATGCAGGCAACTGTATCCTTTGCATCATATGGAAGAACAGAACTGAGGTAGGATATAAAGTGAGGTTCACGAAAGTCAATGATTAAATCTCGAAGTTTTTGGCTGAAAAGAAAAAAAAAATGTCTTCAGTAATATTCCTTAGGAAAGTGGGGTAAATTTCAAATTCACTCATTGTTACAAACCTGACAGAAGTATTTTCCATCAATTTAGAAAGATTTCCTAAGGGAGTATCTATATTACAAGTTTTTTCTTCCTGGTCCAATCTGAACAAAGTTGATTCTGGGAGTACTGACAAGTTCCTAAAACAGTGAAACAGATGTACATGAATGTTTTTCATTTAACATGGTCAGTTGGGTCTGTATAAGAAATACATTGCTGTGTGAAGCCTGGGTGGCTCAGTCGGTTAAGCACCTGCCTTCAGCTCAGGTTATGATCCCAGGTCTTGGGATCAAGTCCCACATCAGGCTCCTGGCTCAGCAGGGAGCCGGCTTCTCCCGCTTCTCCTCCCCCTGCTCGTGCTCTCTCTGACAAATAAATAAATAAACTCTTTAAAAAAAAAAGAAATACATTGCTGTTTGCTAAAAGAATAAATGAGTCAGAATAGCTATTAAAATGGCTACCAGGCCCTAATTCATACTTGCCAATCAGACAAATAAGAATGGTGGACTGGCAGAAAAGGGAGAAAATAGGGCACAAGACACTAAGGTCAAAGCAATTATTCAGGAACCTACAATACTGCTGGCAATTCACTAGGCCTCGCTTTGCAATCTAGCCTGGGCTCATCACCCCCAGAAGGATCCTGAGCACATGGCCCCTCTCTCCTCCAGTCTGGAGCACAGGTCTCTTTCCTGATGCCTTCTCCCACTCCTCCTCCAGCTCCTAAAATCCTGGAGTTCCCTAGGGTCCCCCCTCCCTGGTCCTCTGTACTGCTCTTTCTTGTCATTTCCCCTTTGGTTCTATGCCCTCATGTAGCTCTAAATCCAAAATCTACATCTTGAGACCTGACCCACATTCCTTTTCCACCTGGTTGCTCAGCCAAGCTTCAGGTTTGGATATCCAGCAGGCAACAAGATCTTTCCACTTGGTCAAAACCCAGGCTATGAAAGCTCAATACATTCAAAATTGAACAAATCTTCATCCCTGCTGAACCTCATCCTCATTCTGTGGGTCTGATGCCAGTCAATAGCACTTGCCTCTACACCACTGCCTTATCCTTCCCTCTCCCTTCCTCTCACCCTCTTCCCAAACTCCATATCCAATCAGCATCCAAATGTCAGCCGATTTTACTTTCTAAATACTTCTCAAAATCACTCCATCCTCTCTGCCAAAGCTACCTCACCCTCAATCACCGCTAGCCTGGGCCACTACAAGTTTCCTAGTTTCTATGCTTTCAGTTTCATCTCTATTAATTAACTATTCTTCACAATGCATTCACAGAAAAATGCAAATCCGATTATTATCACTCTTCTGTTTAAAACTCTTCGATACATCTGAATAGTCACAACTTAACATGGTATATAAGACCTTCTATGAACTGACCTCCCCAATCACACTCCCTTCTTCATCTTTTACATTCCTGCACTTTCCTGAACATTCCACCTCATACTGTATCACACCATCATGTCTTTATTATGCACCACGTTCCTCTGTCTAGCATACTCTTCTCACATTGTCACCAGGCTAATTATTCCACCGGGTGAAGATCCAGAATGACCTTTTTCAAAAGCTTTCCCTAAGCCTTCTAAACTTCAGTTCAATGCCTCTCATCTATGTTCTCTTCAATTCAAACATTTGTCATATTAGACCAGAAATATGTTTATTTGTCTACCCACAAGATTATAAGCTCCTCAAGGATTTGCAAAGCAGGATACACACTAAATAAATAACTGCAAGCTACCGCAGGAAATCCTAACAGATAAAAGAATTACTGTGGCTCATATTCCCATATCATGAAATCTAGACTAGGGCTGGCTGTGGCCAAACTAGAATTACTGACTGGTAGAGAACAAGCCTGGACACATCCAGGGCAGTTACCCAGAAGTCACTGCATCCCAATTGCTGCTCTCCATCCATTAAGATATGGCAAGGCATGGCCTGCACTTAAAAGTAAAGAAGGCTGGGAGTGCAGGAAGAGGGGAACATAGATATTAGTGAGCATGGATAGTAGTCTCAACCACAAATGTTCATATCAACTATTTTATTTACTTAATATTTTTCTTTAAATGAACTCACTTTAACAAAGATAAATATACTTTATGTCACAACTATAAATGGAAAAAAATGTTTTTTAAAAAGATTTTATTTTTAAGTAATCTCTACACCCAACATGGGGCTCGAATCCACAACCCTGAGATCAAGAGTTGCATGCTTGACTGACTGAGCCAGCCAGGTGCCCCAAAACGGTTCTTTTTAGAAGGAAAAAATGAAATGGTGAGTGCCCAGAGGGCTACAAATAAGCTTCAAGGCTAACGGGATCTAGCCCGCTGCCATTCCCGTGTTGGTGAGAACTAGATAAGATTATGTCCACATTAGCGTTACAAAACAGAATATACTAAACAAAAGTTGAGCAGTTTGGTAGTTCCTCAAAATGTTAAACTCAAAATTAGTACATGACCCAGCAATTCCATTAGTAGGTATCTAAAAAGGAAAATAAAAATATATTCACATAGGGGCGCTTATGGGCGCTCAGATGGTTAAGCACCCAACTCTTGATTTCGGCTCAAGCCATGATCTCAGGGTCCTGGGATTAAGCCCATGTTGAGCTCTGTGCTCAGCAGGGAATCTGCTTCTCTCTCTCCCTCTGCCCCTCCCCTCACTTGCACCTCTAAAATAAAGAAATCTCTCTATATATTCACATAGATATGTGTATGTGACTATTTATAGCAACACTAGCCATAACACCTAAAAAGTAGAAACAACTCAAATGTCCATCAGCTGGTGAATGGATGAGCAAAATGTGGCCTATCCACATAATGGAATATTATTCAGCCATAAAGAAATAAGGTACTGGGGCACCTGGGTGGCTCAGTCGTTAAACATCTGCCATCAGCTCAGGTCATGATCCCAGGGTGCTGGGATCGAGCCCCGCATTGGGCTCCCTGCTCCGCAGGAAGCCTGTTTCTCCCTCTCCCACTCCCCCTGCTTGTGTTCCCCCTCTCGCTGTCTCTCTCTCTGTCAAATAAAATATAAAAAAAAAAAAGAAAGAAAGAAAAAAAGAAATAAGGTACTGATAAATGCCAAAACACAGATGAGCCTCAGAAACATTATGCTAAGTAAAAGAAGCTAGCAAAAAAAACAAAACAAAACCAAAAACCATATGGTTCTAGTTATATGAAATACCCAGAAGAGGGGCACCTGGGTGGCCCAGTGGGTTAAGGGTGTGCCTTCGGCTTGGGTCATGATCCCAGGCTCCTGGGATAGGGCCCCACATCGGGCTCCCTGCTCAACGGGAAGTCTGCTTCTTCCTCTCCCTCTGCTCCTCACCCTGCTCCTTCTCTCTCTTACTCACTCTCTCTCAGAAAAAAAAAAGAACAGCATGCTAAGTAAAAAAAAGCCAGTCACAGAAGACCATATATGATCCCATTTCTATGAAATGTTCAGAATAGGCATATCTACAGAGACAGAAAGGAAAGTGGTGATTGCCTAGAGCAGGGGGAATGAATACCAAAGGGTACAAGGGTTCTTTCTGGGGTGATGAAAATATTCTAAAAGTGATTTTGGTGATGGCTGCACAACTCTAAGAATATACTAAAAATGATGAATAATGGTTTAAATGAATAAACTGTGTATAGTATGCAATTTACATATCAATAAAGCTGTTACCCCACCAAAGGAACATTTCATTACCTGTCTAATAAACAGGTTACTGATGTCATGTTAATCTCCTTCACATATCCCCTAGACAAAGCAAACAGTGTTCTCTCTTCTCCACTTAAAATAATTCTATCACCTGCCATTAGATTTGTGACAGGAATGTCACCATTTTTACGTTGAAAATTATGTAAATATTGTCCATCACAAACTGTCTTAACACATTCTGTTCTAAGCAGGTTTCCAATGCAGTTGCCACTCTCCTCCCTATGAAACAGAAAGACAGAGAAAGCTTCCATTTACATCATATATATAAATACTATATTTGCATTTTTCCACAATTTACTTGTTCATCTGGCCCCTGAAAGCTATAATGCTAATACTGAGTCATTCATTTTTACGTTTTCCACAAACTACACTAAAGTGTTAGAAATGCTAAGGAAGGGGCACCCGGGTGGCTCAGTCATTAAGCGTCTGCCTTCGGCTCAGGTCATGATCCCAGGGTCCTGGGATCGAGCCCCACATCGGGGTCCCTGCTCGGCCAGGAGCCTGCTTCTCCCTCTCCCACTCCCCCTGCTCGTGTTCCCTCTCTAGCTGTCTCTCTCTGTCAAATAAATAAATAAAATCTTAAAAATAAATAAATAAATAAATAAATAAATAAATAAAAGAAATGCTAAGGAAACATTCTATTAGTTATAAAATAATCTCTCATCAAAAGATCTCTAGACAGGGCACCTGGGTGGCTCAGTTGGTTAAGCGACTGCCTTCAGCTCAGGTCATGATCCCAGGGTCCTAGGATCGAGCCCCACATCGGGCTCCCTACTCTGCGGGAAGCCTGCTTCTCCCTCTCCCACTCCCCCTGCTTGTGTTCCATCTCTCGCTGTGTCTCTCTCTGTCAAATAAATAAATAAAATCTTTAAAAAAAAAAAAAAAAGATCTCTAGACAAGGGCTAGGGAGCATATCCCCTGTTGCACCCACAGGCTGGGATCTCCAAACAACATGTGTATCAGCACTTTGAACCTTGAATGACACCCCTACTTCTATGCTGATACACATAATATTACAGAAGACAAATGGTAATATTTTTCCTGAACTTAATGTGAAGAAAATAAGTACTTATTTCTTTTGTATTTACAAAAGGATTTATAATTATTGTTATTAAAATAATGGCAAGCAAATTGATAATCCCACTGCTTCTAAGAAATAAGTATTAAGCATTTACAATCTCTCAGACACTACTATTAAATACAACTTCAGAAGCTTATTGGCATGTACACTTGATATATTCCCTGTACTTACGTGGTCTATCAAAAACGACTTAAATTTTATCCACTGTAATGATCCCTTATGTTAAAATTTACTATTAAGGAAATAATGATCCAATTATTTCTAAAGTCACATTAAAATCAATATTCATTCTGGAAAGTTTTAAGTAAGTGGATCAAAAGCAATGAAATGAAATACTACAAAAAGAAAAAAACTGGGGTGCCTGGGTGGCTCAGTCAGTTAAGTGGCTGCCTACGGCTCAGGTCATGATCCCAGGACCCTGGAATTGAGTCCTGCATCAGGCTCCCCGCTCAGTGGGGAGTCTGCTTCTCCCTCACCCCTTGCTGTGCTCTCTCTTGCTTTCTGTCAAATAAATAAATAAAATCCTTAAAAACAAAAAAAGAAAAATACAATGCAAAGATATACAAAATTACTTCTTTATAAGCAACTTGTAAAAAAAAAAGAACTCTATAGGAAACAAACAGGGTTGCTGGACATGAGATGGGTGGGGGGATAGGGTAACTGGGTGATGAGCATTAAGGAGGGCACTTGATGTTATGAACACTGGGTGCTATAGGCAACTAATGAATCACTAAACTCTACCTTTGAAACTAAAAAAAATTTTAAAATTACAAAAAAATTTTTTAAATAAAATAGATCTCACAAAATAAAAGATGGACCAACTTTAGAAAATGTGAATCTGTATCAAAACACTGAAAATATAAACTTTTTAAAGACTAGTATTTAGGGGCGCCTGGGTGGCTCAGTCAGTTAAGCATCTGTCTCCGGCTCAGGTCATAATACCAGGGTCCTGGGATCGAGTCCCACGTGGGCCTCCTTGCTCAGTGGGGAGCCTGCTTCTTCCTTTGCCTGCTCTGCCTGCCACTTCCCCTGCTTGTGCACTCTCTCTCTCTCTGACAAATAAACAAAATCTTATAAAAAAAAAAAGTTTAAAAAAAAAGATTTCTCAAGACATATTTAACCTACTGAAAATAAAAATAGTGCTCTACTTAGAAACAATTCCTTGACAGCCATCTAGAGTTGGCATGAATATATGAAATTACACATCTCTGACAGGATATCGTGTATCCTGTATTTTTCATGAATTCCAGATACCATTCCATTAGGTAATCCAAATTACTTAAGTTTTACTGTATTAGATGGACCACTTACATTTCTGAAGCAGGCATTAACCATATATGTTGGTGATTCTTTTTATTATCCTTTGATTGTGACTCCAGGGTTAACATTAGACACCAAAGGCTGAAATACTCCAAGTGTGTAAGCTTTAGATGTTGGGTTTCTTCTTTTATTTTGGGCAGCATGCCAATCGGGACTGAACTGTCATCCATCTGTTGTTCAACAGCTCTAAAGAGAGATGTATATAAAACATTTTACTGGCTAGCTATAAAAATGAAGTTATTTCTAAAATAAGCATACATACATGATGATCACTGTAACTTATAACCACAGGTCCTAATTTTCTTTAAAAGTCATTTCAACATTCTATAAGCCAAATGGCTTTTTACAAAACGAAATGCTAAAGAAACCGAGTATAGCATTATTTTGCCTTTAAGGACTATAACCCTAATAGCTACTTAAATTTGGTATACTCTAGTTTTCATTAATATAATGGTAGCAAGTCTCGGCTTTTTGTACAACTGCATTTCTCAAAATCACAATATTTGTACATCCAGCTCTGGGCCATTAGAAAGTCAACATAAAAACATGGAGAATTATGTGGAATATCAATTGTGCTTAATACAAAATTTCTGAATTTTTATATAGAAACAATTATGTTATAGGATAGCATACAAAACACAGAGAATAAAATAAGATTTCAAAAAATGTGCTTGTACTATAGGCCCAAACTTCCCATAGTTCATTGTCCTCTGCATTAAGAGATCATTTATTTTATATAATACTTTGAGGGCGCCTGGGTGGCTCAGATGGTTAAGCGTCTGCCTTCGGCTCAGGTCATGATCCCAGGGTCCTGGGATCGAGTCCCACATCGGGCTCTCTGCTCCTTGGGAGCCTGCTTCTCTCTCTGCCTCTCTCTCTCTGTCTCTCATGAATAAATAAATAAAATCTTAAAAAAAAAAAAAGATACAGACTCTCTGGGGCACCTGAGTGGCTCAGTCGTTAAGCGTCTACCTTCGGCTCAGGTCATGGTTCCAGGGTCCTGGGAGCCCCGCATCGGGCTCCCGGCTCCACGGGAAGGCTGCTTCTCCCTCTCCCACTCCCCCTGCTTGTGTCCCCTCTCTCGCTATGTCTCTCTCTGTCAAATAAATAAATAAAATCTTAAAAAATAATAATAATACTTTGAAAAGTCCTTTATGGGAATTTTTAGGCTGAACTGGAACTTTGGTCTTGATTTTATCTTATTTCCTTCTCTGTATTTACATCTAACTACTTTTTTGTGTCCTTCAAAACTTTCACTGGCCTATGAAGGTATAAATACAAATGACTGGTCTTAAGACAGCTAATAAACTTCCCACATGTAGAAAAATAGACATCTAGGCCCCTGGCTGACTCAGTCAGTGGAGCATGCAATTCTTGATCTTGGGATTGTAAGTTAGAGCCCCATGTTGGGTATGGAGATCACTTAAAAAAAAATCTTGGGGTGCCTGGGTGGCTCAGTCGGTTACACTCTGCCTTCAGCTCAGGTCATGATCTCAGGGTCCTGGGATCGAGTCCCACGTTGGGCTCCCTGCTCAGTGGGGAGACTGCTTCTCCCTCTCACCCCTGTTCTCTCTCACTCTCAAATAAATAAAATCTTAAAAAAAAAAAATCTTAAAAAAAGAAGAAAAGAAAAATAAACATATATAAACAGAAAGACAAGTCTGTTGAATCATATCAAACTGTCTGTCTGGAAGAACCAATTTCCCTGCTTTTAACTACACAAGGCATAAAATTAAAATAGTAACTAAGAAATAGAAGAATTCTTAAAGTATCACTTAGAAAAGCTGTATAATATTTAAAATTCCTATACTAGTTCCTTTTTTTTTTTTTTTTAAGATTTTTTTATTTTGGGGACACCTGGGTGTCTCAGTTGGTTAAGCATCTGCCTTCAGCTCAGGTCATGATCCCAGGGTCCTGGGATCGAGCCCCGCATCGGGCTCCTTGCTCAGCAGAGAGCCTGCTTCTCCCTCTGTCTGCTGCTCCCCCTGCTTGTGCTCTCTCTCTCTCTGACAAATAAAAGAAAAAAAATTTAAAGATTTTTTTATTTTTAAGTTACACTCTACATGGGGTTCAAACTTAAAACCCTGAGATCAAGTCACATGCTCCCCCAAATGAGCCATCCAGATGCCCCTATACTACACTCTTCTTAACCAGATTCCAGTAAGTCCTAAAATTATTTCATTTCCCCAGAAACTATGTGCATCAAGATTAAAATAACCACTTTGGGAAAAAGTTTAAAAAGCATTCTGTCATTCCCCAAGGAAATAGGCTGGTTACAAAATATGAACTGTGTTTTTTTTAATATACCCTTCATTTTAAAAATACTACCCACAAAGAAAAATCACTAAAATGAAATCATCAGTGCCAGACCAGACAACAAACAAAGTTAAATCATTCTGAGTTGAGTAAACATAATTTTGGAAGACAATGTTTTTACCTGCTATAAAGAGCACAGTTGCCAATTTGTGAACAATATTTACAAGTTTGCTGGTCCTCAATTATTTGTGGCAAAGGAGCAAGCTTTGTCTTCTCCTTTTCAATAGCAGATTTGCTAATACGGTGAAGCAAAGAGTATGCCATCTGGTTTCTTAGCCTTAATAATTCTATGGAAAAAGAAGGTGGGGATGTGTTTAAGAATTAAGTTTATTATATATCTTTATCATGTAAAACTTTCAGATTTAAAAACATAAAATGAACATTCATGTTTCCCAATACACTAGAATAACTGAACATTTTGGCGTATATTTGCTTAAATTTTTGTTCACTTCATAAGTTCTTTTAAACAACCATATATCTCATAACTAGTAAATATTATGAAGTTGGTATTTTTAGCTAAATGCTATGGATAAACACAGCTATCTAGAATGTCCCAAATATAAGACAGGAAGTTTAAAATAAATGTTTGTATAATAAAATTTTAAAAGGTTAAAGATCTTTTCAACTGTACAGTATATTGTTAAAATTCTTTTTTTAAAAATACCACAACTGGGGTGCCTGGGTAGCTCAGTTGGTTGAGCAACTGCACTCGGCTCAGGTCATGATCCTGGAGTCCCAGGATCGAGTCCCGCATCAGGCCCCCTGCTCAGCAGGGAGTCTGCTTCTTCCTTTGACCCTACCCCCTCTCATGTTCTCTCTCTCATTCTCTCTCTCAAATAAATAAATAAATAAATCTTTAAAAAAAAAAAAAGTTGGTTAAAAATACCACAACTAAAAATACATAAATAAGCAAGCAAGCAAATAAATAAAACCATAACTACACATTACAACCTATATTAGACCTCACAAGTACAGTGAATGATTTTTAGGTATATATACAGATTACTAAAGGTTAAAGGAAACAAACAAAACCCAGAGAAGGAAATGCAAAGAGAGAACAGCTCGACCTCTTTTATCAAGATGGTTGGCCGGCACAGGGTACATGTGGCCGGTCTTGAGGTAAAGGAGCAGGCCGGCCTCGGGGTCAGCTCTCCTCTCTTGGCTCAGCACTGTGTACAGAACAAGCTGTGAAAACATTGGACATTTTGTCAACGAAAACTAACTTTCATATATCCATGCGTGTTTAGCAATCAACACATACTGGAATTTTAAAATCAAAAGGTCGGGGCACTTGGGTGGCTCAGTCAGTTGAGCAACCGACTACTATGGGTTTCGTCTCAGGTCATGATCTGAGGGTTGTGGGATCCAGCCGCACAACCAGCTCCTCGCTCAGGGGGGAGTCTGCTTGAAAGATGCTCTCCCTCTGCAACCCCCATCGTAAGCACACATGCACACCCCCGTGCTCTGTCTCTAAAAATGAATAAATAAATCTTTAAAAAAATAAAAAATAAAAATACAAAAATCAGGGGGTGCCTGCGTGGCTCAGTCGTTAAGTGTCTGCCTTCGGCTCAGGTCATGATCCCAGGGTCCTGGGATCAAGTCCCGTAATGGGCTCCCTGCTCCAAGGGAAGCCTGCTTCTCCCTCTCCCACTCCCCCTGCTTGTGTTCCCTCTCTCGCTGTCTCTGTCAAATAAATAAAATCTTTTAAAAAATTAAAAAATAAAAAAATAAATAGAAAATAAATAAATCAAAAGGTCAATTAAGCTATTTCTATTTTGAAAATAACAGAAATTAATACAGATAACACAATAATTCAATGTCAAATATTTAACTTCTGCAACATGAACACTGTCTATGCTTCTCAGTTTTACACAATAAAGAAATACACAGAGGGCGCCTGGGTGGCTCAGTCAGGTAAGCATGTGCCTTTGGCCCAGGTCATAATCTCAGGGTCCTGGTATTGAGCCCCAAATCAGGCTCCCTGCTCAATGGGGAGTCTGCTTCTCCCTCTCGCTCTGCCCCTCCTCCTGGCTGTGTTTTTCTTTCATTCTCTCTCTCTCTCAAATAAATGAAATATTTTTTTAAAAAATACATAGAATTTTTCTTAGTAAATATTTAGGTGTGTCTCTGTCAAATAAATAAATAAAATCTTTAAAAAAACAAAAAAAAAGAAGGAAATTAACCAAACTATTCTGAAGTTCACAGTCTTTAGAAACTATTTCCCCTGTTTCAAATAATAAATGAACTAAAAAAATAAATAGATAAAAGATAAATAAGTGAACTAAACATTAAAATGCATATTATTTATGTCATAGTTACGGGGACAACTAAATGAGACTATACAAAGTTCATTGTTTTTTGCAGAGCATAAGTCATTATTAGCTACATTAAATTTATGTGGTACTCTCCAAAGAAACCATCTAAGACAAGTTAGAAACAGCTGGTTTACAGTTCATGAAACCACCTTAGCAACAATAGCAAGTTACTTAGTCATATACAACCTGCAAACAAGCTAGTATGTTTTCCAGGAGATTTCCAAGATTAAAATGTTGAAAAATTTATGTCTTTGTTTGTTTGTTTTTTAGTAGGCTCCACACCCAGCCTGGAGCCCAGTGTGGGGCCTGAACTCTCGACCATGAGATCAAGACCTGAGCTGAGATCAAGAGCTGGAAGCCTGGGATATCTGGGTGGCTCAGTCGTTAAGTGTCTGTCTTTGGCTCAGGTCATGATCCCAGGGTCCTGGGATTAAATCCTGCCTGGGGCTCGCTCAGAGGGGAGCCTGCTTCTCCTTCTGCCTGCTATTCCCCCTGCTTGTGCTGTCTGTCTCTCTGACAAATAAATAAAATCTTAAAAAGGAAAAAAAAAATGAGTTGGAAGCTTAACCAACTGAGCCACCCAAGTGTCCCGGATTTATGTCTTTAAATCATAAAATTTCAGGGGCGCCTGGGTGGCTCAGTTGGTTAAGCATGTGCCTTCAGCTCAGGTCATGATCCCAGGGTTCTGGGATCGAGCCCCACCTCGAGCAGGGAGCCTGCTCCTCCCTCTGCCTCTACCCTGATGCCCACTCCGCCCTGGCTCATGCTCTCTCGCTCTCTCAAATAAATAAATAAATAATACATAAATCATGAAATCCCAAAATACCAAGACCAGTCATTATAATTAACATACCTAGGTAGGAGAAAAGAAAGATTTATGTTAATTAAGTCACTATAAATAATGTTTCAGATAATTTTGAAGTACAACAAAAGATTGTTATGTTTACCAAAGAGTAGAAAAGATGAATAAAAACTTGAATTTAACATAATGGTAAGACATGGTTCTATATTTCATTTTAGATAATAATCATTAAAATCAGATTAAGAGTCAAAAATAAAAGAATGGATTTAGACTGATGTTTTCTAAGAGTATCCTATGTTAGATATTACATGAAAACAATAGTTCCATGGTAAATTAAGTTTAGGAAACAATGGGTTTATTTATTTTTTGTTTTGTTTTAAAGATTTTATTTATTTATTTGACAGAGAGAGACCCACAGTGAGAGAGGGAACACAAGCAGGGGGAGTGGGAGAGGGAGAAGCAGGCTTCCCACGGAGCAGAGAGCCCGATGTGGGGCTCGATCCTAGGACCCTGGGATCATGACCTGAGCCGAAGGCAGACGCTTAACGACTGAGCCACCCAGGCGTCTGAAACAATGGGTTTACACATACCTAAACCAAATCCATATTACTCTGATTTCTCAGAAACTTTAATATGCTACCATGCATCATTAAATCTCCAAATATACTTGGTTTCTTCAACTTTTATCACTAAGGAATTCTTTTTTTAGGAGTATCTGTTTAGTAGTTTGGCAACATAAACTTGGCAACACTGGCTTATAAATTCAGCTGTTGTATTTCTTTGCTAGAGAAAACTTTCTGCTGTAGACATGTATACATTTATAAACAATTTGAGTACCCTGGATACATCCCAAATTGAAAAGTACTATATGAAACTTAATACAAAAATCACCCAAATTGAACCAAAATATATAAAGCAGACCTATATTTTTCAGTATACTAAATATTCAGACAATTTTCTTATTAAGACTTATACCTACCTGACTACGGTGTTCAATAGAATTTAATTCTCTGCCAGTTTTAAGTTCCAATGGCATTATCTTATACTTCGTTTTACATCCTCGATGTATTTTCACACCAACTGTGACATCTATTTTGCCTTTCAATCCAAACCTTGGGGACCAAATGCTTTCTTCAATGTCCAATGAGTTTATGACTTCAATATTACACGATGAATTATTGTTATTACCATCACTTGGCCTAAAAAATTAAACACAAAAATACTTCATTAGAACACTAAGCACAGGGTGCCTGGGTGGCTCAGTTGGTTGGGCGTCTGCCTTCGGCTTGGGTCGTGGTCCTGGAGTCCCTGGATCAAGTCCCACGTCGGGCTCCCTGCTCGGCCGGGAGTCTGCTTCTCCTTCTGCCCTTCACCCTGCTTGTGTTCGCTCTCACTCACTTTCTCTCCCTCTCAAATAAATAAATAAAATATTAAAAAAAAAAAAGAACACAGCACATTTCTCTTTATGCTGTTATTGACTCTACTATACACAGAGAATGCAGGGATGGGAAACCAACAACATACGTTTACAGCAGTGATTCTCAAAGTGTGGTGCCTAGAGGAGCAGCATCAACATCACCTGGGAACTTGTAATAAAAGCAAATTCTCAGGCCCCACTCCAGACCTACTCAATCAGAAACTCTGCAGGTGAAGCCCAGCAATTTGTCTTACAAGCTCTGCAAGTAGGGGTGCCTGGGTGGCTCAGTCATTAAACATCTGCCTTTAGCTCAGGTCATGATTCCAGGGTCCTGGGATCAAGCCCCGCATCGGGCTCTCTGCTCAGTGGGGAGCCTGCTTCTCCCCCCTCCTCTGCCTGCCACTCTGCCTACTTGCGCTCTCTCTCCATCAAATAAATAAATAAAATCTCTAAAAATTAATTAATTAAAATAAAAATTGAGATTTAAAAGGCTTAAAAATTCTGACTGTCAGAATACATGATTTAGTTGACTTTGGTTGCTAATTTCATGTTATTTAGATCAGCAGCTATTTCTTAACAAATGAGAATATTTTCTAAGAGAAAGAAAATGACATCTTCAGTGATTCTTTTTTAAACATTTCAGGATGCTTCAAATATAATCTCCAGGAATATATGTATACTTCTGCAACCTCTGAGGAAGACAACAGAGGAATTCAGGGAAGCTACAACTTACCCGAAATTTCTTAAATATTATTCTGTTCTCTCTCTCCAAATGTTATCTAATTGTGTTATATATTTAAATATGCTCCTATGAAATAAAGCAAACTTTATTATTCATAAAATGTCACATGTATACTTAATAGAAGATAGGTAATGAAACTTTTAACACTGCTAATAAAATTCATTCCCCTAGAAAATGAAGTAATGTGATTTCAGACCTAGATCTGTGGAATAAATGACAGTATTTCAATTTAACTACTATGATTTTAATCAACATAATGCTGTAAAACTCCTTCGAGAACCACCTGATTGAGAATATGGTATTGTGAAGATGAAGAAAATTTACACTTAATTACCTATGGGTGAGAAAGTCTCTCTCTTTTTTTTTTAAGATTTTTATTTATTTGAGGGATGCCTGGGTGGCTCAGTTGGTTAAGCGACTGCCTTCGGCTCAGGTCATGATCCTGGAGTCCCGGGATCGAGTCCCGCATCGGGCTCCCTGCTCAGCAGGGAGTCTGCTTCTCCCTCTGACCCTCCCCTCTCTCATGTGTGCTCTCTCTCACTCATTCTCTCTCTCTCAAATAAATAAAATCTTAAAAAAAAAAAAAGATTTTTATTTATTTGACAGAGAGAGTGAGCACAAGGAGGAGGAGCAGCAAAGGGAGAAGGAGAAGCTAGCTCCCCGCTGAACACGACCCAAGCCAAAGGCAGACGCTCAACTAACTGAGCCACCCAGGCGCCCCAGGTTGTCTCTTTAAATGACCTTTAAAGGTCTCATTCTCTGTGCTAAAGTCTAAAGATTTTTTTCTTTAAAGATGGCTATATGGGCGCCTGGGTGGCTCAGTTGGTGAAGCGACTGCTTTCGGCTCAGGTCATGATCCTGGAGTCCCGGGATCGAGTCCCGCATCGGGCTGCCTGCTCGGCAGGGAGTCTGCTTCTCACTCTGACCCTCCCCCCTCTCATGTGCTCTCTCTCATTCTCTCTCAAATAAATAAATAAAATCTTTAAAAAAAAATAAAAGATGACTATAAACTGCTGCGAAAATGACACAAGCTAAAATACAGAGGAGCGCTTCCTTCACAGAAGGACATACAAGATTCCATTGGAAGTAACTGAAACAAACAAACAAAAAAGCCTTATACCAAGATACAGAGAGGAGAACACTGGGCTGGGAATCAAGAATTGTTACTGTAGACTCAGCCCCACCACTGGTTTTTCGTATAAAACCTGGACTAGTCACACCACTCACTGGATCTCAGTTTCCTTATTTGAAACCTAGGAGTTGATCTCAAAAATCCCTTTCAGGTCAAAGACAACTCTGAATCCCACACTTTCCCTGGCTTCCTAATATACTTGTTCCAGGCTACCTAATTCCTTGCTGGTCCATCATCAGCCTCATTCGATGGATTCTACTCCTCTCTCCCTCTGTCCTTACACAGCCCACTCTTAGCTGCCAGAGTTCCATGCCTCGTCTGTTGCCCTACATGTTCTCTCTAAGCAATGCCCTCCAGGTCTATGTTTTCAACTACCACCAGTAGAGAGTTCTTGGAGGGTTTTAGTCTCCCTGTAACACCAGGACCAATGCATGGAATACCTATATGCTGAATAGGTTAAGTCCATGAATCGATGAGAAAATGGCAGCTTATCACTGCAGAAACAATGAATAAATCTTAACCGAAAGAAAAAAACATGCAGACAAAATGCTAAAACAATTAAACAGTAAAAGAAAAGCTAATATCTGAAACAAGGAAAAGGGATATCCACCACAACTTTAATTCTCAAGCAAATTTAAATTACTCCAAAATAAATAATAAGGAAGGACCAGAAAGGTATATAGTGAGGGAGGGTAAACAAGGATAAAGAAATAATTAGGAACAACAGAGAACAAAAATTAAGTTTGTAATTATTACAGAAAATCAATAGAGACCAGAATGACAGAAATACTACAAAACAATGAAACAAATCAGGAGAATGACTACTTAAACATTTATCTGTTTATCACAGTGAAGACTAATGCACTGAGACCCACCCCCTGTTCTAGACATAGGCAATCTGCTCCAAAGAAATAATAAAGAACAAAGCATTTATAAATTAAACCCATTTATTACAGCCTTTTTTTTTTAAGGGAGGGAGCTACTGGTAAATTTAAGACCACTGCAGAAAAAAAGAATATGAAAAATAAACCCAAATCTAAAAGCACGATAAGCCTCATTTTTTTAAACTACCATTATTAAAATATATATCAAAATCCTGGCAAGCTGACTGTGGTTATGGTTACAGAACTCTACAAATATACTAAAAGTCACTGAGTTGTAAATAATAATAAAATAAATAAAAATAATTAAAATCCAGATACAGGACAGAGGCGCCTGGGTGGCTCAGTCGTTAAGCGTCTGCCTTCGGCTCAGGTCACGATCCCAGGGTCTTGGAATTGAGTCCCGCATCGGGCTCCCTGCTCCACGGGAAGCCCGCTTCTCCCTCCTCCACTGCCCCTGCTTGTGTTCCCTCTCTCGCTGTGTCTCTATCAAATAAATAAATAAAATCTTTTAAAAATAAATAAATAATAAAATCCAGACACAGGACATTTATTTTATTTTTTTTTAAAGATTTTATTTATTTATTCATGAGAGAGAGAGAGAGAGGCAGAGGCAGAGGGAAAAGCAGGCTCCCCATGGAGCAGGGAGCCCGATGCGGGACTCGATCCCAGGACCCTGGGATCATGACCTGAGCTGAAGGCAGACGCTTAACCGACTGAGCCACCCAGGCGTCCCCAGACACAGGACATTTAAACATTGCTAACAACCTTCTATAATGATTACAAAATTCTCAGAGAATTCTAGCAATATGTAAAAGGTGGTAAAATTTCCAAATATCTTTGATGAAGTAATCCACTTGGGAGATTTTAACGCCAAGAAATAAGTGTCCCGGGGCGCCTGGGTGGCTCAGTTGGTTAAACGACTGCCTTCGGCTCAGGTCATGATCCTGGAGTCCCGGGATCAAGTCCCACATCGGGCTCCCTGCTCAGCGGGGGGTCTGCTTCTCACTCTGACCCTCCCCCCTCTCATGTGCTCTCTCTCTAATAAATAAATAAAATCTTAAAAAAAAAAAAAGAAATAAGTGTCCCATAGGTCAACCCTTCCACTTGTATACTCTCATTCCTTCTCCCATATTCAAGACATAGCTGACCTTTCCCATCTCTCATGATGACTTCTGCCCTTTCTATGGAATTCTCCCCATCTGCATATGAACACATTATACCTGTCATCTTCAAAACAACAACAAAGCTCTCTTAGCTCCACATAAGCCTCTGGCTACCCTTCCATTTCTATGTGTCCCTCATATAACAAACCCTCACTATAGCTGTCTAACTCCCTGTCTCCAAATCCTCCTCTACCATTCTCCCTTGACATCCTTCTTATCACATTTTCTCCCCTGGAATCACTGCTGCCTTTTCTTTCCCTCACACTCCACATCCAATCCAAAACTACCAGTTCTACCGCTAAAGTCTGACTAAAGTCCAACTGATTCTCATCACTTCCACAACTCTCACTGTGGTCTCAGCCAAAGAAAATTTATATAAATGGAAGCTGTGCCTATTTATTTATTTAATTTTTTTTAAAAGATTTTATTTATTTCAGAGAGAGAATGAGAGACAGAGAGCACGAGACGGAGGAGGGTCAGAGGGAGAAGCAGACTCCCCGCTGAGCAGGGAGCCCGATGCAGGGCTCGATCCCAGGACTCCAGGATCATGACCTGAGCCGAAGGCAGTCGCCTAACCAACTGAGCCACCCAGGCGCCCCAGCTGTGCCTATTTAAAGAAAAAGAAAATGTTGCTCACTTAAGGGGAAAAGAAAGAAAAAAAAAAAGTTTTCTGGGGCGCCTGGGTGGCTCAGTCCTTAAGTGCCTGCCTTCGGCTCAGGTCATGATCCCAGGGTCCCGGGATCGAGCCCCACATCGGGCTCCCTGCTCCGCGGGAGGCCTGCTTCTCCCTCTCCCACTTGCCCTGCTTGTGTTCCCTCTCTCACTGTGTCTCTCTCTGTAAAATAAATAAATAAAATCTTAAAAAAAAAAAAAAAGGAAATTACATCACAACCCTCCCATGCAAGCAAGCTCTCCATCGGCCTCTTATCTAATCAGAATAGCAGCCAGAGTCCTGACATGGCTTATGAGGCCCCAGGAAAGCTACTTCTGCTCCTTCCTTCCTCACTCTGCTCCCGCCACACTGGCAGGTGTGCATCACCCGAGGGGCTTTTGCCTAGAATGCTCTTCCTGGGGAGAGCTGCGCAGCTACCTCTTTCATCTTCATGCTTCACCTCCACATCATCTTATCGGAGAGGCCTTTCACAATCATTCAGTGGAAATCATATGTCCCACCACCACTACTACCAACTCCATGTTCCTTCTTAGGTTGTTCTACCCTGCATTTACCACAGTCCGCACCCCCCCACCATTGTTTACTTGTTCAGTAGTACAGAATCCCCATGAAGTCAGCTGCTTTCCCCTCCCCCACCCCCGCTATGATAATCCCAGCACCTAGAACATTACCTGGCACATATTAGGCACTCAATAAATATTTGCTGAATGAGTAAACAATGATAGAGAAAAAATGTATTACTTATAAACTTATATGAATGCTTCTTTAAGGGGAAAAACAATAAAATACCAAATGCCAAACCGAGTTAAATGGTTAAACCCAGTATTTGAACAGATAGCACAAATCCACAAGACAATCAACATGTGACACAGTCCATATAGGATAGTAATAGAAATGCATACGAAATTAGGACCCCCAGACTATTTACAAATTGGTTATTTTATTTAAAAAACATACTGACAGGAGCACCTGGCTGGCTCAGTCGGTGGAGAATGCGACTCTTGATCTTTGAATTCAAGTCCCACATTGGGTGTAGAGATTACTTAAAAAAAAAAATGTTAAAAACATACTGATATACAAAAATCAGAAGATTTTATTATAACGAAAGTAGAATTTCTATTCATTAGATTATTTTTTGTTCTGGAAAGACACTCAGGACTGTAATTTATAAAATAAGCAAACAAAAAAGCTAGTTGTACTAACTAGACCTTTAAAAAGCTTTAATTCAATGTACAGAATAAAATCCTGATCTGAACATATGAACACCATATAAACAAAATGAGTTTCTTACAGAGAGAGCTGCATCTGGGGGAAGTCACCTGAAGTGTATTTATGCATGAAATCTCCGGCCCATTTAGAAAATGAAGGAAGATACTCCTCTACTTCTTGTTTTATCTCCTCTTGATTCAGATTTAAGCGATACCTGCAAAATAAGAGATTAAACAAGAAAGCATAAATATGGAAAAAGTAAATAAGGACAAAAACATCCAAATAAACAAGTTATCCATCAACTAATTAACGGATGTATAATGTGATGTATACATGGGGCACCTGGCTGCCTCAGCTGGTAGAACGTAGAGTGTGCGACTCTTGATCTCGGAGTCATGGGTTCAAGCCCTACATTGGGGATAGAGTGTACTTTAAATAAAGAAAATCCTTTTTTTTTTAAAGATTTTATTTATTTATTTGACAGAGAGAGACACAGTGAGAGAGGGAACACAAGCAGGGGGAGTGGGAGAGGGAGAAGCAGGCTTCCCGCGGAGCAGGGAGCCCAATGCAGGGCGCGATCCCAGGACTCTGGGACCATGACCCGAGCTGAAGGCAAACGCTTAACCACTGAGCCAACCAGGCGCCCCATAAAATCTTCTTTTTAAATGTGGTGTATACATAGAATGGAATATTATTCAGCCTTAAAACAGAAGAGAGCAGAGGCCTATCAGTCCACCAAAAGAACTGATTCAGCAGAGAAAACAAAATTAGCAACCCTAGCTCTGCCAAGATTGCTTCTCCTGAGCACAGTGGCAACCTCAAGCTGAAAGAGAAGCTGACATTCCTCAGGGGAGCAACTGCTAATACAAGAAAGCCCCAAATAATCACACATTCAGACTACCAGAGGCAAAGGTTATCCTTTGCAAAAGGCTGCTTGAAATCTGGCAAAGTCCTTGGCTAGCAGCAACATGCCACACCTTAGCACTTACGCCCCTGACACAGCCATCGGATGTCACCACATGCCAGGCCCCAGCCACTAGGCTGTGTGGCGAGAAGAGGCCTGAAGGCAAGGTGAGCAAGACCAGCTCTGCCCATTGCAGTGGGTGCCCCTGAACCCACGGGGCACACCAGGATGTCCAGGGCCCTGCTCAGCCTGTTCTATGACTAGTGTCTTCATGGTTTAAAGCCCATCATATGTACCATGATGTATACTACTTAATCTTACAAAAAGAATCTACACACATCTAACAGGTGAATCCAAGTAAAGAGTATATGAATGCTGTCTGCACTAATCTTGCAACATTTCTCTAAATTTGAAATTATTTCCAAATAAAAAGATTTTTTAAATGTTTTAAGCACATATATTCTCTGGCCCAACAATTCTACTTCTACGTATTTAACCCAAATATATGCCTCACAGGTATGAAATAAAGGATATATAAAGGTATTTCCTGGGTTTTTTTTTTTAAGATTTATTTATTTATTAGAGGTACAGAGAGCAAGAGAGAGTGACCAGAGACAGAAGCAGAGGGAGAGGGAGAGAAAATCTCAAGCAAACTCCACACTGAGCACGGAGCCCAAGGCAGGGCTCAATCCCACGATCCCAAGATCATGACTTGAGCTGAAATCAAGAGTTGGACGCTCAACCAACTGGGCCACCCAGGGGCCCCTAAAGGTATTTCTTATACAATTGCTAATAAAAGCAAAGATTGAAATGCCAGAGGGATACTTAAATAAATTATAATACATTCATACAACGAAATATTATGCCATTATTAATGAAAAATGACAGTTCAGGGGCACCTGGGTGGCTCAGCCGGTTGAGCATCGGACTCTTGATTTCAGCTCAGGTCATGATCCTGGGATTATGAGATCAAGCCCTGCAACAGGCTCAGCGCTGGGCTGGGTGTGGAGCCTGCTTAAGTTTTTCTCTCTCCCTCTCCTTCTGCTTCTACCACCCCCCACCCACTCTTTCTCTCAAAAAAAAAAAAAAAAGAGTCAGCTCAGTAAGCACTAATATGGAATGATCACCAAGCTTAACCTTTAAGTGCACAATAATGTGCATAGTATTCTACAATTTACCTAACAAAAAAAAATGTGTACACATACCCACACACACATACCATCACACATAAACATTTGAAATCTCTGTGTAAGGACATGCAAGAAACTGGTAACAGTGGTTGCCTTTGGGGCACCTGAGCAGCTCAGTTGGTCAAGTGTCTGCCTTCAGCTCAGGTCGTGATCCCAGGGTCCTGGGATTGGATTCCTCATCGGGGCTCCCTGGGATTGAGTCCCACATTAGGTTCCTTGTCTTCTGCATTTAAATTCTCCTTTATTATTTTAGCCAAGTCACAGCAAAACAACATGTAACAGCCTGGTCTTTCCAGATATTATTAAGATACTTAAGGTAGGATCTTCAAGCCTAGACTTTTATAGGTATTAACAAGAGGGTAAAGCATAGAAGATAAAAATCTGGGGGCACCTGGGTGGCTCAGTGGGTTAAGCATCCAACTGTTGATTTAGCTCAGGCCTTGATCTCAGGGCTGTGAGTTCAAGCCCCACGGTGCGCTCCACACCGGGTGTGGAGCCTGTATTTAAAATAAAATCTGTTCTGGGGCGCCTGGGGTGGCTCAGTCATTAAGCGTCTGCCTTCGGCTCAGGTCATGGTCCCAGGGTCCTGGAATCGAGCCCCGCATTGGGCTCCCTGCTCTGCGGGAGGCCTGCTTCTCCCTCTCCCACTCCCCCTGCTTGTGTTTCCTCTCTTGCTGTCTCTGTCAAAAAATAAATAAAAATCATGGGGCGCCTGGGTGGCTCAGTTGGTTAAGCGACTGCCTTCGGCTCAGGTCATGATCCTGGAGTCCCTGGATCGAGTCCCGCATCGGGCTCCCTGCTCGGCAGGGAGCCTGCTTCTCCCTCTAACCCTCCCCCCTCTCATGTACTCTCTCTCTCTCATTCTCACTCTCTCAAATAAATAAATAAATCTTTAAAAAAATAAATAAATAAATAAATAAATAAAAATCTTAAAAAAACAAACAAACAAAAAATAGCAAAATAAAATCTGTTCTAAGGACTGTAATAAGATAGAAGGATCGATGAGAGGGTAGAAAAGAACTTTCAACCTGTTGTTTTAGGGCCTGGGAATTTTTTAAAAAGTTTCCACTTGATGGGACGGACGCCTGACTGGTTCAGTCAGTAGAGCATGCAACTCTTGATCTTGGGGTAGTGAGTTTTCATCCCACACATGGGGCAGAGTTTACTTTAAAAAAAAAAAAAAAGCGGCACTATGGCTTCCTACTTGCTCACTTTCTTAGACCCTTTAATCTGAAGTAGCAGCTGCTATGTTGTGAGGAGAGGCTCACGTGGCAAGAAACTGAAGCCTCATGACAACAGCTGTGAGTGTATCATCGTGGAGGCAGGTCCTCCCTTCAAAGGACTGCAGCTCCAAATGGGAGACCCTGAGCCCGAAGCATCCAGCTAAGCCACCTCTGCATTCCTAACCTACAGAAACTATAAGATAATTGATTACTTGTCATTTTAAGCCACTAAGTTTTTTGTTTGTTTGTTTTTTTAAGCTACTAGGTTTTGATTTGTTTCAGGGCAATGATCAATACAACACACAACAGGTATCACTGTACGTTGATTAGGGTATGACAAAAAAAGTTAAAACTCTGAAATGCCAAGGCGGGGGGCGCCTGGGTGGCTCAGTCGTTGAGCGTCTGCCTTCGGCTCAGGTCATGGTCCCAGGGTCCTGGGATCGAGTCCCACGTCGGGCTCCCTGCTCGGCGGGAAGCCTGCTTCTCCCTCTCCCACTCCCCCTGCTTGTGTTCCTGCTCTCGCTATCTCTCTCTCTCTCTCTGTCAAATAAATAAATAAATAAATAAATCTTAAAAAAAAAAAAAAAAAACCTCTGAAATGCCAGAAACAAGTGTTGGCAAGGATGTGGGGGGAAAAAAACCCAAAAACCCTCATGTACTGTTGGTGGGAATGCAAACTAGTGCAGCCACTGTGGAAACAGTATAGAGGTTCCTCAAAAAATTAAAAATAGGGGCGCCTAGGTGGCTCAGTCAGCTAAGAGTCTGCCTTCAGCTCAGGTCATGATCCCGGGGTCCTAGGATCAAGCCCTGAGTTGGGCTCCCGGCTCAGCGGGGAGTGTGCTTCTCCCTCTGCCCCTCCCCCCGCTCCTGCTCTCTCCCTCTCAAATAAATAAATAAAATATTTTTTAAAAAAATAAAAAAGAAAATGTTTTAGGACAATAGATTATGTCATTAGTAAATCAGTTGTATGGCATTTTAACTTTTTTTTTTTTTTAAAGATTTTATTTATTTATTTGAGAGAGAGAGCACATGAGAGGGGGGAGGGTCAGAGGCAGAAGCAGGCTCCCTGCCGAGCAGGGAGCCCGATGCGGGACTCGATCCGGGGACTCCAGGATCATGACCTGAGCCGAAGGCAGTCGCTTAACCAACTGAGCCACCCAGGCGCCCCCAGTTGTGTGGCATTTTAGAACATGTATTTTCCACATAAACAGGGAAAGAGAATTACATCTGGGGAAAAATTACATTACAACTAGTTTGGAAATCAAAATTACCCCTAATAAAAATACTTCTGTGAAAAAACATGGTCTGCAACAAGAGTCACAAAGAAACAGCAGAATATGTTGACGCTCTGCATGTAGTCACTCATAAAATGCCAACAATTAGCCATTTGTGGGCTTATGTATATTTTCTCCACTGTCACAAAAAGTCAGCAAAATAGGTATTATCACCTTTTTCAAAATTTTTAAGTAACCTGTTCAATCCTAAAAACTAGAATTTAAAACTAGGTCCATCTGACTCCCAAACCCATACAATTTACAGTATGTCACATTTCTAGAAGTAAGCCAAATGTTTTTCACACTCTCAGAGAGCAGCTGAAGAGTCTATTGTGCAGGTGTACAGAATATCCAGATATTTTTAGCTCAAGAGTTTCTATTCTGCAATTTCAGAAGCTCCTCACAGAACTGCAGTGGGGTACTACATCCCTGAATCTGCATTCTAGTATTACTCTGATTTATATTTAATAGTCTAATAACCAAATACCTTATAATAGATTACAGGAAAGAATGTTCTATAATAAAATAGTACCTACAGTACATCTTGTAACTACTTACATTTCCTTAAGATGCCTTATTTCTTGAACAGTTTGAAAAGCAAATTCTTGTAGCTTTTCTGGGGCAAAGCTATTGCTTATTGCTTTTTGAAATACTTCATGAAGAACTGTACCAATCAGCATTTGGTGTGTGGCCGGTTCAGAGCTCTATTAAAAAAAAAATCATACATTTTACTACAAGACATATTAACAGACATGATCCCATATTTATTACCTATCCTATTAAACCACCACAGCCAAAGTGCACTGGTGAGACAAATGCCAAAATATTAAACAATTTTTTTTTCTAGTTAGTAAAATTATAGATGACTTTCACTTTAAGATTTTTTTTTTAATTTATTCATTTGAGAGAAAGAGAGAGCACAAGCATGGGGAGAGGCAGAGGGAGAAGCAGACTCCCCACTGAAAAGGGAGCCCAACGTGGGACTCAATCCCAGGGCCCTGAGATCATGACCTGAGCCAAAGGCAGACGCTCAACTGACTGAGCCACCCAGGTGCCCAACTTGCACTTTCTTCTATTCAGAATTACCTGATTTTACAAGCATGTTATTTTTTTAAAAATCAGTAATTTCCATTTTGAAATCAATAGAAGTAACCCTATATGAAAAAGTTCAATGTATTCTCAAACGCTTAACATATTCTTTTCTAATTTCACTTTATAATCTACTCAAATAAAACCCAATAAAGCCATAACTCCTAAATTCATGTAAGTGAAAGATATTACTCAAACAGGGGTGCCTGGGTGGCTCAGTCATTAAGCGTCTGCCTTCAGCTCAGGTCATGATCCCAGGGTCCTGGGATCGAGCCCCGCATCGGGCTCCCTGCTCTGCGGGAAGCTTGCTTCTCCCTCCCCCAGCCCCCTGCTTGTGTTCCTTCTCTCGCTGTCAGATAAATAAATAAAATCTTTAAAAAAAAAAAAAGATATTACTCAAACAAGCTTTAAACTTACAACAGAGATTTCTGACGAGTTTCCTCCACTCAAAAAGAAACAGTATTTTAAAAAAGAAAAAAAAGACACAGTATTTCTCAATTAACTCTATTCTTAGCCTAAACCTTCCTCTTAAAGATACCAAAGTAGATAAAGCCACCAAAACATGCTTCAGGAATTTTAAAAATTAATTTACAGGGGCGCCTGGGTGGCTCAGTCGTTAAGCGTCTGCCTTAGGCTCAGGTCATGATCCCAGGGTCCTGGGATCAAGCCCCGCATTGGGCTCCCTGCTCAGTGGGAAGCCTGCTTCTCCCTCTCCCACTCCCTGTTTGTGTTCCCTCTCTCACTGTGTCTCTCTCTGGCAAATAAGTAAAATCTTAAAAAAAAAAAAAAAATTTAATTTACAGAGGGACTCTCTATACTATTTATGCAAGTTTTTCTGAGTCTAAAATTATTGCAAAATAAAAGGTTTTTATAAAAATTTTTAAATATTCAGGTCTGCTTTATAAAATATGGTTAAAAGAGAAGTCAATAGACCCCCACCACCACCAATGAAAATATCAAGCTGATTTTTCTACAATTAGGGGCGCCTGGGTGGCTCAGTCGTTAAGCGTCTGCCTTCAGCTCAGGTCATGATTCCAGGTCCTGGGATTGAACCCCGTATCGGGCTCCCTGCTCGGCAGGAAGGCTGCTTCTCCCTCTCCCACTCCCTCTGCTTGTATTCCCTCTCTCGCTGTGTCTCTGTCAAATAAATAAATAAAATCTTTAAAAAAATAAATAAAAGTTAAAACTACAATTAATTGATAACTAAGACTATTGGAAAATGTCTATTTAGGCATTTTTCCTTCTTTTTTTTTTTCTTTGCTCAGCTGTATTTTTGGCTTTCTACATACATATAAATTGTATAATTTAAAAAATACCCCAGGGACACCTGGGTGGCTCAGTCGTTAAAGCATCTGCCTTCGGCTCAGGTCATGATCCCAGGGTTCTGGGATCGAGCCCTGCATCAGGCTCCCTGCTCCACGGGAAGCCTGCTTCTCCCTCTCCCACTCCCCCTGTTTGTGTTCCCTCTATCACTGTGTCTGTCAAATAAATAAAATTTTTTAAGAAAAAAATACCCCGAAAGGAAGAAACTCTTTTAACAAATAAAACCCAGGGGCGCCTGAGTGGCTCAGTCGTTAAGTGTCTGCCTTCGGCTCAGGTCATGATCCCAGAATCCTGGGATCGAGCCCCACATTGGGCTCCCTGGTCAGCGGGGAGCCTGCTTCTCCCTCTCCCACTCCCCCTGCTTGTGTTCCCTCTTTCACTGTGTCTCTCTCTGTCAAATAAATAAATAAAATCTTTAAAAAAATAAAAAATAAAACCCAGGTTCTTCAACAAATGGCACTGAAGCAAAGAGGGTGAGTATAAGGCAGAACCAACAGAGATTAAAAGAAACTCAGGAGGGCGCCTGGGTGGCTCAGTTGGTTAAGCGACTGCCTTCAGCTCAGGTCACGATCCTGGAGTCCTGGGATCGAGTCCCGCATCGGGCTCCCTGCTCAGCGGGGAGTCTGCTTCTCCCTCTGCCCCTCCCCCCTCTCATGCTCTATCTCATTCTCTCTCTCAAATAAATAAAATCTTAAAAAAAAAAGAAGAAACTCAGGAGACATACCAACCAAACATAACACAAAGACCTTGTTTGAGAGAACCTGGCTGGCTTAGGGGGCACGCAAATCTTGATCTTGGGGTTGTGGGTTTGAGACCTACACTGGGGTTAGAGACTACTTAAAAAAACTACAATCTTAAGGGGTGCCTGGGTGGCTCAATTGGTTAAGCATTTGACCCTTAATAACCACTCAAGTCATGATCTCACAGTCTTGTGATCAAGCCCTGCCACAGGCTCTGTGCACTCAGCGCAGAGACTGCTTCATATTCTCTCTCCTTCCCACCCTCTCTGTCAAATAAATAAAATCTTTAAAAAATAATAAATACAGTCTTCAAAAAAAAAAGAAAAAAAAAAAGACCTTGTTTGGATTCTGTCTGATTCTAAGAAAACAACTGAATAAAAAGATATTTTCTTGGGAACCTGGGTGGCTCAGTCGGTTAAGCATATGCCTTTGGCTCAGGTCATGATCTCAGAGTCCTGGGATGGGTGAGCATCAGGCTCCCTGCTCAGCGGGGAGCCTATTTCTCCCTCTGCCTGCCGTTCCCCCTGCTTGTGCTCTTTCTCCCTCTCTGAAAAATAAATAAAATCTAAATCTATCTATCTATCTATCTATCTATCTTTTTAAAAAAAGATTTTATTATTTGAGAGAGCACAAGCGAGAGAGAGAGAGAGAGAGAGAGAGAGAGAGAGAGAGTGAGTGCACAAGCAGGGGGGAGGGGCAGAGGAAGAGAGAGAAGCAGATTCCCCACTGAGCAGGGAGTCTGATTCAGGGCTCGATCCCAGGACCCCAGGATCATGACCTGAACTGAAGGCAGATGCTTCATCAACTGAACCATACAGGAGCCCCTTAAAAGATATTTTCAATAAAAGACATTACAGGAGCGCCTGGGTGGCTCAGTCAGTTAAGCGTCCAACTTTTGATCAGCTCAGATCACATGATCTCAGGGTCATGAGATGGAGCTGCACGACGGAGCTATATCCAGCTTGGTGCTGAGCATAGAGCCTGCTTGAGATTCTCCCTCCCTCTCCCCCCACCTGCAAGGACACTCTCTCTCTCTCAAAAAAAAATAAAAAGATAAAAGATGCTACAGATAGGGGCGCCTGGGTGGCTCATTCGTTAAGCGTCTGCCTTCGGCTCAGGTCATGATCCCAGGATCCTGGGATCGAGCCCCACATCAGGCTCCCTGCTCAGCGGGAAGCCTACTTCTCCCTCTCCCACTCCCTCTGCTTGTGTTCCCTCTCTCGCTGTGTCTCTCTCTCTGTCAAATAAATAAATAAAATCTTTAAAAAAAAAAAAAAAGATGCTACAGATAAATTGGGCATTATAATAATTTAAGGAATTACTGTTCATTTGTATGATAAAGATATATTTTTTAAAGATCCTCAGCTTTCATTTACTTGCAAAATAATGTTTGAAAACAGCAAAATGGATACATGGGAGTTTACTTAAAAAAAAAGTGTGGGGCGCCTGCGTGGCTCAGTCCGTTAAGCATCTGCCTTCTGCTCAGGTTATGGTCCCAGAGTCCTGGGATCAAGCCCCACATCGGGCTCCTTGCTCAGCGGGGAGCCTGCTTCTCCCTCTCTCTCTGCCCTCCCCCTGCTCATTCTTGTTCTCTCTCATTCTCTCTCAAATTAATAAATAAAATCTAAAAAAAAAAGAAAAAGTGTAAAAGTGCTCTGTAACTCTAAAACCCTGTAGAAACATTAGCTGTTAATATTATTCACCCTAAAAGTTTCATTCAGGACAGCTCTTCTCATACACCGAATACTACTGGCTATGCTTGTGCCAGAAATCAGCATGTCTGGATATAGAATTAAATATCCAAAATCTTCATCTATTATCCAAGTATCAGATAGGCAGTCTCCCTCCAAATGAATGATGTCCCCTGGCTCCACTGGTAAAGAGCACCTACGAACAAAGCAAAGTATACATAGTTTAGATTCCTACATTTAAACATATTAAGGAAGCCTCAAAAGTAAATGAATATTTTATCTGAAGGAATAGTATTTGTAAATTTCTGGGTCTTTCAAAAAAATTTAATACTAGGATGCAGTCTTTTGAATCAACTCCTAGTCACTCTACTCCTTTCTACCTTTGAAATATACCTGAGAATACTCAAGGGTCTTCCTTAAATACCCAAAAGGAAAACTGCTTAATGTTATCATCTACTGCAAAAGCTACAAATCTTTAATAGTGTTAGTACATAGCTCCAATTATGGATTAGGTTGTTTCTTTTTTTTTTTTTTTTTAAAGATTTTATTTATTTATTTGAGAGAGAGAGAGCATGAAAGGGGGGAGGGTCGGAGGGAGAAGCAGACTCCCTGCCGAGCAGGGAGCCGGATGCAGGACTCGATCCAGGGACTCCAGGATCATGACCTGAGCCGAAGGCAGTCGCTTAACCAACTGAGCCACCCAGGTGCCCGGATTAGATTGTTTCAATAATAATTCTCTCATTCTTAAGACTTCTAGCATATCGGGGCACCTAGGTGGCTCAGATGGTTAAGCGTCTGCCTTCGGCTCAGGTCATGATCCCAGGATCCTGGGATCGAGCCCCGCATCAGGCTCCCTGCTTGGCAGGGAACCTGCTTCTCCCTCTCTCTCTACTGTTCCCTCTCGCTCTATCAAATAAATAAAATCTTTAAAAAAAAAAAAAAGACTTCTAGCATATCTACAGTTTCTGTAAGTCTTGAGGCATGAAGCCAAACCCAATGTGTTAATAAAATCATATTTATAATTTTTATCTAGACAAAGACTCTAAATAGACAAAAATTAGACCTCCACTTTCTTGCATTTCCCCTTCATCCCTCACATACCATACTTTGCTTGAGTAGAGAAATCTAGGGTTTAAGAATGTTCGTATGCTGTAATTAATTTTGCTCTTAGTGAAAAGCTGCAATCTTAAAAAGTACTGGGAAATTTTGGAAGTAGTCATTTATAAGTCCCTTTGTAGTTAATTTTCAAATGACAATAAAAACCAAGTTCCAGAATAAGGAGCTGGAGATGCTGGGGTAACAAGCACAATTTTTACATGAAATTAATTCAGGTTCACATCTACTCCCTTTATTAACAATTAAATTACAGCAACATCCACACAAGCCTATGTGATGAGTTTTAAGATGGTACCCTTAAGCCAGATAGGTGCTCAAAGTCACACGAAAATTACCAGTTATTCCTAAGGATACACAGTTCTTTATTTTCTAGTGACTGGGAAGCAGTGATGATTAGGTGTTTTTCATGGGTTCCTTCTTCATTCTGTACAATATTGACTGCTAATACCAGGTACCGGTTATCCATTCCTCGGCTCAGAACTGTTTTAGAAAAGGAAGCTTCCACCTTCTTCTGAAATCTGAAACATATACAAATACAACTACTGTACCATGAAATAAGAAGCCATCGAATTTCCTTTATCTACAAACCAACCTTCTCAATTTTCTAGGTTTGTTTCTTCTAGAAAGCTTATCATAATGACCATTAGCTAAATAGGTAAAAATTAAGAGAGTAAGGGCACAGCAGAATTCCTATGATAAAAACTTCCCAGAAGTAATGCCATTTAAAACATGCTTATGATATGGATTTTTCCAAATACTGTATAAGTTCTTAGGAGGAGCTCTGTGGGACATCCATGATAATGAGGATTAAGGATAAATTGAAAAATACTAAATAACAAATTCCTACCACTGGTGCAAACCTTCCCAAAGTACAAGCAAAAGGAAATGTCTTGGACACTATCCTTTTTGTAAATGAAAGGGATATTTGTTAGGGAAAAGCATAGTGTGGGTGGTTTGCTGAAGACCTACTGTGAGTCAGCGTTACATTAATCTTTAGGCCTACTTAGAAATCATCTACTCCAAACTACTCTTTAATGAAGAAAATCTTTCTATAAAATCTCAGTGAGAATCAACTAGCCCCTACCTCGCAGAGAAAAGCAAGCTTACTACCTGTCATGTTAGCTCATTCCTTCATAGAGCAACTCAGACATTTCTTATTTATAATGGGCAAGTCAACTTCACAATACTTCTATCCATTAATCCTAGCCGCCTGAAAACGATGCAGAATTCTCTAATCGTTCTAGAAAACATTAAGTCCCTCATTAGTCTTTCCAGTTTGACTGCAGTCTTTGTCAGTGACAGTACAACAGAATCCAACGTCATTACCTCTCTAATTGTAATACCCAACCCTAGGTTCTATTACTTTGTAATGGCCTCATTCACCTACTCCAGGAAGCCTCAGGCCATGAATTTCCCAAGGTCGGCTGGGATGCCTTAAGGACTTTCGCAAATGATAATGCTGATCAAAACCCAAAATGCAAAGATCCGTAAACAATAATTAGCATCATTATTATTAATTGAAAATAATTCCACACCATGATTGTGGGTCAAGCTGCCCTAACCATTTAGTCCAAGTTGAGGGTAGAGAGCTCTCCTGGGACAAGATTCCCCAACGAAACCTTGAGAAAAGCATCTAGCAGTTGCAATTGCCCTTTACGAGGGCGTTTAAGTGGCTGGCACGCCCTGAATTCAGGCAAGTGATATGAAGAGAAAGAATGAACTGCTGGGTGAGCAGTCTTTGGGCTCTGGCCCGAGTGTGGCCCCAGAGAGAACACTACGAAGCAGACCCCAGCTCCGGAAACTCGTCGGGCGCCCGGAGCCGAGTCACTGAATTCCGAGCCCGGCTCCGCCGAGACGTGGGTGCGGCCTCTCCCGCGCCTTTCTTTCAAATCTCCCGCCTGGCTCCCAGACCCTCCCTCCGCTCCGCTCACAGCTCCGCCGGCCGCTCGGCCTCTTCCTGGAGACTCTTCTTCAGCAGCTCCAGTTCTTCCAGTTGCGCCATGGCAGGCGCGGAGAATGCAAACTGTCGCCAGGTAAAATCAGGGAAACACAGCCGCTCCAACGAGAAAAAGAAGCGCGAGTTTGTGAGGCGCCGCGCGCATGCGCCTCCCCGCGTGCTCCCCAGGGACCTGCGCGAAGGGGCCCCTCCCAGCCCCGCGGGTTCCACGCGGAGCCCCGGGTGGCGGTGTTCCGAACAGACAGTCTTTGCTCCCTTGCTTTAGGGTTTGGGAAACAGGGAGTCTTCATAATCGGGCCCAGACTAAATGCTTCCGCACTTTCCTTAGAAACGCCAATCTTTGCTCAACACAGACTCGTAGAACAGAACCGATGGCCCAAACCCAAGTGTCCCTTGTTAGCTTGCAGAATTTTCCATTTTGGGGAGAAACAAGCTCCCCTCCTTTTTTTTTAGATTTTATTTATTTTTTTGAGCGCGCGAGAGAGAGAGCACTGGCGGGGAGGGGCAGAGGGAGAAGCAGACTCCCCGCTGAGAACGGAGCCGCAGGCCGGCTGGATCTCAGGACCCTGAGATCATGACCTGAGTGGAAGGCAAGCAGAGGTCTAACCAACTGAGGCACCCAGGTGCCCCTGCCTTTTTTTGATTTTGTTTTGTTTTTTGCTTTTTGTTTTGTTTTTAAGATTTATTTAGTTTAGGGCGCCTGGGTGGCTCAGTTGGTTAAGCGACTGCCTTCGGCTCAGGTCATGATCCTGGAGTCCCGGGATCGAGTCCCGCATCGGGCTCCCTGCTCGGCGGGGAGTCTGCTTCTCCCTCTGACCCTATCCCCTCTCATGTGTTCTCTCTCTCTCTCATTCTCTCTCTCTCTCAAAAAAAAAAAAAATCTTTAAAAAAGATTTATTTAGTTTAGAGAGAGAAAGAGCGCGCGCGAGCATGAGCAGGGAGGAGCAGAGGGAGAGATTAGGGAGCCCCAGGTGGGGCTGAATCTCAACACCACCCAGGAGCCCTTACTCGTCTTTGTTTTGTGGAAAACTCATTGAGAAAATAGAAGCTGTCAGTTAGGAACTTCCTCATCATGCCACAACTAAATCTATAAAAGTACTAATATCTGTACTTGTCTTATAACCTATTTCCACTTTTTTCAACAGTGGACAAAGCAATCCTACTTGTACTCGTTCTCGAGGGCATTGCTTCTTCAGCTATGACATAATTGGGTTTAGAGATTACTTAAATTAAAAAAAAATTTTTAAGGGGTGCCTGGGGGCTCAGTCGTTTAAGCCTCTACATTTGGCTGGGGTCATGCCCGGAGTCAGGGCTCCTTGCTCAGCGGGGAGCCTGCTTCTCTCCCTCTGCCCCTCTGTCTGTGGTTCTACCTGTTCTATCAAATAGAAAAAAGATTTTTGTGAAAAAAGATTTTATTTACTTATTTGTCAGAGAGAGACAGAACATAAATAGGGGGAGCGGCAGGCAGAGGGAGAAGCAGGCTCCCCGCTGAGCAAGGAGCCCAATATGGCCCCAGCTGAAGGCAGAAGCTTAACCGACTGAGCCACCCAGGAGTCTCCCCCCCACCAAAAAATAATCTTTAAAAAAATAATATACTAGGGAATATTTCTGAATGAAAGGTGTTAAAAATAATAAAAATGAATGAAATGTGTTAAAAATAATAAAATGATCACCTCATAAAGCTATCATCCAATTTTATAATTTTTTTAAGATTTTATTTTTTAAGTAATCTCTAAACCCAACATGAGGCTCAAACTCACAACCCCAAGGTCAAGAGTCACATGCTTGTCTGACTGAGCCAGACAGGCACCCCCATCATCCAATTTTATTTATTTATTTATAAGATTTTATTTATTTGTCAGAGAGAGCACAAGCAGGGGCAGCAGGCAGAGGGAGAAGCTGGCTCCCCGCAGAGCAGGGATCCTGGCGCGGGACTGGATCCCAGGACCCTGGGATCATGACCAAAGCCCAAGGCAGATGCTTAACCAACTGAGCCACCCAGGTATCCCCCATCATCCAATTTTAAAATAATCTTTATCAAAAGTTATCTTTTGGAGCAGGCGCCTGGGTGGCTCAGATGGTTAAGCGTCTGCCTTCGGCTTAGGTCATGATCCCAGGGTCCTGGGATCCAGTACCGCCTTGGGCTCCTTGCTCATCCGGGAGCTTGCTTCTCCCTCTGTCTGTCGCTCCCCCTGCTTGTGCTGTGTCTTTCTCTCTCTTTCTCTGACAAATAAAATCTTTTTAAAAAACAAATAAAAAAGTTGTCTTTTACATTCATGTTAATTCATACAAAAATTATGAGAAATTTCTTGAAAAAAAAGAAAAAGACTTGTCGGTAATAGATACAGATTTTCTACCTGTGACACCACACTCAGCCGGTTTTCCTCCAACCTTACAGGCCCTCCTCGATCTCCTTTACTGTCTCTTCATTTTCTTTTTTTTTTTTAATATTTTATTTATTTATTTGACAGAGAGAGACACAGCGAGAGAGGGAACACAAGCAGGGGGAGTGGGAGAGGGAGAAGCAGGCTTCCCGCAGAGCAGGGAGCCCGATGCGGGGCTCGATCCCAGGACTCTGGGATCATGACCCGAGCCAAAGGCAGACGCTTAAGGACTGAGCCACCCAGGTGCCCCACTGTCTCTTCATTTTCTGCCCAATCTCTGACTGTTGAAAGTTCTCAGAGGTCAGTTCTGAACAAATTTCTCTATCTACCAGCTCCCTAGGTTATTTCATCTATTCTCATGGCTTTAAATAACATCTCTATCCTGCCAGTTCTCAAATTCATATGTATAGACAAGGCTTTTCCTCTCAATTCAAAAATCCAACTACATACTTGATAGCTACACTTAGAAATATTTGGGGATGGGGGGAATTCTTTCATTATAACATGGCCAAAATGGAATTTTTAATTTTCTCGACAGACCTATTATTCTTCCCAATAATAGCACTATCCACCCAGAAGATAAAGCGAGAAACCCAGAAGTTGTCCTGATTCCTTTCTGTTACTACCCACATCCAGTCCATAGGCAGACCCATAGATACACCCTTTAAAACTATCTTAAATCTCTTCATGCCTTTCCACCTCCAAGGTCACTACCGATCATTATCTCTAACGTAAAAAACTGCAGCACACTCTTAAATGTGCTTCCACACTTGTCTCCCTGCAATTCAATCCCTTTTCCCAATATTTTATCATGAAAACTTTCAAATGTACAGAATTATATAAAAGGATGATATAATGAGCACCCATATAGCTACCACCTAGATCTTATAATTAACATTTTGCTATCTTTGATTTATCACATGTATATCTATCCATCCCTCTGTACATCCATGAATTCAAGTTTTTTTTTTTAATGCACTAACAAATAGCAGGCATCAGCGCATTTCATCCCTAAACACTTCAGCATGTATATCATTAGCTACAGTTCAATATTTCTTTATGGTACTTTTAAAACTTAATGTAAGTTTTATATGTAAAATGTTTTAATTTACATTTAAAAAATGCACAGATCTTATGTGTACCATTTGATGAATTTTGACAAATGTGTTTAATTCAAACTCCTACTAAGGTAAAGAATGTGTTACCATCACTCCAGAAAGTTTTCTCATGCACCTCGGTGGCTCAGTCGTTAAGTGTCTGCCTTTGGCTCAGGTCCTGATCCCAGAGTCCTGAGATCTAGCCCCACCTCAGGCTCCCTGCTCAGCAGAGAGCCTGCTTCTCTCCTCCCTGCTTGTGCTCTCTCTCTCTCTCTGTCTCTCTCTCTCTCTGCCAAATAAATAAAATCTTTAAAAAATAATAATAAAAAAAAGAGCCTACGGGAATTATGATTGAGATTGCATTTGATCTATAAATCAACTTGGAAAAATTAATTCCTTTACACTATAGTCTTCTAATTCATAAACATGGGTTATCTCTCCATTTATACAAATCTTTAATGTCTCTCAGCAACATTTCTTAATTGTCAGAGTAGAGCTCTTGCACATCTTTTACTAAGTTGCAATATTTTATTTATTTTTTTTTTTAAAGACTTTATTTATTTGACAGAGAGAAACATAGCAAGAGAGGGAACACAAGCAGGGTGAGCGGGAGAGGGAGAAGCAGGCTTCCCGCTGAGCAGGGAGCCCGATGCGGGGCTCGATCCCAGGACCCTGGGAACATGACCCGAGCTGAAGGCAGACGCTTAACGACTGAGCCACCCAGGCGCCCCGCAAAGATTTTTTTTTAAGATTTATTTATTTATTTGAGAGAGAGAGAGAGCACAAGTGGGAGGGGCAGGAGGAGGGACAGAGAATCCTCAAGCAGACACCAAGCTGAGCACAGAGCCCGATGTGGGGCTGGATCTCACAACCCTGAGATCACAACCTGAGCCAAAACCGAGAGTCAGACACTTAACTGACTGTGCCACCTAGGTGCCCCTGAAGATTTTTTTTTTTTAAGTAATCTCTATGCCCAATGTCGCGCTTAAACTCAAAACCCACACAAGATTTGCATGCTCCACTGATTGAGCCAGCCAGCCACCCCTGAATTTTTTTTTTAAGGAAGCTCTATGCCCAGCCAGGTACCCCTAAATGAAATTGCTTTTAAATTGTTTTCCAGGGGTGCTTGGTTGTCTCAGTCCATAGGGCATGTGACTCTTGATCTCAGGGTGGTGAGTTCAAGTCCCACCTTGTGTGTAGAGATTACTTAAAAATAAAATCTTTAAAAAAATAATAAATTGTTTTCCAATTGCTTCCTGATAGTGCATAAAAGTTTATATTTTTAGGGGCACCTGGCTGGCTCAGTTGGTGGAGCATGAGACTCTTGATCTCGTGGTTGTGAGTTCAAGCCCCACATTAGATGAAGAGATTACTTAAAAATAAAATCTTTGACCAGGAGGGTGGGGGGCAGTTACAAATAAAAATGAAAATAAAATCTTCCTTTTTTTTTTTTTAAGATTTTATTTATTTGTCAGAGAGAGAGAGGGAGAGAGAGAACAAGCAGGGGGAGTGGCAGGCAGAGGGAGAAACAGGCTCCCCGCCGAGGAAGGAGCCTGATTCGGAACTCTATCCCAGGACTCTGGGATCATGACCTGAGCTGAAGGCAGACGCTTAACCAACTGAGCCACCCAGGCATCCCGAAAATAAAATTTTTTTTAAAAGTGTATATTTTTATATTTACTTATATTCTGAGATATAAATTCACTTATAGGGCGCCTGGGTGGCTCAGTCGTTAACCGTCTGCTTTCAGGCTCAGGTCATGATCCCGGCGTCTTGGGATCAAACCCCGCATCGGGCTCCCTGTTCTGCAGGAAGCCTGCTTCTCCCTCTCCCACTCCCCCTGCTTGTGTTCCCTCTCTCGCTGTGTCTCTCTCCGTCAAATAAATAAATAAAATCTTTAATAAATAAATAAATAAATTCACTTATAATTTCTCATAGTTATGATATAGGTCCATTAAGGCTTTCTATGTAAATAATCATGTCATCTGCAACTAGAGGGAGTTTTACTTCTTCCTTTCTGATCTTTATGCTCTTTATTTCATTTCCTTACCTATGTTCACTGGTTAAATACAAATTGTGACACTGGGCATCCTTACCTTGTACCTGATCTTAGGGGGAAAGCATTCAATATTTCACCATTAAGTATGATGCTAGCTGTTGGGTTTGTTTTTTTTTAAAAGATTTTATTTATTTATTTGAGAGAGAGAGAGAGCATGAGAGGGGGGAGGGTCAGAGGGAGAAGCAGACTCCCCGCTGAGCAGGGAGCCCGATGCGGGACTCGATCCCGGGACTCCAGGATCACAACCTGAGCCGAAGGCAGTCGCTTAACCAACTGAGCCACCCAGGCGCCCTAGCTGTTGGGTTTTCATGGATAACTGTTATGGTTATCTAATACTATATAAAAACAAAAACAAACTTCCCAAACTTAGTGGCTTAAAACAACAGTAATTTTTTTTTAGCTTGTGAAATTTCAATTTGAGCAGAGCTCTGTGGGGAAAGCTTGTTTCTGTTCCACAAAGCATCAGCTGGGAGCTGAAGAATCCGCTTTGAAGGTGGCTTACTCGAATGGCTGGTAAGTTGATGCTGGCTGTCAGTTCCTCTACAGAGGCTGCTTGGCTTCCTCATAGCATGGTGACTGGATTCCAAGGGCAAGCATTCCTAAAGACCAGATGGAAGCCATCTCAGCACTATGAGGTAACCTCAAAAGTCACATAGCATCACTTCCACTGTAGTCTTAGGTCCACCCAGCCAGATTTAGGAGGTGAACATAGTCTCTACCTCTTGATGGGCTGTTAATGACACATGAGAAAAGCATGTGAGATGGGACGTATTGTTGGAAAATGTTATCTGACAAAATGCCCCCTTATCAGATTGAGGAAGGTCTCTTCTGTTCTAACGTGATTAGTTTTTATAATAAATCAATGGTGAATTTTCCAAGTACTTTTTCTGCATGTATTGAAGGATTTTTCTCCTTTATGCTGTTATTATTGGAAATTACACTATTGACTTTAGATTGTTAAACCATTTGGCAATCCTAGGATAAATTCAACTTGGTTATGCTATAATAAACTTTTTATGTATCACTGGGTTTAATTTGTTAATATGTTGCCTACTTTATTTTTTATTTTTAAAAATTTTTAAGTAGGGGCGCCTGGGTGGCTCAGTTGGTTAAGCGACTGCCTTCGGCTCAGGTCATGATCCTGGAGTCCCGGGATCGAGTCCCGCATCGGGCTCCCTGCTCGGCAGGGAGCCTGCTTCTCCCTCTGACCCTCCCCCTCTCATGTGCTCTCTGTCTCTCTCATTCTCTCTGTCTCAAATAAATAAATAAAATCTTAAAAAAAAAATTTTTTTAAGTAATCTCTACACCCAACTTATGACCCTGGAATCAAGAGTTGCATGCTCTACCAGCTGAGCCAGCCAGGTGCCTTGATTTGCTAATATCTTATTAAGAATTTCTCCATCTTTGCTTTTGAAAGATACTGTCTGGGGCGCCTGGGTGACTCAGTTGGTTAAGCGTCGGACTCTTTAATTTCAGCTCAGGTCTTGATCTCAGGGTTGTGAGTTCAAACCTTACGCTGGGCTCCACACTGGGCATGGAGCCTACTTAAAGATACTTGGTTTGTGACTTTATTTTCTTGTAACAACTTTTTCAGGTTTGGATATCAGTGGGTTTTCTTTAAGATTTTATTTATTTATTTGATAAAGAGAGAGAGCACAAGCAGGGGGAGGGAGTGGCAGGCAAAGGGAGAGGGAGAAGCAAGCTCCCCACAGACCAGCAGGAGCCTGATGTAGGACTTGATCCCAGGACCCTGGGACCATGACCTGAGCTGAAGGCAGTCGCTTAACCAACTGAGCCACCCGGGGGCCCTGGATATCAGAGTTATACTGGCATCATGAGTTAGGGAATGCTGTCTTATAATTTCTGAGAGTTTGTAGATTATTTTTTTCTTACATGTTCATTAGAATTCACATCTGAGTCTGGAGTTTCTTTTTCTTTTTTTTTTTAAGATTTTATTTTATTTAAGTAATCTCTACATCCAATGTGGGGCTTGAACCCACAACCCCGAAATCAAGAGTCTCACATGCCACCGACTGAGCCAGCCAGGTGCCCTGAGCCTGGAGTTTCTTTATGGAAGAATTTCTGATAAATTCAATTTCTTTAATTGGCTATGCATATTTTATTTCATCTATGGTAGTTTTGATTGTAATTTTCAAGGCATCTGTCCATTTCACCTGTTGTTAAATTCCTTGGAAAAGAATTATTAGAAATTCCTTATTATCTTTTCAATATTTGTAGGATCCATAGTGATGTCCTCTTTTTAATTCTTGATATTAGTAATTTATGTTCTTTCTTTTTTAGCGATCAGTCTAGCTAGGAGTTTATCAATTAGTTGATCTTTTCAAAGAAGCAATTTTGGGGTTTGTTATTTTCTCTATGGCCTTAAATTTTGTTGATTTCTGTTTTAACTGCAAGCTTTGTTGACAAAGCAGAGCAAATTTTGTAAAAACATAATCAGACAATTTTATTCTCCTGCTGAAAACCTTCAAGCATTTCCATTGCATTTAGGATAAAAGACAAAAGTATTACAATATCCTGTAGAGCCCTCCATGACCTTGCCTTTTGTCTACTTCTCCCACCCCATTTGTTGCTACTACCTCATTCGCAATATTTCACTTGCAGTGGACTTTTGACAATTCCTATGGCAAGCCAAGCTTTTTCCTGAGACTATTCTCTTCACCTGGGCCATTCTTCCCCTACAACTTTGCATGGCTATTTCCTTTTTATCCTTCATGTGTCAGTTTAAAGTATAGAATATCAAAGAAACTTTTCCCTGACCATTCTAAAGTAGCTCTCTGATCCCTAAATCCCACAATTATTCCATATCATGTGATCTACTTACTTACTTAATAAGCACTTTCTGTAAATTATCATTTTTGATTAGTTTATGTTTATTGACATGTCCAAATTTATTTGATGTTAGCTTTTCATCTGAATAGGATACTACTGTGTTGAAGTACAGCATCATGGCGAGTTAGGCTGTAGATTCAGACTGGCTGAATTTGAATCCTAGATCCACCACTTATTGTGTGAATTTGGGCAAATTATTTGATCTGCCTGAACCTCCATTATTCTACCTGTAAAAAAGGGGTATTAAATAGTAGCTATCTTATAATTGTTGTAGAGATACAGTTAAGGCATCAAAAGTGCATAAAACAAACCATGGAATATAGTTAAGTCCTCAGGAAATACACATGACTTATTGTCATTGATTTCTAGGGCCTAACACAGTGTCTGTTATTCAAAGAATGGATGTGAGGAATTGTGTAAAGTGTGCAGTTGTTATTCAAGTGTGTCAGCTATCATTGGCCCAAGTCCTCAAGGCAATGCATTACTCATATAATACAGGCTTTATTATTTGCCATTCACCTTGGCTCAAATTAGCAACAAGACATTTCTATGAAACAAGCCGAATGAATTTCTTTTCAAATTGCTCTTCCCATGGGCTGTTTGTGCCTTATTTCTCCCTACTGAACATAAAGTCTCCAAAAACAGGGACTGAGCCATCCTTCTTCAGTAAACATCCCTGAGCACCTATTATGGTGCCACACCGTGCTCCTTATAGGGGATGAAGGCATAGCTCTGTCCTTGAGAGAACCAACTTGGGGGCACATAGGTAAACAGGCAGTTGCCATAAAGTGTAGTACATACTCTATTAGAGAAATACCTGAAGTTAGATGCTGTAGGACATCCATATCAGACTGAAAGTACAGCTAACAGACCTCCCAAGGTAAGCTCTCCATAATGCTGATATAATGCCTGACACACAATGGGTGCTGAATAAATGGATGTTGAATACCCAGAGGAGGAATAGGGTAAGATGTAATTATATATACCCGTTAACTTTTCTAACTCCATACCCTTGAGAGCTAGGAGTGGTACCTCACTTATCAATCGCTGGACCAGATCACCGTCCCATTCTATAGATCAAAGGGCTATTCCCACAAAAGGCAGGAAGAGTAACAATGGAAATCAAAACAGAAATAGTCAATCTTCAGTGGAAGATAACCTGGCAAGATACACTTTGGGTCATTAATCTGAAATAAATCAGATATAAATATAGTTATTATTTTAAATATTCTTCTGTTCTGACTACTTATGTTTAGCATTTGTGCTTCAATAATGTGAATATTTTTTAATAATGTGAATAGTTAAAAAAGAGAAATAATGGCCAAAATATGAATAAAATTTATTTTTAATATCCTATGTATTCTATAACTGACATAGAATGCAAATTTTTATTTAAAAAAATATTCGCAGTCCTCTTTTATTGATAACATGAGATACTTATTTCATACATTTAAATTATCTTGAGATTTGATAACAATATTTAGCTACAATGTAGCCCAGAAATGAAGATATACAAAATAGTTTTAAGAACACATGTATTTCTACCTGTGGGTACACTTACAAATCATACAAAGATACATATTTATTTTAAAATAAAGACTTTGAAAATGAAACCAGTTCATCTAATTTTTACCAAGGTATAACAAAAAATCTTTTATGCAAACAAAATTAAAATTGAAGCAGAAATAACACCTTCAGCTTAGTTTTCTAATACATCAATTAGATGGTAACTAGACTTATTATGGTGATTATTTTGCAGTAAATACAAATATTGAATCATTACATTGTGCACCTGAAACTAATATATTGTTATATGTCAATTTTACCTCAATAAAAAAAATTATAAAGTTAGAACAATTAAAATAGTTTGCATTGATCAAGAAGAATCACATCAATTCTACAAATCACTATTTCTGAGGACAACTATAATTGTTCCCTTCCCATTTCTGTCATGCTTACAATAAAAGATAAAAAGTATTCTAAACACAATAAATGGACTTCTTATATTTTAAACCATTTTAATATAAAGAATAGCAATTAAATCGTGTCTTACGTTTCTAAAGGTTATATTGCACTAAAATTATTTTACATGGAAGAACTAGTTGATGTATCATGACAAAATACCTTCAAAACATTCTTTGACATTCACATCTATATTAATGGGTATTTCACACTCCACTTAAATAAATTTTCTAGTGTATACCAAATCACCTAACAAAAACAAATCTATAATGCTAACTGTTTTGAGAGCAAAGATATTCAGTATTTATTATTACTGCCTTTGGGAAATACATTGACTTTTAAAAACAAATTTAAGTCAGTGATAGTACCTAGTACCTAGTAATAACATATGAGCAATACCTGAAAATTCTTCATTTATTGTTGAGTTTCTACAAGGCTAATTTTTAAATACAACATTTATTTTATTTAAAAACAAAAAGAAAAAGTGTCAGTCCTTTTATGCAGTGGAGCAGAATTATGAGAAAAGAGATAATAAGAATAATCTTCAATGCTGGCACCTAACCTACGTGTTTTTAAGGGTTTTTTAAAATTTTTTAATTTTTAGTAATGTCTATATCCAAAGTGGGGCTTGAACTTATGACCCCAAGATTAAGAGCATGCTCTTCTGGGTGGGCTAGCCAGGTGCACCCCCCCAAGCTATGTTTTATATAACTTAAAAATTCAGTTTTCATCATTCTGCTGCAATATAACCAAGCCTATAACCAATGTTAGAGTCTTTGAAAATCATGATTATAATTAAAGCTTGGAATTAAAGCATGATAAAGCTAATGGCAACCTCCTGAATCCCATTTTAAGTTAGTTCTACTTCCAAATAACACTTTAAAACAGTTTCAAATAACCTAACTGATTAGCCAGCATCAGCTTAGGAATTTTTTTCAATGTTCTAAGGTATAACTTTTGGCATCAAAAAGCACAAGTAAGCACTTTTGATTTGTGATGAATAAAAAAAAATCAAGTACTAAAAAACCAGCGGTTCCTGTGACAAGGCAAATATCCCCTTCAAGTAATGTTCCTCCCAAAATTAAAGTAACATTTTATTTCTCCCTCTGAGATATTATTAAGCAAAAGAAATCATGATTTTCTTTAGTTGAGGTGAAAAAACTGCTTCATAAGTTCGTATGTTGTAAAAGCCACTGCTTGAGAGGGAACACAGCGAATGTAATTAAGAGATAAACCACGATACAATCCTCTTCGAATTCCGTGGTGTCCATAGACATACTTCATAGTCTCCCACATGGTACTGAAAGACAACGGTTAAACGATGGCACTGTTATACCCACTCAAGAAGAGACAATTTCAGGATCCGTAACAGAATTTTTTTTAAAGATTTTATTTATTTATTTGAGAGAGAGAGACATAGTACAAGCAGGGGGAGGGTCAGAGGGACAAGCACACTCCCCACTGAGCACGATGCCCAGATGGACACAGGGCTCAATCCCAGGACCCAGAGATCATTACCTGAGTGAAGTCAGATGCTTGACCCACTGAACCACCCAGGCGCCACCATAATAGCATTTTTAAAAGAAGCCAAAATGCCATCTTGAATAGCTTTTGGAAGGCAAGTGTAAAAACAATCCCAATCACAATAAAGCAGCAATTCACTCCAAACAAGTATAAGCATTATGCACCAAATTGCCGGGTTCATTAGTACAATCTATTTTGTTTGGACTATGCCTGTAACATTTACTAGCAACACTATCTCATAATAATACCTGGACTACTGGTAAGACCGCAGTCCTATCTCCCTACTTAATTTAAACATTACATTTCCTAAAGAAAATGAACAATGACAAATAGAGAACTTACAGGCACTTTTCATATTCTGGGAGAACAGTTCCTAACTGCATTCGCCGACGAGTTACATCAAATGGGTAGCTAAAAGAAGAAAAAGGCAGAAAGACTTAAAAATGATTTTTAGTGTTCTACGCAACAGTTATTGAATACAAAGCCCTATATATTATTTCCTTAGAAAAGAATGTGTTCCTATACCTTTATTGTTTTGTCGAATCTGGGAGTCAGTATATAAGCACATGAATAAATTAAATAGCAATACAAAGGTCTTGCTTTTGCTTATGTGGTTCCATTGGGTTAGATAATTCTTCTCTCTCATCATTACAATATAGAGTTCTATTCATTCCTCAAGACCAAATTAAATGCCACTTTCTGAAGATTCAAACTGGGTATTTTTCATTATTGGAACCTAAGACAGGGTTTGTCAACTTTGGCACTATTAACATTCTTAGTTGTGGGGGTAATTCTTAGTTGTGGGGGTCTATCCTGTGCACTGTGGGATGTTTAAGTGCATCCCTGGCCTCTACCCACTACATGCCAGTAGCATACCCTCAGCTGTGACAATCAAAATTGTCATTAAATAAATGTCCACTGGAGGCAAAATCACCCCCAGTTGAGAACCACTACTCTAAGAGTATTCAGCAAGTCCCCCTGTATACAGTAGACTAACAAAAATTTTTCTTTAAGGGCAAAAACCAACAATATACATATTGCATTTAGAAGACAGAGAAAATTCTATGTAAAAAAAATTACCTAAAATGAAATATACAAAAGTAATCTCTTTTAGGAGTGGGACCCCACGTGATTTTTTTAAATTACTTTTATTTTGCTAATATTGACTACTTGTATTAGGTCTTATGCTAAACAATTTACATAAACTATCGCACTCCATCTTCACAACTGCATGAAGTAGGTACTATTATCCCAACATTAATAAATTGAGTCTTAGAGACATTCTCCAGTGTGACAAGCTGCTTTCTACTTTCTTATTCAAAGATCTCCATGGTACATAATATATACCTAAATGATATATGACAAAAATAATGATATACTTTTATATATGTTTATATTTACAATGAAATGTTATAATTGAAAAGAAACCATGTTTTTTAAACCGAACAGCTTAAGAAATAACATTAACCAATCACTGAAGCTCCATATGCATTTCAATAGCATCTCCAGGAATTATTTTTTAAGGAGCGTGGTAAGAGGAAGAAACTTTATGAGAATTAAGGGACAAAAACCTCAACCTGAAGGATTTGGTTTCCAAGCAGGAAAAGATGTATGTGAGTACAAGGAATTGGTTAGTAGAAAGGAGAGAAGGTAAGAAGACCAGGTACAAGGAGTAGAACATGGGAAATAATAGTAAGAAAGAAAAAGCACGCTAGGCAGTGTTCTATAGTAAAACATGGTAAGACAGAGTGATACTTGGAAATGTACAATATGAAAATTGATTTTGAGGTATTACCAGGGCTAGAAGATTAATGGTTATCAGTAACAAATAGGAAAGCTAGGAGCTGAGGATTGTCACCAAGAGGAAGACAAGAAAGTAGTATCTGAACTATGGAGTTTGCACTGATGGCAGAAGTCCAAGTAGAAACATCCAAGAACTTGCTAGAGAAGTAATGGAGAGTCAGCGATGAAGATTTAAATAGAATTTGTTATCTGTGCAGAAGTGACCATTGAAACCATAAAGATAGATAAGCTATCCTAGATATTTATGGGAAGAGCAGAGGACTGAGGTCAGGCTGGGCCTTTAACAAATCAGCATGAATAGGTAGGAAGAGGAGGATATGAATCAGCAAAACACCTGAAAAGGGAAGGGCAGAAAGGTTGACTGCCAAGAGAGGGTACTGTTACAAAAACCCAGAACTAGGACAACTGGAAGGAAGCAAAAGAACTGAGAGGGAGCCTTTGGATTTGGTAAGAGTCTATAGGTGTAGAATACAGTTTAAGAAAAGAAGTGGGAGAGATTTTAAGGATCTAAATTGGAAGTGAGTAGTAAAGAAAAAAGGCAGTAAAAGCAAGAAGAGAATCAGGTAGCTACAGGGTGATCATGTTTCTGCAAATGAGCAAGGTTCCAGAGTCAGGTTTCCAAAAGTAAACCATACACCTTTTCTTTTTAACCTTCAACCTCCTATGATCTACTTCCACACACACCTGCTTTCGCAAAAGTGACTCTTAATTGTAAAATCCAATGAACACTTTATGTTTCGGTACTTATCTTACTTTGACTTTTCTTTTCCATGGGATACTTTTTTGTCTTTGTGACACTACTACTTCCTGTTTTTCAGGATACTCCTCAGTCACAGAAAGCTTTTCTTCTTCTTCCTGAGAAGTTCCTGCTTCTTAGTGTTCCAGCCTCTTTTGATCTCATCTACTCAATCTCTCTTGGGCTGGGGAATTCTTGGAAATCACCTTTCCAATTACAATATAGTAATACCTTTATCTATATTCCCACTACAACTTCTATTAATATATAATTCCATTGTATTGCTACTGTCTTAATAAGAATATAGGCTTTTTGAGGCAATAACTTTGTTTTTCCTTCAGCAAATGTCCCAAAGCCTAGTACACTGTCTGGCACAAAGGTGGCCTTCAAGATTTAGTGCAAGAGAAGTGCCTCCTTATACACACACAAACACACACAAATGGTTCAAATTTCAGAAACTCATAAAGGCAAATTCATGAGAAAATATGGGTGAACACCATACTTTTTTTTTTTTTTAAGATTTTATCTATTTATTTGACAGAGAGAGACACAGCGAGAGAGGGGACACAAGCAGGGGGAGTGGGAGAGGGAGAAGCAGGCTTCCCGCAGAGCAGGGAGCCGGATGTGGGGCTCGATCCCAGGACCCCGGGATCATGACCTGAGCTGAAGGCAGACGCTTAACGACTGAGCCACCCAGGCACCCCATATTTTTTTTTAAACATTTCCTTTTTTTTTTAAGATTTTATTTATTTATTTGATCAAGAGAGAGAAAGCACAAGAAGGCAGAGCAGCAGGCAGAGGGAGAGGGAGAAGCAGGCTCCCCGATGAGCAGGGAGCCCGATGTGGGGCTCAATCCCAAGACCCTGGGATCATGACCTGAGCCGAAGGCAGACACTTAACTGACTGAGCCACCCAGGTGCCCAGGGTAAAGACCATACACAGTAATTCTTTCTAGCTTGCTGTCTTTTTTTCATTCTTTCATTTAAAAAAATTTTTTTAAAGATTTTAAGTAATCTCTATTAGAGATAATGTGGGTCTTGAACTTACAACTCTGAGATCAAGAGTCGCATGCTATACGGACTGAGCCAGCCAAGCACCCGTCTTTCTTTCTTTTAAATGAATCCACAGGAATTTGGATGGGTTCAAACTAATTTGGTCAATTTGGCACCTAATTATTTATAAAATGCTTAAAGTGCTACATCTGGAAAAATGTATTCAATTACTGCTTATATTTTGCAAGGTATCCTGTGTTTTAATAATCTATTAGAAAAACTAAAATGATTAATGCTGAAAATCAAGACTGAGAAACTGCAATTTGATTGAATTAAGTTAATGAAGAAACTTACGATATTGTCTGTGCTATTGCTCCAGCAACACCACCACAAAGTAAGTTTATGTGGGTTTTCAGAACTAAGACATTAGGGTTGTCTGATGAAGGTCTGCCAAGAAGGGTAGGAGCATGGGAAAGCCCAACACTCTTTAAGGTACCAAAGGTAAAAAACGAAACACCTGAAATACAAAATACAGATTCACCACTATGCTTAACATTACATTAACCATGAAAAGACACCATTCTTCGTAATAAACAATTAACTCAAGGAACAAACTATACATTTCCTGATTTCTGATGTTTGGCTTATTCTATAAGAAAAAGGTTTAATTAATGTTTATAAATAGCCTAAAGATGACAAAATAACCATCTATAAAAATTATAGCTGTGGTTTTCATACACTTATACTTCAGTTTACTGAATAAAGGCAGTAGTTGAGTATAAATGCCACCTTATATATTAATAGAATTAAGTAGTTTTCTAAGGTTTCACATGAGTAAAACTTAAATTCATGATTAGTAATTACAAGTATATATGACAACTGATATTCACAATAACAATGACAGTGGTAAGATAAAAGCAAAAACTTTAGGAGTGACAAAGAATTGTTATTTTAACTCAGTGTCTAATTTTGTCTTCAAGGAAGAGTTGTGACCATGAGAGAAATGTTCATATTGGATCACAAGACACGTGAAATCTAATAAATATTATCAATAACATGCACTTGGTGCTTGCTGAACATTTACATGATTTTATAATTGACCCATTAAAGTCTCACATTAACAAAATAAAGAATAGAATTCAAGCAATCCTATCAACTAAACATTACTCAAGATAACTTGATATCTGGGGCGCCTGGGTGGCTCAGTTGTTGGGCATCTGCCTTTGGCTCGGGTCACGGTCCCAGGGTCCTGGGATCGAGCCCCGTGTCGGGCTCCCTGCTCAGCAGCGAGCCTGCTTCTCCCTCTCCCACTCCCCCTGCTTGTGTTCCCTCTCTCGCTGTGTCTCTCTCTGTCAAAATAAATAAATGAAGTCTTTAAAAAAAAAAAAAAGATAACTTGATATCTACTAAATTTTAAAAAATATTTAAAATATACATGATGCTTAACAAGAAATGAGCACTAACAAAAATTCAGTCTAGGAGAATACCTCAATATATGCATTTATTCATTTTTTTTTTAAGATTTTATTTATTTATTTGACAGAGAGAGACACAGCAAGAGAGGGAACGCAAGCAGGGGGAGTGGGAGAGGGAGAAGCAGGCTTTCCGCGGAGCAGGGGCCCGATGCGGGGCTCGATCCCAGGACCCTGGGATCATGACTTGAGCCGAAGGCAGACGCTTAACGACTGAGCCACCCAGGCGCCCCTATTCATTTTTTTTAAAGATTTATTTATTTATTTGTCAGAGAGAGAGAGAGCGCACAAACAGGGGGAGCAGGAGACAGAGGGAGAAGCAGGCTCCCTGCTGAGCAATGAGCCGGATGCGGGACTCAATCCCAGGACCCTGGGATCACGACCTGAGCCAAAGGCAGACACTTAACTGACTGAGCCATCCAGGCGTCCCTGCATTTATTCTTTATACAGAATTCTTATTATAGTATTTTGAATTGATGGTATACAATTTTAGAATATTCATATACTTTTACATTTGGGAAATCTATTTTAAAGACTTAATCTAACATCTGAAAAAGCTCACAATGAGGAAATTCATAGCAAGTTAAATATAAGTTGAAAAAATTAGAAATATATAAATGATGTGGAATAGTATTCAGTGAAATATGATGCAACTAATAAGGACATTTGTGAAGAGTATTCAAATATATGAAAAATGTTTGGGAAATGGGGGAAAATGAAGAAACAAAATTATATATACACTATAATTAGGTTAAAATATATTTTAAAAACAAAAAATTTAAAGAAGAAAATAGAGCAAAAAATTTTAAAGTTCTGCTTCCAACACAGCAATCTAGGTATTCTTTTTTTTTTTTTAAGATTTTATTTATTTATTTGACAGAGAGAGACACAGTGAGAGAGAGAACACAAGCAGGGGGAGTGGGAGAGGGAGAAGCAGGCTTCCTGCAGAGCAGGGAGCCCGATGCGGGGCTCGATCCCAGGACCCTGGGATCATGACCTGAGCCGAAGGCAGACACTTAACGACTGAGCCACCCAGGCACCCACAATCTAGGTATTCTGAATGACTTTGTCATTGTTATTGGACTTGCAAAAAGGGTGAGAAGGTCTCCAAAAACCCCAGCACCACAGCCTTCCAAAAATATAAGCTGGAGCCCACTTGGGAATTGTGGGCCCATAAGAGAGGTGAAGTGACTCAGTACAATGAAGCCAATAGCAGAAAGCTATTGAGATGGATCTTGCCACTGGGTTTGCAGAAGATGGAATCACTGGATCTGAAACTCGGAGATTAAGATCAAGTAATGGGCTCATAATTAAAGAACATCAACCACAGAAGGAGGCAAATAAATTTATACATTTATAAAATAGTGGGTAAGGTTCAGAAAAATCAGTGAACAAGAAAGAAATTTTTGAAAACATAAAAAGAAAAGCCACAGGTATAAATCAAATAGCAAAGTATAGAAACAAGTACAAATGTTATCAATAATCACAACTATTAGGTGGGCTAATTGGCAATTAAGGATTTTACAGACCAGATTTTTTAAAATATCCAGTTATATAATGATTGCAAAAGAAATACCTAAAACATAAAGACACGAAAAAGTAGAAAATAAAAGGATGAAAAAAGATATACCAGGAAATATTAACTTGGATCTATCCAAAAACTAATTATGAGTTAAGGGGAGGGGGCAGGGATTTGAACCATGAATATACTAGATAATATTAAGAATTCTTGGGGCGCCTGGGTGGCTCAGTCGTTGAGCGTCTGCCTTCAGCTCAGGTCATGATCCCGGGGTCCTGGGATTGAGTCCCACATCGGGCTCCCTGCTCGGCAGGAGGCCTGCTTCTCCCTCTCCCACTCCCCCTGCTTGTGTTCCTGCTCTCGCTATCTCTCTGTCAAATAAATAAATAAAATCTTTAAAAAAAAAGAATTCTTTTTTAGGGGCACCTGGGTGGCTAAGTGTCTGCCTTTGGCTCTGGTCATGATCTCCAGGTCCTGGGATAGAGCACCATGTCTGGCTCCCAGCAGCGGGGACTCTGCTTCTCCCTCTCCCTCTGCCTCTCACCCTACTTGTGCTCTTTCTGTCTCTGTCTCTCTCTCTCTCTCTCAAATGAATAAACAAAATTAAAAAAAAAAAAAGAATTTGGGCACCTGGGTGGCTCAGTCGTTAAGCGTCTGCCTTCAGCTCAGGTCATGATCCCAGGGTCCTGGGATCGAGCCCCGCATCGGGCTCCCTGCTCAGCGGGAAGCCTGCTTCTCCCTCTCCCTCTCCCCCTGCTTATGTTCCCTCTCTCGCTGTGTATCTCTCTGTCGTAAATAAATAAAATCTTAAAAAAAAAAAAAAAATTTTTTTAAAGTTCATGATGGTATATGGTTATGCTTTATAAAAAAAGCATAGAGAGGAGCTGAATACTGAAATACTGTGGATGAAATAAAGTGGATTTGCTTTAAAACAATTTGGGATGAGAGTGGAGGGAATATTTAGGGGCACAGATGAAAAAAGACTGGTAGTAAGTTGATCGTTGTTGAAGGTAGGTGCTAGGTGCATGGTGGCTCATTACACTATTGCCTACTTTCGAATATGTTTGAAATTTTCCACATTTTAAGCAAAAACAATAAATAATAAACTCATGGGATGCAGCTGAAGCAGGATTTGGCGGGGGAGGGGGGGGCCTACATTAGGGGAAAAAAAACCCAAAGGTTGAAAATGAATGAGGTAAGCATCCAACTGAAGAATAAACCTAAGGAAGAAGGAGATAATTAAGAAATGAACAAGAATCAATGAAATGGAAAATAAAGGTAGACTAGAGAAGAAAATAAAAGCCAAAACTGATTCTTTGAAAAATCTAATAACTGATTAAACAAATAAAAATGAAAAAAAGGGGCATGACAATAGAACAGATTAAAAAAATATGAAGAAATAAGGGAATTCTTTTGCCAAAAAAAAAGAAAACTAATACAAAAGGGTCAAGTTTAAAATGGAAAAGAAAGGTATGAATTACCAAAAATGGTTCACAAAAGATAGAAAACCTGAATGTTCCTACAACCATTTAAGAAATTAAACCAGGACTTAAAAATCATCCACAATGAAAACTTTCAAGAAACGGATAATTCTAATTATTTTATAGAGATTATTCCTGAAGATGGAAAATGAGGAAATACTCTTCAACTCATTTATAAGACCTATATAACCTTGATACCCAAACCACACAAGGATATTATAAGAAAAGAAAATTACAAGCTAATCTCATTTAGAAATACAGATGTAAAACTTCTAAAAACAATTAGCAAACTTAATTCAACGGGATATAAAAAGGTCATGATGTCATAACCAATTTGGGTTGATCTTAGAACATCTATTAATGTCATTCATCATATTAACAGATTAACGGAGAAAACTTATGATCACCTCTGTAAATGCAGGAAAGGATGTCTGATAAAATTCAACATCAATTCACATAAAAATTCTTACCAAAACTTCCTTAACGCCATACATCAACATTATGCTAAGTGAAGAAGTATTACAATAGTCCCTTTAAAATCATTAAGGAGCCAAAATGCCCAGTATCATCACTTCTATCCACTGCTGCATTGTAGGTCCTTAGCTATTACAGTAAACTAAGATAAACATAAATAAATAAGGAAATAAGAATTAGAATGGAAATTTAAAAAATGATATTATTTGTACAGGATATGAATTGCCCACACAGAAACCCCAAAGCATCTACAAGTAACATGGTGGCTGGCTATAATATCAATAAGTAGAATAATGGCTAGCTATAAGATCATATAAAATTAAGTCAAACAATAAACTGAAATGTAATTTTCTAAAAGACACAACACAGCTTATATGGTATCTATAAATATATCTAACAAAAATGTCCAAGACATTCAACATCCCAACAAGGGTTTTTGTGCAATATCAAAAACTGATTCTAAAATGTGCATGGAATAGCAGAATATCTATAGTTCTTACATTCCTTAAAAAAAAAAAAAAAGCAAAAAGCATAAGGTAAACGGACTTGTCCTACCAAATATAAAGACTCAGAAAACTGCACTCTATTATTTTTTTAGAAGCACCACTGCAGATCACTGGGGAAAGGAGGGGCTATTTAATAAATGGTCCTGGATCAAATGGTTATCCTTAAGGAAGAAAAAAATAAATCTAAATGGAATAGGGGCTTGAGTACAAAATGCTAAAATTTAAAAATCATTCTTAGAAAAGAATAAAAGATCAAGATTCTGCCAAATTTGAAAATACCTGCATATGGAGCCATTCCTAATATAGTGGGCATCAGGCCTCTGTAAAATCCAAGGAAACCACCTTCCTTTTGAATGAAGAAAAATTAGAAGTGAGATTATATTGTGCTTAGTATGAAAACATCATAAAAACAAAACCTACATTCCAATGAAAAAATTATTTTGGAACCCACCCTTAAACATAGATGTGTCATAATTATTATTAATATCAACCATAAAAGAGTTTAAATAACATTCAAAATATCAGTAGAACTTGTGACTCTTGATCTTGGGGTCAAGAGTTCAATCCCCATGTTGAGCACAGAGCGTACATAAAAAAAAGGGGGGGCACAATATAGGTGAGAAAAGTAAATGTGAAATACCTTTGCATAAATTGTTTTGAATGCATGAATAATTCCTGTATAAGTGTGTTCCCCTTTCACCTGGAATGCTAGGCGTACTCTCACCATGTCAAGAGGGTAAGTACAGATAACTGCTGTCATACCTGAAAAAAAAGTAGAAACTTAAATGTAAAATCATATATATGTATCTTCCTATCATTAGTAGTGTTCTCAAATTACAGCGATGTTGAAAACACAATGCAATAAAAAATGATAGTTTACTGAGAATTATATCATAATATCATCAGCTGAAAAACAACCTTGTAAGCAAAGGGTCACTTTGTAAAATCTTTTCAAATTCTTCCCACTGTGAAGTTATATTATTAACAGGAAAATAGTACAGTATCGGTGGATCATGAGTATTTTTTTTAATTCTATTTCTTGTCTATTCCCAGGTAGGATACCAGAAAGAAAAAACTATCTTCTAGCACTAGGCAAGATATTTGACTTTTTATTTACTATCTCTGATCCTAAAATGAAGAGATGCTTTACTTACCAAAGGAATTCTTTCTTTTTTTTTTTTTTAAGATTTTATTTATTTATTTGACAGAGAGAGTGAGGGTGTACACATGAGCAGTGGAAAGGGAAACGGAGAAGCAGGCTTCCCGATGAGCAGGGAGCCTGACACAGGGCTCAATCCCAGGACCCTGGGATCATGATCTCAGCCGAAGGCAGATGCTTAACCGACCGAGCCACCCAGGCGCCCCTTGGAATTCTTATAAAAATAAAATAAAGGCATTTTTTTTTAAAACTTCAAAGCATGATCATTATTTTCTTTTTAGTACTTTGGTAAATTTGTTGTTGATGAAACATAATAAAAATATAAATGCTCATAGTCATAGAAAAATTTGTTTTAGGAATAAAAATCTGATAAGCAAATTTAGTATTAAGTTCTAGATTTTCATCAATATATAATTTTCAAATTGCATGAACTATCCAGCTGAGCTATTTTAATTAAATCATCTATTTTTTTTTAAAGATTTTATTTATTTATTCATGAGAGACAGAGAGAGAGAGAGAGGCAGAGGCAGAGGGAGAGGCAGGCTCCCCGCAGAGCAGGGAGCCCAACGCGGGACCCGATCCCAGGACCCTGGGATCATGACCTGAGCCAAAGGCAGATGCTTAACCAACTGAGCCACCCAGGTGTCCCTTAAATCATCTATTTTTAAAATAAATATTACCTTTTTAAAATTTTTCAGTATAGTTAACATATAGGTTAGTTTCAGGTATATAATATAGTTTCAACAATTCTATACATTACTCAGTGCTCATCAAGATTATGTGTACTCCTAATCCCCTTTACCTAGTTCACCCATCCCCCCATCCACCTCCCCTCTGGAAACCATCTATTTGTTCCCTATAGTTTTTTGTTTGTTTGTTTGTTTTTAAGATTTTATTTATTTGACAGAGAGAGACACAGCAAGAGAGGGAACACAAGCAGGGAGAGTGGGAGAGGGAGAGGGAGAAGCAGGCTTCCCACCAAGCAGGGAACCTGACATGGGGCTCGATCCTAGGACCCTGGGATCATGATCTGAGCCGAAGGCAGACGCCCAACTATCTGAGCCACCCAGGCGCCCCTGTTCCCTATGGTTGACTCTGGTTTTTGTTTTGGAGGGTTTTTTGGGTCTTTTTTCCCTTTGTTCCTTTGTTTCTTAAATTCCACCTATAAGTGAAATCATTCGGTATTTTTCTCTCTCTGACTTATTTGGCTTACCATTATATTCTCTAGCTCCAGCTATGTTGTTGCAAATGGCAAGATTTCATTCTTTTTTGTGGCTGAATAATATTCCTCTGTGTGTGTGTGTGTGTGTGTGTATCTCTCACATCTTCTTTATCCATTAATCTATTGATGGCCACTAGGGCTTCTTCCATAATTTGGTTATTGTAAATAATGCTGCAAAAAACATGGGGGTGTGTATATCCTTTGGAATTAATATTTTCATATTCTTTGGGTAAATACGCAGTAGTGGAATTACTGGATCATATAGTAATTCTATTTTTAATTTTTTGAGGAATTTCCATTGTCTTGCACCAGTTTGCATTCCCACCAACAGTGCACGAGGGTTCCTGTATGTCCACATCCTTGTCAATACTTGTTTCTTGAGTTATTTTAGCCATTCTGATCAAGATGTGGGTGATATCTCATTGTGGTTTTGATTTGCATTTCCCTGATGAAGGGTGATGTTGAGCATCTTATGTGTCTGTTGGCCATCTGTATGTCTTCTTTGGAGAAATGTCTGTTCATGTCTTCTATTTTTTAATTGGATTATTTGAGTATTTTTATGTTGGGTTATATCAGTTCTTTATATATTTTAGATACTAACCTTTATTGGATATATCATTTGCAAATATCTTCTCCCATCCAGTAAGTTGTCTTTTAGTTTTGTTGATAGTTTACTACACAGAGAGCTTTTTATTATTTTTTTAACTTTTCAAAACATTTTATTAGTTGAGAGAGAGAGAGAGCGAGAGAGAGCACGAGCAGGGTGAATGGCAGAGGGAGAAGCAGACTCCTTGCTAAGCAGGGCACCCAATGTGGGAATCAATCCCGGGACTCTGGGATCATGACCTCAGCTGAAGGCAGACGCTTAACCCACTGAGCCACCCAGGCACCATCTTATTATTTTTAAAGATTTTATTTATTTGAGAGGCAGAGAGCACAAGCAGGGGGAGGGACAGAGAGACAAGCAGACTTCCTCCCACTGACCCACCACCCAGGCACCCCTATTTATTATTATTGTTATTATTATTTTTTAAGATTTTATTTATTTATTTGACAGAGAGAGAGCACAACCAGGGGGAGCAGCAGAGGGAAAGGGAGAAGCAGGCTCTCCACCAAGCAAGGAGACCGATGCAGGGCTCGATCCCAGGACTCTGGGATCATGACCCAAGTTGAAGGCAGACGCTTAATGGATTAAGCCACCCAGGCGCCCCACCCCAATTTATTTATTTTTTTAATTTTATTTTGAAGTAATCTCCATACTCAACATGGGGCTCAAACTTACAACCTCGAGATCAAGAGTCACACAACTCTACCCACTGAGCCAGCCAGGAGCCCCAGAACCTTTTTATTTTGATGTAGTAAAAATCTTCTATTTTTTGTAAAATACCAAAGAAATGTACATCCAATGTAGAAAAATTAGACCAAATAGATAATAAATTAAACATATACATATTCATCCACCAGTAATAATCACTTAAATATATAATATCTCAAATCTTTATACATGTGTATTTACACATATGTAAACACACATTTAAAATGTGATAATAGGGGCGCCTGGGTGGCTCAGTCGTTAAGCGCCTGCCTTCAGCTCAGCTCATGATCCCAGGGTCCTGGGATCGAGCCCCGCATCGGGCTCCCTGCTCCGCGGGAAGCCTGCTTCTCCCTCTACCAGTCCCTCTGCTTGTGTTCCCTCTCTCGCTGTGTCTCTCTCTGTCAAATAAATAAAATCTTAAAAATAAAATAAAATAAAATGTGATAATGTAATTCTGGGGCGGCTGGCTGGCTCAGTCAGTATAGTATTCACCTCTTAACCTTGGGGTCATGAGTTCAAGCCCCACATTGGATGTGGAGATTACTACAAAATAAAAAACAAATTCAATATTATCTGGATGTACCTTTTTTTTTTCTTTGACAGACAGAGAGAGAAGAGAGAGAGAACACAAACAGGGTGAGCTGCAGAGGGAGAAGGAGAAGTGGACTCCCTACTGAGCAGGGAGCCCGATGTGGGACTTGATCCCAGGACCGTGGGATCATGACCTAAGCCAAAGGCAGGCGCTTAACTGACTGAGCCACCCAGGCACCCCTGGATGTACCTTAATTAATTAAAACAATCCTCTTAGGGGCACCTGGGTGGCTCAGTCGTTAAGCGTCTGCCTTCAGCTCAGGTCATGATCCCAGGGCCCTGGGATCGAGCCCCGCATCAGGCTCCCTGCTCTGCGGGAAGCCTGCTTCTCCCTCTCCCACTCCCCCTGCTTGTGTTCCCTCTCTCACTGTGTCTCTCTCTGTCAAATAAATAAATAAATAAAATCTTTAAAAAAAAAACAATCCTCTTAGACATTTAGGTTGTCTAACCTAATTTGCTATATGCTCCATTATTTGCTATATGATATTGTAATAGCGAAAAATGCTTTGGTGAATGACCTTATAACTAAATATTTTTGTGTACCATTTTCATTATAGATAAATTCCTAAAATAGAATTATTAGGTCAAAGACTAAGGCTATTAATACAAATCGTCTTCCAGAAAAACTGTGTCAATTTGTAATGTCAGCCATTAGAACAAAAGTCCTATTTTCCTGACTGCTCAGGAGCATTAGACAATTAGACAATTAGAATATTCAATTATTGGATAATTTTCCCAACATTTAATGGACAAAAAGCATCCTCGCTGTTATTCTGGCTTGTTTCTTATATGACTTTTTCTTTTTTTCCTCCTTTTTTTTTTTTGGTGGTTTTGTAACTTTATTTGACACTCAGCTGTCAGTTCTCATCCACATTGTATAGATTTTTCAAAGTGGTGCCAGATTTTTGAAAATGGTTACCTATTTTGTATATAGGTAACCAACACATATAGCTTCTTTGATGAATCTTCATCCTCATTACATTTTTTTTCCTTTATTTTTTAAAAAATTTATTTGAGAGAGAGAGAGAGCACAAGCAGGGGCAGCAGGCAGAGGGAGAAGCAGGCTTCCCGCCAAGCAGGGAGCCCAAGGCGAGGCTCGATCCCACGACCCTGGGATCATGACCGGAGCCGAAGGCAGACGCTTAACTGACTGAGCCACCCAGGTGCCCCATGTAGGCTTTTAACACTACCTTTTAAACATGATAAATTTGGGTGCCTAGGTGGCTCAATCAGTTAAGCACCTGCCTTTGGCTCCTGTCATGATCTCAGGGTCCTGGGATTGAGCCCTGAATTGAGCTCCCTGTTCAGTGGGGAGTCTGCTTCTCCTCCCTCTCCCTTTGCCCCTCTCCTCTGTTCATGCTCTTTCTCTCAAATAAATAAATAACATCTTAAAAATAAATAAGTAACTAATTAATTTTAATAAGTAAAATGATTTCCATTCTAGGAGCTCCTGGGTGGCTCAGTTGGTTAAGCATCTGACTCTTGATTTCTGCTCAGGTCATGATCTCAGGGTTGTGAATTAGAGCCCCCGAGCCAGGCTCCACTCTGGGCCTGGAGCCTGATTAAGATTTTCTCCCTCCCTGTCCCACATGGGTGCACTCTCTCGCATAAAACAAACAAACAAACAAACAGTGATTTCCATTCTCTTGGCCTAATTTAACTTTAAAAATTTTTTTTTCTGTCTGTTTAATTTTATTTATTAGACCTGAGGTATCTTACCCCATTTACTTAGCAAATGCTACTGTAATTTTGCATCCATTTTTATCAGCCCAGACCTAAATCTATACTAACTTTCAGAGCTTCCACGACTCCCTGAAAAAGTCTACATCAGTTTGCCATCCCTTGTACAGGAGGTGGAAAAGAATGTTCTTATGTTATTATCTAGGTATCTTTCATAGCATCTCTACCTGGGTAGTTATAACATTATCTGAGCTAAAAACCTAGACAGCTAATATACAGGTAATACTTCAGTGCAAACACATGCAACTCGGGCGCCTGGGTGGCTCAGTTGGTTAAGCGACTGCCTTCGGCTCAGGTCATGATCCTGGAGTCCCGGGATCGAGTCCCGCATCGGGCTCCCTGCTTGGCAGGGAGTCTGCTTCTCCCTCTGACCCTCCCCCCTCTCATGTGCTTGCTCTCTCTCATTCTCTCTCTCTCAAATAAATAAATAAAATCTTTAAAAAAAACAAAAAAAACACATGCAACTCTTTTGTTTTCCTTCGAGAATGACAAAAACTAAATTCCTTTAGTCAATGAAGGGAAAGTCAGTTTAAATAATATGTGAAGTAATGGAATTTAATTTTAAATACAAGCAATACTTTGGATCAAGATTAGCCTAATGATGGTCAGAACAGCTTTGACTGACAGAAGAAAAGGCTGACTTATGATTAGCGTATCTGTGGTATAGCTGTGATACTTTAAACCTTCCATTCTTTAGTTTGCCCATAGCAATAAAGACTATGTGCCAAGCACACCATATCAGGCACCTTACAAATACCACCTTTAATCCTCACATGCCAAACACCACCAACAATCCTACAAGGTAAAAGATGGATATTATTATTACTGCTTTAAATTTGAGAATATTGAGGTTCAAAGTAGTTAAGTAACTTGACCAAATTCACAGTTTTCTGTATCACAGAGTAGGATTCAAAACAAAGTTTTCTGGCTCAACCCAGACATACGTTGCTTTCCTGTCATTTTGTTTCCTTATTAAACATTTGCTTAGTAATTTCTAAACTTAATTTTTTATTTCAGAAATTCCATCAGTCTAGTGATTAGAACTGTCAATTCTCCACTGCAGCCAGTTTGATTTGTGAGCTCTTTATCTGTGCTATTTGTTTTTTGTTTTTTTTTTAAGATTTTATTTATTTATTTGACAGAGAAAGACACAGTGAGAGAGGGAACACAAGCAGGGGGAGTGGGAGAGGGAGAAGCAGGCTTCCCACTGAGCAGGGAGCCCGATGCGGGGCTTGATCCCAGGATCCTGGGATCATGACCTGAGCCGAAGGCAGACGCTTAACAGACGGAGCCACCCAGGTGCCTCTGTGCTATTTGTTTTCAATCTATTCATTTTCAAACTTCTAATGGTATTCAAACCAGCCAGGTATGGCAGTCAACGCAGTGACTTTTCTAAATGGCTTCTTTTAAGCTGAATCTAAATTAATACAGTACAAAGGTGGTGTTCCTGAGACAAGGTTTGGCAATAACATTGAGGGGCGCCTAGGTGGCTCAATTGTTAAGCATCTGCCTTTGGCTCAGGTCATGAACCCAGGGCCCTGGGATCGAGCCCCACATGGGGCTGGGCTCCCTGCTCCATGGGAAGCCTGCTTCTCCCTCTCCCACTCCCCCTGTTTGTGTTCCCTCCCTCACTGTGTATCTCTCTGTCAAATAAATAAATAAAATCTTTAAAAAAACAAAAAAAACTACATGTTTTGAAAGTTGGCTTAATTTTTTTTACAGGCTGTCCTAAAGATTTTGCAAGGGAAATTTTTAGAAAATAAAATTAGGAGAGATTATCTATAAAACAATTCCATCTTTAATGGAATGTTTCACATTAAGAAGTGTAATGAAGAGAATCAAAAGGCTGACCATTTTAGGGCTTGATTGTGCTGACACAACATAACTTGGTTAAAGTTCAGATTTTGCAGGGGCGCCTGGGTGGCTGAGTCGTTAAGCATCTGCCTTCGGCTCAGGTCACGATCCCACGGTCCTGGAATCTAGCCCCGCATCGGGCTCCCTGCTCTGTGGGAAGCCTGCTTCTCCCTCTTCCACTCCTCCTGCTTGTGTTCCTTCTCTCGCTGTCTCTCTCTCTGTCAAACAAATAAATAAAGTAAAATCTTTTAATAGATAAATAAATAAATAAATAAAATCCAGATTTTGCTAGGATTTTCCCAATTCATCACTATCCATTTTATTTTTACAACTGCTATTAATTTTTACAGCTCCTATTTTTTTCTCTTCCCTAATCTGGATCACTTTGGTCTTGCCTATCCCATTTGCTCCCACTGACTCCATTTCTTCTTCCCTTCTTACATGTTCCAAGTCTTCTAGTTGACTTCTTACTGGCGTCAGGTGGCTTAACATGAAATAATTGTGAGTTAACAAAGTGGCACATGATAAATTGGTAGAAAATGCATATGTTCGGGCGCCTGGGTGGCTCAGTTGGTTAAGCAACTGCCTTCGGCTCAGGTCATGATCCTGGAGTCCCAGGATCAAGTCCCACATCAGGCTCCCTGCTCAGCAGGGAGTCTGCTTCTCCCTCTGACCCTCCCCCCTCTCATGTGCTCTGTCTCTCATTGTCTCTCTTGCAAATAAATAAAATCTTAAAAAAAAAAAAAAAGAAAATGCATATGTTCAGAAATCGGTAAAGGTACACAGGGCATTAGCTTAAAAGTTGCAAGACCATGAGTCAGACAGGAATTGGCAAGACATAAGTCAGACTGAGGAACAGGCATAATTTAATTGTACATCAGAGAATGGTGAAAAATAATGCCAACGATTACTGGAATGCTAAATTTGTGACCTAGTTTCACAATATTTTAGCCAGTTTGTTTTGCCATGTTTTCATATATTTCTTTTAAATTTAAAAAATCAATCAAATCTTCCTAAAGAAAAACAAAACCTGTTAGCATTTGTCAAAAAGAAACAACAGAGGAGGGCGCCTGGGTGGCTCAGTTGGTTAAGTGTCCACCTTCGGCTCAGGTCATGATCCCAGGGCCCTGGGATTGAGCCCCCAATTGGGCTCCCTGCTCAGTGGGGAGTCTGTGTGTGTGTCTCTCTCTCTGCGGCTCCCCCTGCTTGTGCTCTCTATGTCAAATAAATAAAATTTTTAAAAATAATAAATAATAAAATCTTTAAAAAAAAGAAACAACAGGTTTAAAAAAAAAAGAAAAAGAAAAAAGAAACAACAGGCCCAAAATGGAGTCACTTGTGCTAAGCCCTTATCACCAAACCAAGTCTTAATACTTAACTAAATGCAGTTTCAACCTTCTCCAGGAAGGTGCCCACTCTTTCTCTCTTCCCCTTCTGGTTATAAAAGCTTTCCATTTTGTGCAGCTCCCCAGACCTATTTCCTTGCTAGATGGGATGCTGCCCAAAGCATGAATTGTTGAAAAAGCCAATCTGATCCTCAAATTATCTCAGTTGAATTTTGTTACACAAGGATATAAAAATCACCAAGTTTTGTTGTTGTTTTTCAATATTCCTAAAAACAACTTAATGATTTCAATGTAATTTTAAACCCTGGAATGCAAGCAGAGGATTCTTAATAATTTTGCACTCTGAAATATTGAAAACGAATTAGTGACTTTAAATGTTTACTTATTTTTGGAATGAAGGGGAGGTAAGAAATATTCTTCTGATAATCATATTTTACCCTTCACTCTAAGCATAAAACTATGAAGCCCTCTACAGGGCTAGAAATAGACTTCTACAAACCCTAACTACAGAAAAAGATTGATGTCTTGCATTGTTCAAACTAAAAATAATATTACACTGTAAAATAAGTTTGAGGATATCCAACTAAGTTCTGATTTTCCTCACAATGACTACATTAATGCTTTTTCAAAATACCAAAAGTCCGTGCTTTGCTGGGGACTTAAGCATGGGTATGGTCTACCTGTCAAGTAATCCCGTACTAGCATTATTTTCCTGATTTGAACTTTTCTCATTTCAACTAATTTATTTTTTATTTTTAAACTATTTATTTTTGACTTATGATCAAAACTGATCAAATTGTCAAAAGAACTTAGGAGTATGGACTCTAGAGTGAGCCTGATTGAGTTCAAATTAGACTCCACCACTAACTAGCTGTGTGACCTTGAGCAAATTACTTAACCTGGGTGTCAGCTTCAGAATCTATAAAATGGATTTCACAATAAGTCATTACCCAAATTAGGGTTTTATGAAGCTTAAGTGAGTTAATATATGTAAATAAATGCTTAAAATAATTCCTAATGTATACTAAATATTATATCTAAATGTTAGCTATTATTATTCTCCCAGTCTTTTTCAAGCTATTCATTTTTTGACCCTTTCTTTTGTGAACCAAATCCCATTTGTCTCCTCTTTTTACCCAAATTCTTCCATTCTCAATCACTTCCTGCACATCAAGAATTCAAATAAAAAGAAAAAAATTTTGTTAATAATATAAAAAGAAAAAAAACAATCAGAGGTTTATTGGAGAGGAATATGTAACAAAGTGGGAACTTAGCTTGACTGTTAGTAATCAGACTGACATATATATCAGTCATCCACATGGTGACTGGGATTTTTCAATTCATAAACCTAGTGTCTCCCATTTTGGCCTTTTTTCTATACTCACATATCTCTCCCTTACTATTCTAACTAGCACTGCTTTACAGAGAGGCCAAAAAAGTCTTCCAAGTGCAATTAAGGGAAATCAGAAACTACCTACCTCAAACAGTGGTGGTGGTAGTTTTCTTCTTCCCCATTTTACAACCACAATCCAATACAGAAAGCAGTATATCTTCACCTACCAGGAAGCAACGAGACTCAATCAAGTTGAGATGTGCCTGCAATTTTCGTGTATGTGCAAACTTCTCTTTTCCTCCCTTAGTCAAGAAACTGAGGACTTAATGATGAATCCAAACCGACTGAGATTGCTTTTTCCCTAGATTCTCACCCTCTTATCGTCTCCATAGTATAGAATCCAGGAATTGTCGCAGCCCAAGAACATACTTTTTTTTTTTTAAATATTTCATTTATTTATTTGACAGAGAGAAAGAGACAGCGAGAGAGGGAACACAGCAGGGGGAATGGGAGAGGGAGAAGCAGGCTTCCCGCTGAGTAGGGAGCCCGATGCGGGGCTCAATCCCAGGACCCTGGGATCATGACCTGAGCCAAAGGCAGACGCTTAACAACTGAGCCACCCAGGCGCCCCTCAAGAACATACTTTAATCAGCAATTAGATTTTGCTGATTTGCAAAGCTTTGAAGAGCTCAACATTACCTCATAATCACTGTATAAAATACAAAAATCCTATGATTACAAATTATATTTGTAACCACAATACCAAAGACAGATAATTCTTGGTCATTAAAACTTCAGAGATCATATTCTGAAAATATGGCAAATATGAATTTTTTATTCTGCTCCAGCAAAAAGCATAAAGAACTTCTTAACAAAGGAACTTACACTATAAGGCAGAGGCAGTAGAGGGAAGATGAAAGAGGACTTCAACCACTTCCATTTTGACCTCAGTCTGTACTTTCTAATTGCTTAAATTCTTCTTTCCAGCTTACCTCTTAACTCAGGCAAAAGACCAAGTGGTTTAGACTTGCTGCAAAGCATCCTGTGAGCATCCCTCAAGCAGTAACAACTGCCCTGAGCCAGCAAGACCCCGTGGGGTTGACCTCACAACAATGATCAACCTGAACTTTACTGCCCACTTGCATGTACCCACCGACCTTTGTCCCACATTTTCCTTATATCAACCTAGAAGTATTTTCAGCTCTTTGAGACAGTCTTTGAGAAGTTAGTCCACTGTATTCCAGGTAACGGCCTCACAGAAATAAATTCCTTTTGGGCGCCCGGGTGGCTCAGTCGTTAAGCATCTGCCTTCAGCTCAGGTCATGATCCCAGGGTCCTGGGATCGAGTCCCACATCGGGTTCCCTCCTCGGCAGGAAGCCTGCTCTCCCTCTCCCACTCCCGGGGCTTGCGTTCCTGCTCTCGCTATCTCTGTTTCTGTCAAATAAATAAATAAAATCTTAAAAAAAAAAAAAAGAAAGAAAGAAATTCCTTTCTTATTTTACCACCATCCCCCTCTCTACCTTTGGATTTTTTCCATAGCGAGTGGCTGAACCTGGTCTGTTTGGGAACCACAAAGCCAGGTGCTCCTGCACCCCTGAGCCCCAGCCACAATTCTGGTGAGCCAGTCAGTAGCTGTACTTCTGATTCATCCAGCCCCCTCAGGATTCCCCAGTATAGAGCAGTTAGCCGTGGCAGCACCCCACGGCTCCCTGTTTGTTTCCCAAGCTAGTGGCTGTGATAGGCAGGAGTCAGCTACCTGTGGCTAGCTGACTCTAGACAGGGAGCTGCTGAAACCTGTTTCATTCTGAGGACTTTCTTTCTCGCTTGCCCATAACTGGCACCAATTGCCTTAACTGCTTTTGATGAAACAGAGAAACACATTAGAAGTAATGGGCCCTAGAAATTTGGCTTCCGGTAAGTTCCCCCCGGTTAAATGCATATGGACCGTGTACTTCTTTAGTTCCCTGCTGTTGGGTTCTTTTGAACCATTTGTCAGGTTTTCATAGCCTATTTCTTCAGGCTTGCATAGCTTGGAGTTGTGGCAGGGGCCACTGAAATTTGTGAAGGTACTGACGGAAAGAGGAACGATGAGAGGTAAACAGGAAGCTAGGGTACATATTTGGCAGGATCTCTGTTGGAATTTGTGTGTATGTGAGTGTATGTACAAGATGGGAAGTACTATTTCTAAACCCTTTCAAAGGCCCCCTAGGGAGAATATTGGCTGACTGGTCTACTTTTAGTTACAAACCTATGAGTGAGAAGAAAATGATACTTACGGTAACACCACCTGGCCTATGTATATGTTAAGCTCCGAGGAAAGATGGCCACTGAATGGCTCTCTTGAATTCCTTCCTCCCAATCGGTTGCCTCCAAATAGGGGGTTTTGGTTTGGCTCTCTTAGCTTGTCTGGGAAGCCATCTGGTTCAGCTGAAGCTCTGACTTTTGGGGAGAACCAAAAACTAAGAAGCCATTTGGTTCAGCCAGTGAAACCCCTAACTTTTGGGGAAGAATGAATACTAACAAGTACTTTTGGTTTCATTTAATTATCATTTTGTTTCTTCTGTGTTCTTTCTGAACTTTTGCCTAGGAAGATAGGGAATACTCCTTCTGTTCCCAAAGAGAGTCCATTAGGACAGATTTTGAATAAATGGTGCAGAGGGCTGAAAAACAACCAGAGAAAAAAGCCTGGTTTGCAAGCAGGAAGGACAGGAGACAGAGGTAAAGGAATGTTAGTCCAAACTTTCAGTCTGTCTCTGGCCTTGGCAGTGGCTCCCTTGCACCTCTGCCTCTGCCCCCCTCTCCTCCAGCTCCTGCATACCACTGGCTAGCCAGCTCCTGTTCCACCCCCAGCACCTCCAGCACCATGGGTTTCCGCTCCTCCTACCCTTGCTATCAAGAAGCAAAAGGTACCCCAAGCTGTTCAGCTACCTCCTTAGGAGGTGCAAACTGAAGCACCTCCCAAGTCAACATGAAGGGGCCCAGAGGTTCCCCTGGACTTAAACCACCCACTTCAGATTTCCCCACAGAGCCCCAGGTAAAACTGACAGTGGGGAACAAATTAATTGAAATAGACATGTCTTTAGAGATACCAGTATTAAACATAAACTTTGATTCTACCAAGGTTTACTAAAAGGTCAAATAAATTCATGTTATCTCTGTTGCAGTTTGTCAGCAAAAAGATGACTGAAAATGGTCGATTTTGTCTATCTCAAAATTTTCATGGGTAATTGTTAAGAGCAAGTAGGATGAATAAATAAAATGGTACAAGGAATGGGAATACACTTTTGTTGAGGGAAAGGAACGTAATTTTGTCCTACAATGAGACTGTCCTACAAGAGACAATAGATTTCTCTTATTTAGAGAAAGAAAGCTTATGACTGAATTTGAATGTAAAAAGAAAGTTGTAGGTTTGTGAAGGGGAATCTCTGGAAAAGAATTTTATGCATGTTCAGGACTGACTAAGATTGGAATGAATTAATTTCTTTGTTTTTCTGGTGGGGGATGGGGAGGAGGCAAGGGGAAAGGGAGAGAGAGAATCTCAAGCTGGCTCCATGCCCAACACAGAGCGGATGCAGGGCTAGATTCACAACCCTGAGATCATTACCTGAGCTGAAATCAAGAGTCAGAAGCTTAACCTACTGAGCAACCCAGGCACCCCATGGAATGAATGAGTTTTAAAAGTGCATTGGTAGGGGCACCTGGCTAGCTCAGTCAGTAAAGCATGCGACTCTTGATCCAGGGCTGTGAGTTCAAGCCCCATGTTGGGAATAGAGCTTACTTTAAAAAAATAAATTTAAAAAGTGCACTCTTTAAAAAAATAAATAAAAGTACATTGGTGTAAGACTGAGATTCGGCTTTTCTCTCTGTTAAAAAGATAGTTTTCTTGGATTGTTGGTCTGGTCTTGATAAGAAATTGTAAAAAGGTTTTTTCCTTTTCTTTATCTGCCCAGAAAAACCAGTTTCTTTCTAAGATTTTACTTATTCATTTGAGAGAGAGGGAGAGCACACAAGCAGAGAGAAGGGGCAGAGGGAGAGGGAGAAGCAGACTCCCAACTGAGGAGGGAGCCCGACAGAGAGGATCAATCCCAGGACCCTGGGATCATGACCCGAGCTGAAGGCAGACACCCAACTTACTGAACCACCCAGTGCCCCAAAAAACCAGTTTCTATATTTTGTCATTATCAGGTCTTTGATTACTTAGGAAAATTAAAAATTCTCAATATTAAAGGAGCTAAGTTTCGCTAATAACTATACAACCTTCTATAGAATCTTTTATTGCCATCTTGGTTAAACAGATAATTAAATACTTAGTTTTATAACAATTTGTAATCTTGTTAAGGCAACTGCTTTAAAACCTTCTGAGGTTTTTGGGGTGTCTGGCTGTTCAGTCGGAGGAGTGTTTGACTCTTGATCCCAGGGTTGGGAGTTTAAGCCTCATATTGAATGTAGAGATTACTTAAATTAAAAACTAAGTGGGGGATGCCTGGGTGGCACAGTCAGTAAGGGTCTGACTTTTCTTTTTCGCTTAGGTCTTGATCTCAGGGTCGTGAGACTGAGCCCCATGTTGGACTTTGCACTCAACACAGAGCCTGCTTGGGATTCTCTCTCCCACTCCCCTGCCCCTCCCACTCATGCTCACACACACTCTCTCTAAAATAAATAATAAATATATTTAAAAACCCAAACAGGGCACCTGGGTGGCTCAGTTGGTTGGGCGACTGCCTTCGGCTCAGGTCATGATCCTGGAGTCCTGGGATTGAGTCCCACGTCGGCCTCCCTGCTCGGTGGGGAGTCTGCTTCTCCCTCTGACCCTCCCCACTCTCATGCTCTATCTCATTCTCTCTCTCAAATAAATAAATAAAATCTTTAAAAAAAAAAAAAAAAACCCAAACAAACAACCTTCTGAGGTTTTTAACAAACTTCCCAAGATTCAAATTCTAAATGAAGTTGTTTTGACTAATTAGGCTTGTTTACTCGGCATGTTAGGTTACATGGGAAACACTGTCAAACAAATGTTGATAACCTACTTAGGTTATATTGTATGAGTAAATGCTATAAGTGTTCTAGAAATTATATGAAATCCCTGAAGTTTTTTTGTTTGTTCGTTTTTAAAGATTTTTTTAAAAAAGATTTATTTATTCATTTGACAGAGAGAGAGAGCACACAAGCAGGGTGAGCAGCAAGCAGAGAGAGGGAGAAGCAAGCTCCCTGCTGAGCAGGGAGCTGGACACGGTGCTCGATCCTAGGACCCTGGGATCATGACCTGAGCGAAGGCAGACGCTTAACCAACTGAGCTACCCAGGCATCCCTGAAATCCCTAAAGTTTTAACATGTCCTGGTATAAGGTCATCACTTGACATTCTAGTTATTGAAATGTTGTGTGTCACAGAAATAACTGCATTTCCTTGTCAACCGCACTATAATGAACTGTCATCCAGTCTTTAACCATGGCCATCTTTTAGTCTTTTGTTATTTTTTTTAACATTCTATTTATTTGGGCACCTGGGTGGCTCAGTTAGTTAAGCAACTGCCTTCGGCTCGGGTCATGATCCTGGAGTCCTGGGATCGAGTCCCACATTGGGCTCCCTGCTCTGTGCGGAGTCTGGTTCTCCCTCTGACCCTCCCCCGTCTCATGCTCTCTCTCATTCTCTCTCTCAAATAAATAAATAAGATCTTTTAAAAAATCTCTCTTTAAAAAAAAATATTTTATTTATTTATTTGAGAAAGAGAGAGAGTACAAGCAGGGTATGGAGCAGAGGGAGAGGGAGAAGCAGACTCCCTGCTGAGGAGGGAGCCCAAAGTGGGGCTCAATCCCAGGACCCCTGGATCATGACCTGAGCTGAAGGCAGATGCTTAACCGACCAGGCACCCCTAGTCTTTTGTTATTTATAATTATTGTTCTGATGCTCTTGAAAATGTGTTTCATCTTCAAGGAGATTCATGAAAAGGACTTTTTGACAAATACAGGTTTCTGACATCTTTAAAATCATAAAACTAAACTGGATAAGAATTTCTGGAACTGGGGGGTGGGAGTGATGGGGTGGCTGGGTGATGGACATTGGGGAGGGTGGGTATATGCTATGGTGAGTGCTGTGAATTTTGTAAGACTGATGAATTACAGACCTGTACCCCTGAAACAAATAATACATTGTATGTTAATAAAAAAAAAAAAAAAAAGAATTTCCGGAACTAATGGAAAAGCTGCATTCAATCAGAAGAAGAATTAGTAACATGGGCCTAAATGATTTGAGAAAGATGATTAATAGTTTTTATTACTCTTCTTTGAAACATTGCTGGTTCTAATGTTTGCTCTTCCAGATTTAAGGAAACTTATTCTCAAGATATCTATGACTTACAGAAATATGATAAAATATTCCTTTGTGAACAAATTGAAACATTTATCTTTACTGCCTACCTGAACCCTCCAAAATTCAGAAACTTTCAGTGAGTATTCTTTCTTTGATGGCAATTTTAATTATTTGCATAAGTTCAGTAAGAATCTGTTCCCTTCTAACAGGACACCATTGGAAACATTGGTTACTTTGCCAAGACTTTGAGTGGAAGGTCATTAGAGAAAGACATGCATAGATTCAGATATGACCAGACAGCTCTAAAGACCTAAGGTTGACTTTATGGAGCCAATAGAACCCCCTGGAAATGCTGGCCTGACATCTTGCTAATAGAGTTCCCAGCAATCTTACCAGGTGAGTAAAGAATGTCATTTCCTGGAAGATGCAGAAACCTCAGGATATTTGGGAGACTCTGAGAAGAGGAATTCACTTAAATTTACAGCTATTTTAGGCAAATCTGATGGCAAGAATTTCACTTGGCCTCTGGCCTTGCAAGGCTATTAAAAGTTTAATATAAAATTCCTTATACGAAAAAAAATTCCTTATAGGGGCGACTGGCTGGCTCAGTTGGAACAGCATGCAACTCTTGATGTCAGGGTTGTGAGTTCGAGGCCCACACTGGGTGTAGAGATTATATAAATAAGTAAATAAATAAATAAACTTTAATATATATATATCCATATATATAATAAAATTCCTTATGCAAAGTTCCAGCAAAGCAGATTTAAAAGAACTAATTCAGGGGCGCCTGGGTGACTCAGTTGTTAAGTGCCTGCCTTCGGCTCAGGTCATGATCCCAGCATTCTGGGATCGAGCCCCGCATCGGGCTCCCCGCTCGGTGGGAAGTCTTGCCTCTCCCTCTTCCACTCCCCCTGCTTGTGTTCCTCTCTCACTGTGTCTCTCTCTGTCAAATAAATAAATAAAATCTTTAAAAAAATAAAAAATTAAAAAAATAAATAAAAGAACTAATTCAGTCACAATCACTGTTCTTGCTGTGCTTATGTAAATAATTAGGCCAAGTTTGTTAAAACTGGACTTGCTTTACAAATTGGTCTTCATTTGGCTATCTTTGATGGAAATGAGGGTGATTTTATTTTTTTTTTTAAAGATTTTATTTATTTATTTGACAGAGAGAGACACAGCGAGAGAGGGAACACAAGCACGGGGAGTGGGAGAGGGAGAAGCAGGCTTCCCGTAGAGCAGTGAGCCCAATGCGGTACTGGATCTCAGGACCCTGGGATCATGACCTGAGCCAAAGGCAGAAGCTTAATGACTGAGCCACCCAGGCGCCCCAATGAGGGTGATTTTATTTTATTTTTTTATAGATTTTATTTATTTATTTGACAGAGAGAGACACAGCGAGAGAGGGAACACAAGCAAAGGGAGTGGGAGAGGGGGAAGCAGGCTTCCCTCTGAGCAGGGAGCTCGATGCGGGGCTCGATCCCAGGACCCTGGGATCATGACCTGAGCCAAAGGCAGATGCTTAACAACTGAACCACCCAGGCGCCCCCCAGTGAGGATGATTTTAAGGAGAAAAATTATGTTTCAATAACACACCTTTGAGGATGTTAGACTCCAGTTCTGATTAATTGTCCTTAAATGTTGATTGTTTGCCTAAGCTAGATATTTTGAGGTAAACTTCAAAGAAATTGCCACAAGAGCCCATGTATATATAGACAATCTTCGTGCCTGTTACTCTGTGGGAATAAAAAAGGACCCCATGGGCATAGGATTATTTGAACAGCTGGACAATGGAATGGACTCCCCAGCAACTGTGTAACTCAACTATCACCTTGACCGATTCTGCGGCTGGGATGGCAAAACAGCTCCTTAAAAGCCAGAGCAGGGGCACCTGGGAGGCACAGTAGGTTAAGAGTCTAACTCTGGTTTCGGCTCAGGTTATGATCTCAGAGTTATGAGATCGAGCCCTGTGTCAGGTTCTGTGCTCAGCATGGAGTCTACTTGGGATTCTCTCCCCCTCTCCTTTTGCCACTCGTGTTCTCTCTAAAATAAATAAATAAATCTGTAAAAAAATTAAAATAAAATAAAAGCCATAGCATACCCCACTCCATGGGGTTAGCTATGGATTTATGAAAACAGTAGATGGCCCCACCTTCATTATGACTGGATTGGACAATGCACTCAGGGACGCCCATATCTCCTGGGATGAGTCATCTACTTGCCAGCAATTCCTCCTAATTATGATATTGTTAAAGCTAGACATCAGGCAAAGAGGGCTTCTTGTTGATTTTATCCCTTAGCCATATTTGTCCCAGGAGTCACCTATACCGATGTAGAATTATAAGTAGAAGCTTTAGCCAAGCATGCAGCAGCCACTCTTAATCAGACCTGGCATGGAGTCACCCTTCTAAATGATGAAACCACATAGATTCAAAAAGTGGTCCTCTAAGGGGCAACCCAGGAGGACCTCAGATCTTTCAGACTATTTTCATAGCAATTCTTTGACCTTCAGCACAACTCAGAAAGAGAGAAAGTTGGGCAAACACAAGCTCCATTTTAACAAGTGGAGAGTGAATTACGGAAGGTTTAAATGATCTGCCCACGGTCAATGTAACGTAATGGAAGCCATCCAGGATCCAGGAAGTGTTCTGTACATTTGACCTCCCAGCCTTGAGTCAAAACACCGAACTGGAGTAGTCCAGAGAAGGCAGCAAGCAGAACTCAGCTTATCACTTCTAGTTTCTAACTCTTCCCTCTTTTTTCTCTTTATCCCATCAGTCTTAGTTCCATAAGAACTGGCAGACCAAGACTGATGTCAAACAATTGAAACATACAGAAGGAAAGACCTATCTTAAATACAAACCTTGATTCTCAGTCCCTACGTTTTCCTTTTTCTGGTTGACTGAGGTTCCACATGTACTGGACTATAGTGTAGGATGAGGGAAAATGCTGAAGTTCAAAAAAGCTTTAAAATAAGCTCTGTTGGAGCGCCTGGGTGGCTCAGTCTTTAAGCGTCTGCCTTCGGCTCAGGTCATGATCCCGGGGTCCTGGGATCAAGCCCCACATCGGGCTCCCTGCTCCAAGGGAAGCCTGCTTCTCCCTCTCCCATTCCCCCTGCTTGTGTTCCCTCTCTCGCTGTGTCTCTCTCTGTCAAATAAATAAATAAAATCTTTAAATAATAATAGGGGTGCCTGGGTGGCTCAGTCGTTAAGCGTCTGCCTTCGGCTCAGGTCATGATCCCAGGGTCCTGGGATCGAGTCCCACATCGGGCTCCCTGCTCAGTGGGAAGCCTGCTTCTCCCTCTCCCACTCCCCCTGCTTGTGTTCCTGCTCTCGCTGTCTCTCTCTCTGTCAAATAAATAAATAAAATCTTAAAAAAAAAAAAAAAAGGAATTGTTTAAATAAATAAATAAAAATAATTAAAATAATAATAATAATTAAAATAAGCTCTGTTGAAATGATTGTGAAAAACACACCATTTTTTACCTTGCCAAATATAAAAATTTCCAAACTTACACTCAAAGGCCACTGAAGGTACAGGAGCAAAGATACCTGATGTAAATAAAATTAACTAGAACATTCATTTCAACTATTTACAATCATAGAAACAAAATGTAAATTGTAATTACTTAAACATGGTAGTAAAAATATAATCATTGAATAATGGAAGCACTTGTCTTATGTGTAATTGCTAGCAATTTTAAAAACTTTTTTTTCCTAGAAATGAAAATTTATAACTAAAGCTCCTTTTAGTTATTATTGTTTTCTAATATATACTGAAAACCTGATGTTAACATGTCTGTCATTTCAGAAAAATGAAACTAGAAATACAATTTGAATGAATAATGCTATTCAATAATCAAATGCCGTGAAAAGGAAATAACACAAAGTCTTCAGGATTTAACTCATATTCATAATCCAACTTAATCTTTCTTACAACGTTCAAAGAAAGAATTTTGATCAGTCACTTCTAAAGTTGAATTTAAAAGAAAATTTAAAAAGTGATGTACAAAATCATAAATTTTATAATTTAGGGGGAGCCTGGGTGGCTCAATTTGTTAAGCATCTGCCTTCGGCTCAGGTCATGATCTCAGGGTCCTGGGATCCAGCCCCACATTGGGCTCCCTGTTCAGCAGGGAGTCTGCTTCTCTCTCTCCCTCTCCCTTTGCTCCTCCCCCTGATTGTGCACTCTCTCTCTCTCAAATAAATAAAATCTTTTTAAAAATTGTTATAATTTAGGGGTCCCTGGGTGGTTCAGTCATTAGGCGTCTGCCTTCAGCTCGGGTCATGATCCCAGGGTCCTGGGATCAAGCCCTGCATCAGGCTCCCTGCTCAGCAGGAGGCCTGCTTCTCCCTCTCCCACTCCCCCTGCTTGTGTTCCCTCTCTCGCTGTCTCTCTGTCAAATAAATAAATAAAATCTTTTTTAAAAAATTGTTATAATTTAGAATCTTATTAAAATTTCTCTTCCATAAAATGAAGATAATCATAGCATTTTCCACACAGTATTTTTCTGTGGACTATGTGTCAAGTGCCTGAAGATACATATCAAGTGCTCAGGTCTATCTACGGTACATAGTAAGTAATCAATACTTGTTAGCTAATGTTACTCACCAGCACTTTCATGCCAGTATAACATACGGAAATATTTCTATACCAGTTGGCAAACAGCTGTTGTTCCAACTCCCTAACATCCCTCCCAAAACTCTGGTAGCCCTCTCCCCCTACCAAAACTCCCACCACCACTACCACCACATACTACTCATGCATCAATCACTAACGAGTTAATTGGAAACTTTCAGAACCTGTCCTATTTATTAGTACCTCTACAGTTGTATTGCTAAATATTTTGAATATTATTCCTGGTTATTGTTACTACTTATTGAACTTGGATCAGCATCAAGTAGTCAAGAAAAGCTAAATAAACACTGGATAAGGCAAAACCATAAATGAGGACTATATATCTAGGTAGAAAGGTAAGGCTGAAGAGTCATTGGTTTCAGAGTCTGAAGTTGTATCTGGAAAGTCTCTAAGACCTGTCATCTAAGAACAAGCCTGTCATCTCAATAACCAGGAAGGCAGATGATTATCTATAGCCATAGTGTCTCCAACATCTATCCAGGGTTTTTGTTTCCTTTTGGGGCCTACATGCTCAACACATCTGTCTTCCACTCTCCCCAACCACACCGCAGATCTCAAGGGTTTTAGATATTCTGATACATGGAATTTTTTTTACCACTCCTTTATAGCTACATATTTAAATGACCTTTTGGTATGATAAACAAAACTGCAATGAACATCTCTGTTGCTAAATATCACTGTATACATCTTTACTTCTTCTCTTAAATAAAGTTACTGAGGGGGGTGGGGTATGGGGTAACTGGGTGATGGGCATTATGGAGGGCATGTGATGTAATGAGCACTGGGTATTATAAACAACCAATAAATCACTGAACTCTACCTCTGAAACTAATATTATATGTTAATTAAATTTAAATAAATTAAATTTAAAATAAAAATAAAATTACTGAATTTAGTATATGATAGAGGTGGTACTTAAAATCAGAAAAAAAGGCAAGTTATTGAGTAAACAATGTTGGCATAAATGACTAGTCATTTGGAGAAAAATTTTATTCAATCCCTACTTCATTTTTTATATAAAAATAAATATTAAAGGGGTGCCTGGGTGGCTCAGTCATTAAACGTCGGCCTTCGGCTCAGGTCATGATCCCAGAGTCCTGGGATTGAGCCCCACATCAGGCTCCCTGTTCCACGGAAAGCCTGCTTCTCCCTCTCCCACTCCCCCTGCTTGTGTTCCCTCTCTGTGTCTCTCTCTGTCAAATACATAAATCTTTAAAAAATAAATAAAATAAAAATAAAAATAAATAAAATTTTAGAAAACATGATAAAATGTTTTTATCTTAGAACGAAGAAGGCATTTCTAAAAACAACACAAAATTTTGAAGGCACAACAAAAAGACTAATGCATTAGCTATGTAAAACTTCTATGGGTTGTGGGGGTGTGGGGGTTGGGTGTGCGGGTGTATGTGAGAATTCTGAATGACTCTTCTTAAAAAATATTACAAGGTTAAAAGACAAATCTAAAACTGATAAACTATTAGCAATATCTGACAGAAAAAAAGCAATGCCTAATTCCCAAATTCATAAAATAATTTTTTATAGATTTTTTAAGCAAAATGATATTTAAAAAATAGAAGCAACTCAGACTGAAAATGAAAGAAACACAAATGGTCAATAAACATTGGAAAGCAGTCCCGTTTCCGTAGTGTAGTGGTTATCACGTTCGCCTCACACAAACATTGGAAAGCTGATCAACCTTACTCATAATTAATTACTAAATATTAAAAATTTCGTAAGACCCAGTATTGGTATGGTATGTAAGGGAAAAAGTCATTAAAAGCATTATGAAGATCAGCTTGACAATTCCTATCAAAATTCAAATGCACATATCCCTTGATAAAGTAATTTCCCTTCTCAAAATTTATTCTACAAATAAAATAACACAAGTACAATGTGTTACTTGTGAAACAAAAATTGAAAATATTCCAAATGCCAGTCAATAGGAGACTGGATTAAATAAATCATGATACATTCATAGATTAGAATTTAACATCAGGTCTTTAGAAAAAATAAGAAAGAGCTCTGTATTGATATAGAAAACAGTCTTGAGATCACTGTAAAATAAAGGTTCTGGGTGTCTGGGTGGCTGTTGGTTAAGCATCTGCCTTTGGCCTAGGTCACAATCCCGGCATCCTGGGATGGAGTCTGGCATCAGGTTCCCTGCTCAGCAGGGAGTCTGCTTCTCCCTCGGATTCTGCCCCTCCCCTCTGCTTGTGCTCTCTCTCTCTCATGCTCTCTCTCTCTCAAATAAATAAATAAAATATTTTAAAAAATAAATAAAATACATCCGTCCACTCCTCTTACCTGCCATGGATCCAGCCATTAATCTGTGCACATGACCGGAAACTCCCAGCTTTGTAGTAATTAACTAGAAATCAAAAACATCAAATTAAATGGAATATTTTTAAGTACTTCTCATTTCACTGTTTCATAATGAAGAAATTTCAAAACAGAGTTACAGGACTAGCAAGAAGAAAATTAGTGTTAACCATAAATGAAACAAGTGCAACTGTATAAAGGTGCGCAGTTATAGCACATGGTGAGTAGGTAAGGTATTTCCTCTGTAGCCTTCTGTTCTAGCTCTGCACTTTTACCATCTTCATTTAGAATTGCCAAATATACTATGTTGCACATTGACGACTACATATACTTAAAGAGTGAGTGGCAATAGTACAAATAAAATGCTACTACAGACAATGAAGTCTTGATATAATGATGGCATCAATTCTGACTGATGAGCTTAGAATGTTGTTCCCATCCCATTGCTTACATTTCTTTTTAAGATACCCTATGGAATTTAACATACTTAACCATTTTCTATATTAAGATGTTTGAGAGGATAAACTTTCAGTCCAACAGAGAAGAGAAAGTCAATCAATAAGTAGGATAAGAGAAGTTGTTAACTGATAGCATTACTCAAGAACAGACTTTCAGCATATGATTTCACTATTGTATTTAGTAAGAAAATCTAAAGCCACAACGTTCCTTTCCTACAACTGAGAAACAAAAAGCACATTAAAAAGCTATTAAAATTTTACGGATTTATTATTATTTACTTGAAGTTAATTTTGGCTCTTCCTCATAAGTGTGTACATAAACAATGTGCTCAAAATTGACTAGCAATTCTAGAATAGATAACTCCAAAACCAAGTTACACTTAAAAATTTAAGCTATCACAAGTCTTTCTCCTTCAAAAAGGCATTACTTTACCCATTCATCCAAAGTAATTTTAAAGGCCAAAGCAAATGCCTTTCAACTAAGTATGATATTCAAGGACACAAAAAAGAAAACAATATAAAAGTTCAAGTACCGTTTTATAATGCTCAAATGCCATAAACTGGATTGCACCATAGGGAAAGATTCGAATCATCATTGCACCATTCCCTTTATATAATCCAAGGTATCCCTCCTTCTGGGGAACAGCACGCAATGCAGAAAATACTCCTATTTTTAGAAAAATGTTTAGAAGAAAAATACTATTAAAACAGAGAAAACTAAATTCAAATTTTCATGACAATCACAGAAAAGATTACTATGCCATCATTCATGATATAATTTTGCCTGAGGAATTACATAAATAATAATTTATGTTTAGCAGTTAACCCTACTTAAAATACTAAGTCCAAATTATACAAACATATCTCATGTAAAAATATAAAACATATTTTAGCAAAAACATAAAAAACCCCAGCCATACATTATAGGAAATTATATTTTAAATTATCACAAATTATATTAACTTACAGCAATCTAAAAAATATTAAGAGAAATATATTCAAGGACCAGATACTGCACTGCAGATGAGGGACTCTGAAAGGATAAAGGAAGGTTTCCCAGACTGACCTAGATGCATGTGTAGTTTGTTTACATAAGGAAATTGCTAAATAAAAGAAACAAATATTATTTTTTTTTAAAGATTGTATTTATTTATTTGAGAGAGAGAGCGCAAGCATGTGTGGGGGTCAGAGGGACAGGGAGAAGCAGGCTCCCCACTGAGCAGGGTGCCGGACATGGAGCTCAATCCCAGGACCCTGAGATCATGACCTGAGCTGAAGGCAGATGCCCAACCAACTGAGCCACCCAGGTGCCCCAAAGAAATTTTAAAAACTATTAAAACTAAATTTGGGGGGAAATTTCCATTAGGACACTTTAATTAGGAAGACTGATAAAGGCCTGAGTTCTAATCCTATATATTAATGTGTTATTTATTCTATTAATGTCAATCACTACTCTGAAGTACAGACTTCTCATAAACAAATCACTACTTCCATTATTAAATTATTCAAATTCAGATTCATTTCCAAATTTTCAAACAAAAATTTGATCAAATACAAAAGTAAATCACTAGCCTCACTTACAATTTTAGAATGCAAGTAATCTTTTGATCTCTTCCCAGAAATTAAAATTGTAGATACTTATTAACATCCAAAAAAAGATATCCAGAAGCATTTTTTAATAAGTAGATATCTAAATGGACTACTAGTCTATTAAAAAGAATTCTATTGGGGCACCTGGCTGGCTCAGTCAGTGGAGCATTCAACTCTTGATCTCGGAGTCTTGAGTTTGAGCCCCATGTTGCGGGTAGTGATTACTTTAAAAATGGCTTAAACAAACAAACAAACATATAAAGCAAGCACCTGTATAACTCCCACCCTTTAAAGAAAAAAGTCACCCTCAATCTTAAAAAAAAAAAAGGGGGGGGACGCCTGCGTGGTTCAGTCGGTTAAGCGTCTGCCTTCAGCTCAGATCATGATCCCAGGGTACTGGGATCGAGTCCCATATCGAGCTCCTTGCTCAGTGGGGAGCCTGCTTCTCCCTCTCCCTCTGCCTGCTGCTCCCCCTGCTTACGCTCTCTTTTGCGCTCGCTCTCTCTTTGGCAAATAAATAAATAAATAAATCTTTAAAAAAAAAAAAAAAAAAGAGGGGTACCTGGGTGGCTCAGTCAGTTAAGTGTCTGCCTTCAGCTCAGGTTATGATCTCAGGGTCCTGGGATCGAGCCCCACATCGGGCTCCAGGCTCAGTGGGGAGTCTGCTTCTCTCTCTCCCTCTGCCTCTCCCCTCTGCTCCTACTCTCTCTCTTTCTCAAATAAATAAATAAAATCTTTAAAAAAATTTAAAAAGAATTTTATATTCTTTATATATATAAATATATACATATATCTATATACAGCTATGTGTATATGTAAAAATTCTCTTTAAACACATGAGTAATGAAACTAGATATACTCCCCCATGCGCCAAAAAAATTCTCTTGCCAGAAGAGGGGGCAAAGGTTAAGCTCTGCTTAATTTGATTCAAATGTGCTTATAACAATTTAAGAATAATCGAATTTAGAACAATGGCTACCTAGTAGGGACAGGAAGGCTGATGATGAGAGAGAAGTAGAGGTTTCAACTGTACCGGTAATGTTTATTTCTGAATCTCTGCGTGGATCCACATATGTTTACTACATTAGTCTTTAAAACTCTTTAATTATCACAAATATTTTGTTAAAAAGGATTTTAACAGAAACCACTAGTAGAAGGGAAATAGGTATAGTATTTTCAAAAAAGGAAATCCAGAAAACAAAGTGGGAGAGGTTGCTGGAGAGGACAGAATACAAGAAAGCACAATAAACAAAAAACATTATGATGGTGAGTGAAAAAAAATCAATGATCACACACACAAAAAAAATCAAAATGACAAAAATTCCTCTATTAAATGCCAAAGATTCTCAAATTCTGTTAAAAGTCCATATCTAGGGCGCCTGGGTGGCTCAGTTGGTTAAGCGACTGCCTTCAGCTCAGGTCGTGATCCTGGAGTCCCGGGATGGAGTCCCACATCGGGCTCCCTGCTCAGCGGGGGGTCTGCTTCTCCCTCTTGATTCTCTTCCCTCTCATGCTCTCTGTCTCTCATTCTCTCTCTCTCTCAAATAAATAAATAAAATCTTTTTAAAAAGTCCATATCTAATTTATAAAATTCTTACCCAAAGCAAAATAACAGAGAAAGAGCAAGAATGGATGTTGAATGTTTTCACATGGCTTTTAAATATCCACTGAGATGATTATAGATGATTGTTTTTCTCCTTCAACCTATAGTCTACTATTTTTACTTTGGGAAATGAATGAATTAAGGCTTTCTTTATGGCATAACATTGGACCAATTCTTTTTTTTTTTTTTTTTTTTAAGCAGTTTCCACACCCAATGTGAAACTCACAACCTTGAGATCAAGAGCCCTATGCTTTACCAAGCCAGCCAGGTGCCCCAACACTGGACCAATTCTTACAAATGTTACAAGCATGTTTGGAAAGAATATGTATTCTCTGTAGGGTGCAAAGTTCCTTGTGCATCTGTTATATCAAGCTTGTGTGTTATTTAAATCCTTCTCTGGATCTTTACCTATTTTAACAAGATAGGATTAGAAGGAAATAACATTTGGTAAAATATAAGCATGTTTGTCTATGTATACATCAGCTCTGAAAGGAAATGGAAGTAACTCGAAAAATGCTAATTCCAAGGAGGAAATAAGGGAGGGAACAAGATGTTTGTTTTTATACTTTTTGAATTATGAACTTGTGACATCATACATTCAAAAAAACTATAAATAAAAATATAAAAGCAATAAAATTAAAAGTAGGGGTGCCTGGGTGGCTCGGTCGGTTAAGTGTCTGCCTCTGACTCAGGTCATAATCCCAGGGTCCTGGGATTGAGCCCCACGTCAGCTCCCTGCTCAATGGGGAGTTTGCTCACCCTCTCCCTCTGCTGCTCCTACAGCTTGTGCTCTCTCCCCCCTCTCTCTCAAGTAAAATAAATAAAAAATCTTAAAAAAAATAGAAGTAAAGATTTTTAAAGAATCCCATTATGATTCACCTACCTATTTTTACATCACATTGACTGTAAAAAGCTAAATGAGATAAAAGATTTTCAATATATTACAGAAAAAATTATTTATGCAAAGTGGGGGAAAGAAAAATTCTAATTGTACTCCTTGCTTTTCATCTGGCCAGAATAATTTTGCTTCAATATAAAAAATACTTTCTGATGCCTTGGATGTAAAGTTACACATTTTTTAAAAGAAGCTAAAGTAGAAGTTTTACTCAATAGCATATTTTCATCATCTTTGTGAATATTCATGTTTGAAAAAGCAAAATTTGGGGCGCCTGGGTGGCTTTGTCGGTTAAGTATCCAACTCTTGATTTCGGCTCAGGTCATGATGTGACACTAAGCCCCGCGTCGGGCTCTGCGCTCATCAGAGTCAGCTTGGGATTCTCCCCTTCTGCCCCTCCCCCTGCTCATGCTGTCTCTCTCTAAAATAAATAAAATCTTTTTTTTTTTTAAGATTTTATTTATTTATTTGACAGAGAGAGACACAGCGAGAGAGGGACACAAGCAGGGGGAGTGGGAGAGGGAGAAGCAGGCCTCCCGCTCACTGACCAGGGAGCCTGATGCAGGGCCCGAACCCAGGACCCTGGGATCACGACCTGAGCCAAAGGCAGATGCCCAACAACTGAGCCACCCAGATGCCCCAATAAGTAAAATCTTTAAAAAATAAAAATAAAAAACAAAATTTTACAAACTACCTTATGCATGTATATAAAAAGAGAGGCATCTAGAATAAAATGCCCAAAAACATTTAAAAAGAAAATTAAAAGCCATATATATAATTTTTTTGGCTTATATATTTTAAAGATACACGAAACTCCATATACTACACCAATAGTTCATCGTTTCACTCCAGGAATTCCATTTCAAATTTTGCATGTCTTGTAGGGTAACACTGTAACCCATGGCATGTAGCCCCATAGAGCATGAAATCTAATGTGAATATGTAATCTACTGACTACAAATCAGGAAACAAAACAACATAAACCAGCATAGGGAGGAGGTTAAAGGAATAAAACAATCCTGCTCAAACATTCCTATGTTGGGTTATGGTAAATACCCTGAGATACAGGGTAATATAATTCATCTGCTTTTTAACCCTTAATTTGGACAATGAAAGAAAATAATTTCCTTCCTTTCCACTTTTATATACTGTCTCAATAAGTTCAAAGGTCTGATTCTATGTATGAGCAGCACACTGTGCTCATTGCTGGACAAAGAAATGGCAGTAATTTTTTTCTTTCAATTTTAACTATACTTACTTAGTATTAAAAATATTGACAAGAAAATGAGCTATAGTTAATATATAACATAAATATTCATTACATTTTTTGAGAAAAATCACATTTTAAAAACACCATTGGAAAAATAATTGATTTTTTTTTTAATTGAAGATAGCTGACACAATGTTACATTAATTTAGGTGTACAACATAGTGATTTGACAACTCTATACATTATGGAAAAAAAGAACTGGCTCTTATTCACTCTGTAGAACATCTTTCTTATACAGAGATGCTGCATAGGTCATGCAGAGCACACATCATTCCTATCTACTGAAGCATGAACCTATAAAGCAATGGAGTGCTATGAGTTAGTTGCCTTTACCTAATTTCTTTCTTGGTCTCTGTCCACATTAATTTTTTTTCTTTTAAATCTTTTTCCCTCTAATTGAAAAAGTAATATATGTTCAATGGGTATTAATATTATCTTAGGGGGAAAAATTACCTTGAATTTCACCATTGAAAATTAACCACTTAATGTTTGTCTTTCCAGCCTTTTGTCTAAGCATATGTTTATTTACATAAAATGCAATATGATTAAACCATTTTATATGTTTCCAGTTATCTAATACATCATGAACATTGTTCCTAGTCAATTAATATTCTTTTTTTTTTTCAAGTAAGCTCTATGCCCAACATAAAGCTTGAACTCACTAACCCAAAATCAAGAGTCACATGCTGGAGCGCCTGGGTGGCTCAGTCCTTAAGCATCTGCCTTCGGCTCAGGTCATGATCCCAGGATCCTGGGATCGAGCCCCACATCGGGCTCCCTGCTCCGCGGGAAGCCTGCTTCTCCCTCTCACACTCCCTCTGTTATGTTCCCTCTCTCGCTGTGTCTCTCTCTGTCAAATAAATAAATAAAATCTTAAAAAAAAGAGTCACATGCTCATGGCACCTGGCTGACTCAGTCTGTAGAGCATGCCACTCTTGATCTTGGCGTTGTGAGTTCTACCCCTGTGTTGGGCATAGAGATTACCTAAAAAAAAAAAGAAAAAGAAAAAAAGAGTCGCATGCTCTACTGACTAAGCCAGCCAGGCACCCCCAGTTCATATTATTTTCAGTTTTTGTGTGACTAGAAAATAGCCTACAATATGGATTTATTTATTCATTTAAATTATACTTATTATTTAATACAGCCAATTTCCTACTATTGAACATTTTGGTTTGTTTGTTTTTACTAACATAAATATAATGTTTTGATCCTTGTATATACATCTTTGAGCACATTTCTGATTAGTTCCTTACAATAACCTCCTAGAACTAGAATTGCACACCCAAAGAATATGTATCTTTTCAAGATTTTATTTATTTATTTGACAGAGAGAGAGAGCATGAACAAGCAAGGGGGAGTGGCAGGCAGAGGTAGAGGGAGAAGCAGGCTCCCCTCAGAGCAGGCGGAGCCCAATGTGGGTCTCAATCCCAGGACCCCGGAATCATGACCTGAGCCGAAGGCAGTCACTTAACCAACTGAGCCACCCAGGCGCCCTCTTTTTAAGAGTTTTGATGCATATTACCAAAATCCCCTCCAAATAGGCTATAAAAATTTCTTACTCCCACCAATGACATATTATTTTATTAGAGCATCCATGTTACTTAAAGTGGCTGGTTTTTATGTTTGCAAGGAACAAACAAGGGCTTGATATTCTTTAACAATTTAAGTTTATCTATATATACTAATCGCATTGAATTCTGTTTACACTAAGATTTCTAAAAGGCTTGTTTAACTAGGTGTTTGAAGGAGTAGGGTGCCTGGCTGGCTCAGTCAGTACAGCATGCAACTCTTGATCTCAGGGTCGTTAGTTGGAGCCCCACGTTGGGTGTAAAGATTACTTTAAAAATAAAAAATAGGGGCCCCTGGGTGGCTCCATTAAGCGGTCAACTCTTGATTTCAGCTCAGGTCATGATCTCCGGGTCCTGGGATCCAGCTCTGTGTCAGGCTCCATGCTCAGTGGAGAGGATTCTCTCTCTCTCCCTCTGCCTCTCCCCGCCAACTCATGGGTGTGCTTTCTCTCTCTCTCTCTCAAATAAATATAGAAATCTAAATAAATCCTTAAATAAATAAAGAAATAAACCTTATCTCCATCACTAATTTTTTTTTAAAGATTTTATTTATTTATTTATTTGAGAGAGAGAGAGAGAGAAACAGCATGAGAGGGGATAGGGTCAGAGGGAGAAGCAGGCTCTCCGCTGAGCCGGGAGCCCGATGTGGGACTCGATCCCAGGACTCCGGGATCATGACCTGAGCCGAAGGCAGTCGCCCAACCAACTGAGCCACCCAGGCGCCCTAATTGAATATTTTTTAAAAATCAGGCTGAGCTGGGACACCTGGGTGGCTCAGTCAGTTAAGCGTCTACCTTCCGCTCAGGTCATGATCCCAGGGTCCTAGGTTCAAGTCCCACAGTGGGCTCCCTGCTCAGCTGGGAGCCTGCTTCTCCCTCTGCCTGCTTTGCCTGCTCTGCCTGACGCTCCCCCCGGCTTGTGTTCTTTCCTTCTCTCTGACAAATAAATAAATAAAATCTTAAAAAAAAAAAATCGGGCTAAGCTGTTATGTGTCTGGAAAGAGCATGACTCTTTGCTCCCAATAAACAAATAGTACTTATTTCAGTGATTCCAAGATTTTGGTTTAGAGAATATCAGTATCCTAAAATGATAATATATTTAACCACTATTGCAAATGAAAAGGTTAAAGTAGATAAGAGATAAATCTCTTGCAAAATTTGTTCCCAAACTTGAACTCCCTTTTGTATACTCTTTCCACTATAATTCACAACCGGAAACAAAGCCAGCAAATGGATAATGTTTTCATTCACTTTTACCTTTAGCATCCATTAACTCACCTAAATGTTTGTAATGGTGATTGTGAGCTTGTAATAAAACCTTTACTCGATCCAAAGGAGCAACTGTTGTTTTGGCACAGCATCCGGCAATACCTAAAAAATTTTTAAACAGTCAGGATGAAATTGTGTACCATTTCTTTCCACATGGAAACTGTTATTTATTCAGCCAGCACACCTTCTGATTTCTAATTTGGTCTCCATGGGTAGAACTGCCCAGTTGCAGGGATATGCAGATGACTGGCCCCCGTTCCCTGTAACTTAATAATTGAGTATGTCAGACTTAAAAATAAATTTGAAGAGCGTAAATCTTCCCCCTAATACCTGATGAGCACTGGTAATCTTGCTAAATGTAGTTATGGAGACAGACACTTGAAGGTTTTTACCCGGCTATGAGGCTCTGTTTCAAGTAACCTCTTCTTCTGGATGACTCTATCATTGAAACAACCAACTTTTACCCATAACAGTCAGCATACCCATATATATTCAGCAATTATGTATTTGGTCCCTACCACGTGCCACTGTGCAGACATACAGATGACAGTAATGTGTGCACATGGGCTTTAGTGTAGGTCAGAATCCAGGGCAGCCCTACTAGCTTGACTTGCTTCTTCTAAGACAATAATATATGAAGACTCTGCTATAGACTGTGTCCTCCCAAATTCATATGTTGAAAACTAATTCCCAGTGTGATGGTATTTAGAGGTGAGGCTTCTGGGAATTGCTGAGGTCAGCAGGGTGGAGCCCTCGTGAACAAGATTAACGCCTTTATAAAAGCCCAGAGAAATCCCTGGCCCCTTCCACCATGTGAAAACACTGAGAAGGTACCACCATGTGAAAACACAAAGAGAAGGTGCTGGCTATGAGGAAGCAGGTTCTCACCAAACACAAAATCTGCTGACACCATGATTTGGCTTTCCCAGCTTCCAGAACTATAACAAATAAGTGTCTGGAGCTTCCAGGTTGATAAAAAGGAAGTAAGAAAGAAAAGAAAGAAGGAAGGAAAAAGTTGTTTATAAAACACCCAGATTTTGATATTTTTGTTTTAGTAGCCCAAACAGACGAAGACAATTTTGTAAAGTACCTTACATGTTATGAGCACTTGATAAAATAGGCTGTTACATTATAAAAAGGTGGATAAAAAGTCTCTGGTGTCTTATTATGATTACATTAAGCTCTTCACTATTGCATATTTGATCCAGAAGGTATGAGAGGACTGGAATTTTGTGGGTCGCCTTTATTACTATACAGAGACCAGTACAGGGCCTGGCACGTAACAGGCACTCAGTGTTATTTAATGAATGAATGTAGGGGCGCCTGGATGGCTCAATCAGCTAAGCGTCTGCTTGCAGCTCAGTTCATGATCCCAGGGACTGGGATTGAGCCCCACATCGGGCTCCCTGCTCAGCAGAGAGTTTGCTTCTCTCTCTCCCTCTCCCCCAGCTCCTGCTCTCTCTCTCTCTCTCTCATTTAAAATACTTTTTTAAAAAAATGAATGTAGAGTTTTACTTCACAAATTTTTTATTTTTTATATTTTTTAAATATTTTGTTTAGTTATTTGGGAGAGAGAGAGTGAGCGAGAGAGAGAGAGAGAGCACACGAGCAGGGGGCAGAGGGAGAGGGAGAAGCAGACTCCCCTGCTGAGCAGGGAGCCTGACGTGGGGTTCAATCTCAGGACCCTGGCTGGAATCATGACCTGAGCCAAAGGCAGAAGGTAGGGGCGCCTGGGTGGCTCAGTTGTTAAGCATCTGCGTTCGGCTCGGGTCATGATTCCAGGGTCCTGGGATCGAGCCCTCCATTGGGCTCCCTGCTCCGCAGGAAGCCTGCTTCTCCCTCTCCCACTCCCCCTGCTTGTGTTCCCTCTCTCGCTGTGTCTCTCGCTGTCAAATAAAAAAACAAAACAAAACAAAAAAAAACAAAGGCAGAAGGCAGACATTTAACGGATTGAGCCACCCAGGCACCCTTACAAACTTTTTAAAATGTGAGACAAGGGTTGCCTGGGTGGCTCAGCCAGTTAAGCGTCTGCCTTCAGCTCAGGTCATGATCCCAGGGTCCTGGGATAGAGCCCCACATCGGGCTCCCTGTTCAGTGGAGAGCCTGCTTCTCCCTCTCCCTCTTGTGCACTGTCTCTCTCTCTCTAATAAATAAATAAAATCTTTAAAAAAAAAAAAAAGTGAGACAAAATCACTCAAAATCCACACACATTTAATAGCCTACCATGTAACTAATATTAATTAAAATTCATATTCTGAGATATCCAAAAATAAAATGCCTATTCATATTCAAATATTAAATCCACATGTAAGTTTCTATATCAAGCTTCTTTTATATGAACTAATGAAAATCATAGTCATGACTACTCAAAATTGAGAAGAAACTACAAATAATTTGCATTCGGGTACATTTGGTTTCAGAACATTATATTATTTTCTCAGTCATTATGAACTAACCATATAATGAAATTATTTAGAATGTATTCATTAAGTAGTTTCCTTTGAGGGGCGCCTGGGTGGCTCAGTTGGTTAAGCAACTGCCTTCGGCTCAGGTCATGATCCTGGAGTCCCGGGATCGAGTCCCGCATCGGGCTCCCTGCTCGGCGAGGACCCTGCTTCTCCCTCTGACCCTCCCCCCTCTCATGTACTCTCTCTCATTCTCGCTCTCTCAAATAAATAAATAATCTTTAAAAAAAAATAAATAAATAAGTAGTTTCCTTTGATAGTATCTTAACTCACTTAATCACATTACTTTATAGCTCAATTAATCATTACAACAATCCATTGAGTTAAGTCATGCAGCTTTTATCTTCCTTTTGAGCAAATGAGGTTAAGATAGTGGCCAAGGCCACTGCTAATCAACAATAATAGTTAAGTTTTGAGTATTTACCTTGTACCAGGTACTAGGCTAAGAGATTTTTTTTTTTTAAGATTTTATTTATTTATTTGACAGAGAGAGAGAGCGCAAGAGCAGGAACACAAGCAGGGGGAGTGGGAGAGGGAGAAGCAGGCCTCCCGCTGACCAGGGAGCCAGATGTGGGGCTCGATCCCAGGACCCTGGGATCATGACCTGAGCCGAAGGCAGAAGCTTAACGACTGAGCCACCCAGGCGCCCCTAAGAGATTATTTTTTTAAGATTTTATTTATTTATTTGACAGAGAGAGAGAGCACAAGCAGAGGGAGTGGCAGGCACAGGGAGAGGGAGAAGCAGGGAGCCCCACATGGGGCTCGATCCCAGGGTGACCTGAGCTGAAGGCAGATGCCCAACTGACTGAGCCACCCAGGCGCCCCTAGGCTAAGAGATTCAACTCAGAACACTATGCCGAGGCTTTTATGGATACTATTTCATTTAATCACTACAATCTTCTAAACAAGGAAATCTTTTCCCATTTAAAGGATGTGAAGAGGTGCCTGGGTGGCTCAGTCATTAAGCGTCGGGTCATGATCCCAGGATCCTGGGATCAAGCCCCGCATTGGACTCCCTGCTCAGTGGGAAGCCTGCTTCTCCCTCTCCCACTCCCCCTGTTTGTGTTCCTGCTCTCGCTGTCTCTCTGTCAAATAAATAATTCTAAATAAATGAATGAATAAATAAATAAATAAATAAATGATGTGAAAACTGAGGCACAGGGAGGCTAAAGTAACTTGCCCAAAGGTATTTTGTTATATCACTTGGACAAGGAACTCGTTCAAAATTATTCACACTCTCCAAAAATCTGAAGCAGCACTTTACGAAGAGACACAAATGGCCAAAAAGAATATGAAAAGATATTCAGCATCATTAGTCATCAGGGAAATGCAAATTAAAACCACAATCACATACCTTTAAACACCTATTTAAAGAGAAACACAATTACACAAACACAGAGGACACAAACTCTGATAACAGCAAGTATTGACAAGATAGTGGGGATACAAAATGGAACAGACACTTTAGAAAAGAGTTTGGCGGGCGCCTGGGTGGTTAAGCGACTGCCTTCGGCTCAGGTCATGATCCTGGAGTCTCAGGATCAAGGCCCGCATCAGGCTCCCTGCTCAGTGGGGAGCCTGCTTCTCCCTCTGACCCTCCCCCCCGCGCCCGTGCTCTCTCTCTCAAATAAATAAAATCTTTAAAAAAAAAAAGAAAAGAGTTTGGCAATTCCTACTTCACTCCAAATAAAACTTGGAATCTTTACGATTGTTTGGGAAGCCCTTCATTCAGCCTCCCATCACCTCTGACCTCCTTCCCCCATCAACACTTGGCTCCAGCTACATAGCTTTTCTTAAAGCCTGAAATGCTCCTCTTGAGACATCAACTTGCAAACTCCCTCACTACTTCAAATCTGCTCAAGTGTCATTCTCTCCAAGAGATTTATCATGACTGTCCTAATTAACATTACACCCACTCAGCCTCTGCATTTCCTTGCCCCATTCTTTTTACTTCTTCCCATTGCATTCATCACCTTCTAACATACTATATAACTTACTTTCTCATTTTACTTGCTCTCTTTCTCCCCTCAACTCTTCAATCAGTGTAAACTCCAGGATCTTTGTTTTGTTCCCTGATACACACTGAGCATGTAGCAGGCACTCATATTCCTTGTATAAATGAATGAATGCCGTTTTTATCAGAACAAAATAAATTCTTAATACTACTGCACCCTACAGATATTCTTTCTAAAAGCCCTTATAATGTGGAATTTTAAAAATTCCCAGCTTAACAAGTAATTAAGTGTTGACAACCCAATTAATTAAGAGACGGTAGAGACTGAAAACACTTCTTTATCGGAAGGCAGAGGAAGTTTCTGAGAGACAATTATGAACTTTCTGGCCTCACAGTGACACGGATAGAAGGGCTGCCCCAGCTACCCATCATGTAGCTATAGAACACTTGCCTACAATCACTGGAACCAGTTTTGGTTGTAGACAGTTTTACACAATTTCCCAGTCAACTTTAAAAAGCTGACCTCCAATATCTGCCTTCTTTAACGCAAACGGCAAAATCCAATTCTACACTGGGTCATTTATAGTCTTTATAAAAGAAAGGAGTTCCCAGCATGTTTCACGGAAACCCTGGAGTCTTGGCAAAGGACTAGGCTCTTTTCCCTACCATCCAACCCCGAAGAATGGGTGCTTGGTTCAGCCCGTCCACCTCCCCAGCGGCTCCCTGACAGCTCGAGGCCCTTCCTCACCGGGATCCTGCAGTCAATAATCAAGTGATTATTAGAGTTACAACAGGTCAGGGCAAATAGCCAGCCGAGCACTGAAGCAGCCAGAGTCCAAGAACGTCACTGCGGCCGCAAGCACCGTATATACCCCGGATCCCGCCCTGCCACCCCAGCACGGCCGGGTCCCCCCGGCTGACACCCACCTCCAGCCAGAAAGGAGCGCAGCCAGTAGAAGTCCCGACGGGCGGTGGGCCCTCCGGCTCCTGCCGCCTGCGGCATCGCGGGAGGGGGGTCGGCCGCTGCCAAGGCCGCCGCTGCCGCCATCAGGACCAGTGCCGCGTCGGGAACTCTGGTCGCCAATTTACCAGCCACGGGCTGGGGCCATGGCCACAGCGGGCGGTGACAGAGCACCGACCGCCGCGCGGGCGGGACGGAATAACACCCGGCGGCGCGGCGCAGGCTGATGGCGTAGCCAGGGGGCGGGGCCTGGGCCCGGGTCCCAGGTGGGAGTCGCCCGCGCTCGCCACCTACCCCACCCAGCGTCACCCCACGACCTACTCCCGGCCTCGTTTTCCAGGCCTCTTCTGTTCTAACGGAGGACAGCGTGGCCCCGAGGGAGGTCCCACCAAAATCCCACCACCTCAGAGAGCTCTTCCCCGCCCATTGACTTGTAACTGCCCATCGGGCTGTCTTCTGAACTACGTCAGATGAAGCCTTTCCAGAACCAAGCTTTGGTTCCGCTCTGCTCTTTCCAGGAACCTCTGAAATTGCACCATCTCCCACCAAATCAGTTCTGCCTTCACAGAGCTTCTCACTGAACCTCGGTTTCTGCCCTTCCTAACCACCTATTAAGCTTCCACTCCACCCCATCACCTCTGTCAAAGAAATGTTGCTAAAGCAGATTGTTCTTTCTTTGGGGCCCTACAAATTACACAAATACTTTTGCCTTGCCAGGCCTTTCTGAATCTGTGCCTTGTGCTTAGCTCTCAAATCCCACCGAGCTCTACTCCCCACTCCAGTCTCAGCACTAAACTCTTAGAAGCTCCCCAGTTCCTTCTCCCTTCCCCCATTGTATTCCAAGACTCTATTACTTAACTACTCTTTAGGAGCACAATTCTCTTACTGTGAGCCCCTCATCACTTCCATGCTGGGCAAAATCATTCCTATTCTTTATAACCAAAGTTGTTCTGAACTTGTATCGTCTCTTTCAGAAACTATCTTTTATGATTTCCTCAATACTTATTCCATCCTTTCCTATTACTGGCACTGGTCTCTTCCTTCTCTTTCTGTGGATATGCTTCTGCAAGGTGTTTCTAGCCTCATGTAGTCTCTAATGATGAGTCCAGATTTAAATTTTATCTTTCCCCATGTTCCCAATTTTTTATTTCCACTGGAAAATACAGACCCATATAATAGTATCATTATTTATATTTTACATGTCTAATGACAGGAATCAAAAGCTCCCCAGAATAGAATGATTGTACAACATTGTAAATGTAACTAAAGGTACCACTAAATTGTACAATTAAAAATGGTTAAAATTCGGGGCGCCTGGGTGGCTCAGTCGTTAAGCGTCTGCCTTCGGCTCAGGTCATGATCCCAGGGTCCTGGGATCGAGTCCCACATCGGGCTCCCTGCTCCGCAGGAAGCCTGCTTCTCCCTCTCCCACTCCCCCTGCTTATGTTCCCTCTCTCGCTGTGTCTCTGTCAAATAAATAAATAAAATCTTCAAAAAAAATTTTTTTTTCAAAGAAATCTAAAAAACACAACAAATGAACAAATAAACAGATTCTTAAATACAGAGAAGAAACTGGTGGTTGCCAGAGAGTAGGTGGGTTGGGGGGGATGGTCAAAATAGATGAAGGGGATTAAGAGGTGGAAACTTCCAGTTATAAAATAGGGAAGTCACAGAGATGAAAAGTACGGTATAGAGAAAATAGTCAATAATATTGTATAATGTTGTATGGTGACTACACTTATCATGATAAGCATTGAATAATGTATAGAATTGTCGAATCACTGTGTTGTACACCTAAAACTAATATAACATTGTATGTCAATTATACTTCAATAATAAATTTTAAACTAATGATAAAGAATAAAATTTCCAGGGGCACCTGGGTTGGCGCAGTCAGAAGAGCATGCAACTCTTGATCTCGGGGCTGTGAGTTCGAGCTCCACATTGGGCATAGAGCTTACTCTTTTCTTTTTTAAATTTTTTTTTAAAGATTTTATTGATTTATTTGACAGAGAGAGACACAGCAAGAGAGGGAACACAAGCCCAGGGAGTGGGAGAGGGAGAAGCAGGCTTCCCACGGAGCAGGGAGCCCGATGTGGGGCTCGGTCCCAGGACCCTGGGATCATGACCTGAGCCAAAGGCAGACACTTAACAACTGAGCCACCCAGGCACCCTGCATAGAGCTTACTTAAAAAACAATTAATTAAATAAATAAACAAAAGAAAATAAGATTAGCACTCACTCCACCATTTCTACCAAAATTCTTTTCTCTGCTTTAATTTAAATATTTTCCATAGCACTTCTTGCCTTTACATAAATATATGATATACAAGATTCATATTATATATAAAATGTTCCTATTATCAGTTTCCCTCCCCTAGAACGTAAGTTCGGAGTGCCTGGGTAGCTCAATCAGTTAAGTGTCTGCCTTTAGCTCAGGTCATGATCCCAGGGTCCTCGGATCAAGCTCTGCAATAGGCTCCCTGCTTGGGCGGAGCCTGCTTCTCCCGCTGCTCCACCTGCTTGTGGGCTCGCTCTCTCTCTGTCTCTCTGTGAAATAAATAAATAAAATATTTTTTAAAAAAAGATTCCTAAAAAAAAAAAAATAGAATGTAAGTTCCATGAGGATAAGAATTGTTTCATTGATTGTTTCTTTTTTTTTTTATTTTAAAGATTTTATTTATTTATTTGAGAGAGAATGAGAGAGAGCACATGAGATGGGGGAGGGTCAGAGGGAGAAGCAGGCTCCCCGCCAAGGAGGGAGCCCGATGCGGGACTCGATCCCGGGACTCCAGGATCATGACCTGAGCCGAAGGCAGTCGCTTAACCAACTGAGCCACCCAGGCGCCTCTCATTGATTGTTTCTGTTTCATTGATTGGATATGTCATTTGATACTGAAGAGATGATTAAACGATGGTGGATCTACTTAAATACCAATCTTTTCTGTTTTTTAAAAGATTTTATTTTTATGTTAACTAACTACAATTTACATTAAAAATTTGAAAAAAAGAAGATTTTGTTTTTAAGTAATCTCCACACCCATCATGGGGCTCCAATTCACAACTCCGAGATCAAGAGTCACATGCTCTACGGATTGAGCCACCCACATGTACCAAAGATCAATCTTCTCTATCTCTGCCTTTCACTTTTAGGGTATCTAGCAACCAGTAACCAGAGGCTAGGAAAATAGAGAAAAATCAATTCACTTCCTCAAAGAATGTACCATTTCGTGGGATGAATGTGAGCCTAACAGTAAAATAAATATAATACAAATAAAAGTGGGGGTACAGGAGAAAGATCATATTTGTTAGCAGTCATCAGGAAGGAGGTAATTGAACTGTCCTTTGACATGGACCAAGGCAAACTCACATACATATCCATACACACATAGAAGGACACTCAATCTGTTCAAGAAGCAAAGAATAGTCCAGTTTGCCTATCTCAAGATCCTTGACCCATCTCCATGACTCCCCAACACTTGCATGGCAGACCATTGACCAATAACGTTAGAGAAGTAGGTCAAGGTTATATCATGAACAGGTTTCATCTTTGGTTAAATAGTTTAGACTTAGTTCAATGGATAATAAGAAGCTGATGACAGCTATGTTTTAGAAAAGTTGATCTGGAAGAGATGAATAGAATGTTTAGGAAAGCAGATACTGAGAGATCTTTAATAAGGAAGACAGTCAGGAAGGTTTTGCAATAATCCAGGCAAGAGGGTGGTGGCAGCATGAAAACATAGTGACCTAAAAGGAAATGGATGGGGCACTTGGCTGGCTCAGTCAGAAGAGTATGGGACTCTTGGGCTTGGGGTTGTGAGTTTGAGCCCCTCATTGGGTGTAGACATTCCTTAAATAGATAAAACTTTAAACAAAATAAGAATAAAAAGAAATGGATGAAGGAAAAGTCAAAGCTGCAGCAGGGGCACCTGGGTGGCTCAGTCATTAAGCATCTGCCTTCGGCTCAGTTCATGATCCCAGGGTCCTGGGATCGAGCCCTACATCAGGCTCCCTGTTTGGCGGGAAGCCTGCTTCTCCCTCTCCCACTCCCCCTGCTTGTGTTCCCTCTTTTGATGTCTCTCTCTCTCTGTTAAATAAATAAATAAAATGGCTGAAAGAAATTTAAAAAGTTGCTGCAAACTTTTTTGCTAGAGTGATTAATGGACTTGATGGTATCATCAACAGAATAGAGAAGACAGAAAGAGGGAGTAGTTTAAGGCACAGAAAGGGGTTAGAAATGTTAGTACAAACAGTAAAGATGAAAAACAAAAACAATAGCAACAAAAAGCCAAAATAATTTTTAAATAAACACTGTATGGGAGTACTTGGGTGGCAAAGTTGGCTAAGCAGTCCATGCTTGATTTCAACTCAGCTCGTGATCTCCAGGGTTATGGGATCAACAGGCAGGCTGTTGCAGGCTGAGGCAGGCTCCATGCTAAGTGCAGGGTGTACTTGGGATTCTCGCCCTTTCCCTCTCCCTCCTCCTCTGCCCTTCCATCGCTGGCATGTACCCTCTCTCTCTCTAAAATAAATAGATAAAATCTTAAAAAAAAAAAACCCAAAACTGTAAAGATGATGAAAACATGCAAAGTGCCAAAGAACAAAGTTTGTTTTGTTTTTAAGTAAGCTCTACCCTCAAAGAGGGGCTTGAACTCGACTCTGAAATCGAGTAGCATGCTTTACTGACTGAGCCAGCCAGATGTCCCTTGCAAAGGACAAAGATTTGGCAAAGCTTTTTTTTTTTTTTAAGATTTTATTTATTTATTTTTGTGGGGGAGAGAGCACATGAGAGGGGAGAAGGGGCAGAGGAAGAAGGAGACTCCTTGCTGAGCAGGAAGCCTGATGCAGGACTCGGGATCATGACCTGAGCCAAAGACAGACACTTAACCGACTGAGCCATCCAAGCACCCCAGTGCTTTTTTTTTTTAATATGGACTATATATGAATGCCATATAGATCATATATAACAATAACTACCTAAAAGGCCTTCTTCGTGGGGTGCCTGGGTGGCTCTGTTTGTTAAGCTTCCAACTCTTGATTTCTACTCAGGTCATGATCTCAGGGTCCTGAGATCAAGCCATGCCTAGGGCTCTGTGTTGGGCATGGGGCCTGCTTAAGATTCTCTTTCTCTCTCTCCCTCTGCCTCTCCCCACCTGCCTGCACTCAATCTCCCTCTCTCTCTAAAAAAAAAATAAAAAATAAAAAGCCTTCTTTGAAAACGTCCCTATCCCCACATGTACCCCCACATTTCGTGAAACATGGAGGAATCAGTGTGCCATTTTAAGATGATTCATTTATTTATTAGAGAGAAACAGAGAAAGAGTGGGGGTGAGAGGGGATTGTGGCCTGCAGCAGGAGAAGGACAGAAGCAGCCTCCCTGCTGAACACAGAGCCTAACAGGGGGCTCAATCTCAGGACCCTAAGATCATGACCCAAGCCAAAATCAATTAACCAACTGAGCCACCCAGGCACCCCTCAGTGTGCCATTTTAATAAACATTGTCATGGATCTTAGCTATCTTCAAGTCTTCTATTAAGTAGTATTTTAGACCACAGATTATTAACCTTTACTTACTTATATTTATCAGGAATAAGCATCATAGGGACGGGTCGGGGTGGCTCAATCAGTAAAGGTCTGCCTTCAGCTCAGATCATGATCCCAGGGGCCTAGGATCAATTCCTGCATCGGGCTCCCTGCTCAGTGGGGAGTCTGCTTCTCCCTTTTTCTCTACTTCTGCCTGTCCCCCTGCTCATGTTCTCTTGCTTTCTCTCTCTCTCTCTGCCAATAAATTAACAAAATCTTTAAAAAAAAAAAGGAATAAGCATTATATATCACAGATGCCTCATTAATTGCAATAATTTTGAAGTTATAGATAACTTACCCTATACATAACATAAGATCTTTGCTCCTTTAGTATAGAATTTATCTATATACAAAATTTAAAATATTTTATTTTATTACTTTTTAAGTTTTATTTATTTAAGTCATCTCTACACCCCATGTGGGGCTTAAACTCATGACCCTAACATCAAAAGTCGCATGCTCCTCTGACTTAGCCAGATGCTATGCAACTTCACATGAAATTGAACATCTGCATTTTCTTTTATATACATACAAAGTGTGGTATTTTAGGGGCACCTGGGTGGTTCAGTCAATTAAGCGTCTGACTCTTGATTTCAGCTCTGGTCATGATCTTGGGGTTGTGAGATTAAGCCCTGTGTCGGCTCTGAGCTGGGTGTGGAGCCTGCTTAAGATTCTCTCTCTCCCTCTCCTGCCCCTCTCAGCTCTCACTCTCACTCTTTCTCTCTCTCTCTGTAAAAAAATAAATAAATAGGGACACCTGTGTGGCTTAGTCGGTTAAGCACCCGCCTTCAGCTCAGGTCATGATCCCAGGGTTCGGGGATGGAGCCCCATGTGGGCTTCCCTGCTCAGTGGGGAGTCTGCTTCTCCTTCTCCCTCTGCCTGTTACTCCCCCTGTTTGTGCTATCTCTGTCTCTCTCAAATAAATAAATATATAAAATCTTAAATAAAAAAAGAAATAACATGAGAGAAACATAATTCTTACTATTTTCAACTCTAGAAATAAATATATATTCTGAATTTATGATACCAGATTTCCATGGCTAAGATGCAATAGGCAGTTGAGAAGTTTGCGGACATAAGGTAAAGGTAAATAAGGAAAACAGGAATTTTAGGAAATTGCCTCAGATTTCACTTTTATTTTGGCTTAAGACATCCTGTATTTAAAAAATGAAAACTGAGGGGCGCCTGGGTGGCTCAGTCGTTGGGCGTCTGCCTTCGGCTCAGGTCATGATCCGGGGTCCTGGGATCCAGCCCCGCATCGGGCTCCCTGCTCAGTGGGAGGCCTGCTTCTCCCTCTCCCACTCCCCCTGCTTGTGTTCCCTCTCTCGCTGTCTCTCTCTCTGTCAAATAAATAAATAAAATCTTTTAAAAAAAATGAAAACTGACATTTTCTAGGTCAAGTCTTTTACTAGAACCCATCAAATCTGCACATCAATTTTTTCAATTAGAGTATAGTTGTTGAACATTAATTTCTAACAACACAGCAGAGTAAGAAAGAACAAAAGTATTGAATGCTTGCTTCTCTACTTAATAGATAAATGATCGTAAGGACTTAGTAAATATCTGATCTTCAGTTTCTAATCTTTAAAATGTGAGTGACATCCACACCCAATATGATGTGAATATCAAATACGATCATTGAGCCATAGGAGCTCCCACAGGGCTCAGCACATAATAGGTGCTATATTTCTCTCACTTCCTTAGGATGTGCACTCCTAGACCTGCAGAACACATCATTATTCATTCAGTCATTATACATTTACTTTCTACCTACTGTGTTTTAAAGCATTATGTTAGATGACCAAGATATAAAAGTTAATAAGACAAAATTTCTACAAAGTCTTTTGTAAGAGAGCAAGGAGCTACAAAAAAGTGAGTACAATTTGTTGGAATTAGGGGTGTGCATGGAGTACTATAAGGTAGAAAGAAGGGAGAGACCAATTCTATAAGAGGAGTGGGGAAATTAAGAAAGAAAGAGACAAGCTGAGCCTTGAAAAATGAGTAAGAGTTTTCCAGGCAGTTGTAGAAGAAAAAATATTTCATAAGAGGATCTGAATCATCTAATGTTGTTACAATTAGATATAGCAATGAACTAGAAATTGTTTACAGGACTGACCTAATTTATTCTTTCATTCATTCAATAGGTATTTCTTATACAGATGATAGGCATCATAGATACAATAGTAAATAAAAACTTGGTCCATCTTGATCTTGGGGTGGTAAGTTTGAGCACCATGTTGGGTGTAGAGATTACTTAAAAACAAAAGCTTAAGGGGACGCCTGGGTGGCTCAGTCCGTTAAGCGGTTACCTTCTGCTCAGGTCATGATCTCGGGGTCCTGGGATCGAGTCCCGCATTGGGCTCTCTGCTCAGTGGGGAGCCTGCTTCTCCCTCTTCCTCTCCCCCTGCCTGTACTCACTCTCTCTCTCTGACAAATAAATAAATAAAATCTTTTAAAAAATAAAAATAAACAAGACAAAACCAAAACAAACCTAGCCCATGCCCTTCAGGGAACTTATACTCTAGCAGGAAAGACAAATCTTAAATAATCACAGAAATTCATGTCAAATGGAAACTGAGATAAATGCTTTTAAGAGGAGGCTTAATGCATGGTGATTAAGACCGTAAAACAGGAATTTGACCTAAACAAGAAGTTTAGAAAAGGCTACCTTAAAGAAATGTTGCGGGGCGCCTGGGTGGCTCAGTCGTTAAGCATCTGCCTTCGGCTCAGGTCATGATCCCAGGGTCCTGGATCGAGCCCCGCATCGGGCTCCCTGCTCGGCGGGAAGCCTGCTTCTCCCTCTCAAACTCCCCCTGCTTGTGTTCCCTCTCTCGCTGTGTCTCTCTCTGTCAAATAAATAAACAAAATCTTTAAAAAAAAAAAAAAAGAAAGAAAGAAATGTTGCTTGAATCCAGAGGTGAAGGATGATGACTAGGGTTTAGCTGAGGAAGGGAATAAGAAAAAGCATTCTAGAAAAAGGAAACAGAGCCTCTGGTGGGAGAGTTTGGTGGTTTCGAAGTCTGATCACTATCTCAAATGCATTACTGCACTATGTACTTTAAGGGTCAAGAATTCAGATGCCTTCCAGGGATCAGGCAGGTCACTTACAATGATAAATGTGTAAGACGATAGAGGGAGCTGCTAGACGGACGAAGTGTCAAAGTGTTTGTTCAGCTTAAAATGAAACTTGTCTGCAAATGAAATTTACTGGTTTACAAGAACAGAAATATTGGTTTGCAAGCCACTGTGGCTGGAATAGGAAGAACCAGGAGGTTTGTGATATAAGATGAGATACAGAAATAGGCCAAATCTTATAGCCTCTAGCAACCTTGTAGCCACCGTGGAGGTCTTGTCATCATCCTAAAAGCAACATGAAGGGGCACCTGGGTGGCTCAGTTGTTAAGCGTCTGCCTTCGGCTCAGGTCATGATCCCAGCATCCTGGGATGGAGCCCCACATGGGGCTCCCTGCTCCGCGGGAAGCCTGCTTCTCCCTCTCCCACTCCCTCTGCTTGTGTTCCCTCTCTCACTGTGTCTCTGTCAAATAAATAAATAAAACCAAAAAAAAAAAAAAGGCAACATGAAGCCAAAGTGTTAAGCTGTGGTTGACATGGTCAGGTGTACATTTCAAAAAGATCCCTGCCCATGGCTTGGATAATGGAATAGGGACAAAAGTAGTTATGATTAGACTATTGCAAGATGTGGCACTTGGTCTAGAGTAAAGGCCATAGGGATGGAGGGAAATGGACAGATTGGAGAGACACTGAAGTGATAGATAAAATGGGTGAGACTTGGCAATGGATTCAATAAGGGCAATGGGGAGAGGGAGATGTCAAGGATAATTCCTAGATTCCTGTTAACATAAATGTATGGATTCACTGAGGCAGGGAGCACTGAAAGAGGATCAGTTTGTTATTGGTTTAGAGCAAGATGGAAGGACAGAGGGAAGGATGAGTTGCTTGGTTGGAACATATTGAGTTTGCAGAGGCCTTAGAGACATCCAAGTGGAGATATTAAATAGTTGACTATATAAGGAGCAGCTTGGGCTGAAGATATAACTTTAGTAAACAAAATGAGAACCCAGAATTCAGTCGTGGTTAATTGCAACACTTAATGGCTAGCTAGAGAAAGATGGCAAAGGAGACAAAGAAGTAGCTACAGATGTAGAGGGAAAAACAAGAGTTATAGAAGCCAATGGAAAAGAGTGTTTTAAGAATAATATAGTATTGGGTGATGAGTACTGAGTAACATATGGAATTGTTGAAGCACTGAAACTAATATAACACTGCATATTAACTATGCTGGAGTTAAAATTTAAAAATAAATAAATAAAAATAAAGACAAAAAACTTAAGTGATTAGAACGTTGAGAGAGAGAGAGAGAATAATATAGTATTGGAAATATTGAGTTTAGGGACACCTAGCCAGCTCAGGCAGTAGAGCACATGACTCTTGATGTCAGGGTCATGGGTTCAAGCCCCATGTTGGGCGTGGAGCCTATTAAAAAAAAAAAAAGAAAGAAAGTTGAGTTTAAAGGTCTGTGAAGGATTCAAGTTGAAATAATCTGGAACTCAAAAATGGACTCTAAGGGGCTCCTGGGTGGCTCAGTTGGTTAAGCATCTGCCTTCGGCTCAGATCATGATCCCAGGGTCCTGGGATGGAGCCCCACATAGTTCTCCCTGCTCAGCGGGGAGCCTGCTTCTCCCTCTACCTGCTGCGCCCTCTGCTGGTGCTCTCGCTCTGTCAAATAAATAAATAAATAAAATCTTTTTTTAAAAAATGGACTTTAAGTTTAGAGAGATAAACTTGGCGGTTTGCAGCATTCAGGTTACAATTTAAGCCGTACTTATTTAGGGAGCAGAGGTTTTTTTTTTTTTTTAAGATTTTATTTATTTATTTGACAGAGATAGAGACAGTGAGAGAAGGAACACAAGCAGGGGGAGTGCGAGAGGGAGAAGCAGGCTTCCCGCTGGGCGTGGAGCCCGATGCGGGGCTCGATCCCAGGACCCTGGGATCATGACCTGAGCCGAAGGCAGATGCTTAAGGACTGAGCCACCCAGGCGCCCCGGGAGCAGAGTTTTAATGTGTAAAGATAGTACTCGTACTCCATCACATTAGCAATTACTATTCACACACTTAAGCAATAGTAACACTGACGGATTTACTTACTGTTTTTCCTCCCAGAAGATAAAAACACTTTGGACAATTATCTAATTGCTTCTGTCAGTCAATATTTGGCCTGTCAGCAATATTTATTATTATTAATACAGTATTACAGTATGAAGTCCTATACAAAGATAAGATCCAAAAGAAATAGAAGATAACAATCTTATCCTGAAGATAAGGGGGAATATATGGGAAAGAGACCTACAGGGCCCCTGCTTTGTGTGGGCCTGTTGTAGGTGCTTTACACTTATTGTCATGTTTAAGGTATTGTGACACCATGAAGCTTATCACGAAATTAGTCTTGGGGTACCTGGGTAGCTTCGGTCAGTTAGGCATCCGACTCCTTATTTTGGCTCAGATCATGATTTCGGGGTTGTGGGATCGAGCCCACCATCAGGCTCTGTGCTCAGAGCAGAGTCTGCTTGTCCCTCTCCCTCTGTTCCTCCCCCAGTTCACTCTCTCTCTTTCTCTCTCAAATAAGTAAATGAATAAAATCTTAAAAAAAAAAAAGAAATTAGTCTCAGTTGTGCAAACATAGAATTGCTGGATTGCAGCCATAGAGTTTAGATCGAACCTCAGAGAGGTATTTAACAACAACAACAACAACAATTTTAACATTTAGTTATTTATTTTAGGGAGAAAGAGAGAGGGCATGCATGTGGGGTGGGGAGGGGCAGAGGGAGAGAATCTTCAAGCCGACTCCCCACTGAGCCCAGAGCCCTACGCGGGGCTCAATCTCATGACCCATGAGATCATAACCTGAGATGAAACCAAAAGTCAGATGCTCAACCTATTGAGCCATCCAGGTGCCCCAACAAAAATTTCTTGAGCCATTTGGTGTCCTCTATGAGCCAGGTACTGAGCTAAGCACAGGGAATCAGATAAGCCCCTTGCGGGGCATATGGCTTAGCAAATGGAGTGGAGTGTGTGAGAGGTGCTATGACAGAGATGTGGAAATGCTGCAGAAGCAGTATGGAAGGAGCTGTGGCTCTCCTAATTCTGCCTGGGTTGTTTCGGGAGGCTTCATAGACAAAGAGCTCTGGGAGCTGGGCTCTGAGGGAGGAGGAGAAGTTTGCCAGATTGACAAGAATAAGAGTAATAAAGAGGAAGGAGAGACAGAACAGGAGGGAAGACATTCCAGGCAGAACTGTATCTGTTCCAACCTTCCATCCCTTCTATTCACAAAGCCAGAGAAAATGTATTTGTTAGGAGAGACTCACCCAGTAATTAAGATAGCTTTGAATTCTCACTAGGGAGGAAGAAAATGTCCAGAAATAGTTCAGGCAGTTGCTTTTATTTTATTTCATTTTTTTAAAGATTTTATTTATTTATCTGAGAGAATGGGAGACAGAGAGCATGAGAGGGGAAGGGTCAGAGGGAGAAGCAGACCCCCTGCTGAGCAGGGAGCCCGATGTGGGACTCGATCCTGGGACTCCAGGACCATGACCTGAGCTGAAGGCAGTTGCTTAACCAACTGAGCCACCCAGCGCCCTCAGGTAGTTGCTTTTAAAGTGCCCAACAGGGGCGCCTGGGTGGCTCAGTCGGTTAAGCGTCTGCCTTCAGCTCAAGTCATGAACCCAGGATCCTGGGATCCACAGGTCAGGCTCCCTGCTCAGCTGGAAGCCGGCTTCTCCCTCTCCCTCTGCCCCTCCTCTCTGCTCAGGCTCTCGCTTTTGCCCTCTTTCAAATAAATAAATAAAAATCTTAAAAAAAAAAAAACTGCCTAATAAGTGGAGGACACCACATGTGACACAGAGAAACATTTGCATGGAACAGGCCCCAGGATGCTTCAGGTAAAAATGAAAGGAAAATAGATCAGGAATATTGCCCATGGCTTCCGAGGTGAGAGATTAGGGGCTGGAGTTACAAAGCAAAATATTCTGGGCTGGATTCAGCTTTGGAAGTCTTCTGCTGGATCAGAATCCTAAAGTACTTGCAGTGCTGAGAGAACTCTGAAGAAGAGAGAGAAGATGGTGACAGCATTTTGGCTGGACATGTAAGACAAGAACCAGGATGGCCTACACGTGTCACAGAATTCCAGGATGGAGGCATGTCAAAAGTAATGGTGGGGGGAAGGAGCATGAAGCTGTGCTGGGAATGTGACTTTGGGAGAGTGGGTCAGCAGGCTCGGGAATAAATAGATGTTATAGGAACAAGAAACAGCAAGGAATAGAATTTGTCATGGGGAGAAATGGCGCTGAAGTTAGATGGGAGAGCAAGATCAGGTAAAGGGGTGACCTGGGCATGCTAAATATAAAGACCTCAAGAATGCAGAGAAGATGGAGCATTGAAGAAGAGACTGAGGATGCTAGAAAGAAGGGCCCTTGAAATAGTAAAAACAGCTTAAAGTAGCATGGACACTATGGGCTCCAGAGCAAAAGTTACAGAGTAGCCATATAACAGAAGAAACTTCAGCAAAGGAAGGAAATACTACTGCTGAAGAAGGGTGGGAAAGGTAAGTAAGAAAATCTATTGCTTGGGGCACCTGGGTGGCTCAGTTGGTTGCGCTTCTGCCTTTGGCTCCCGTCATGATCCTGGGGTCCTGGGATCAAGCCCTGCAATGAGCTCCCTGTTACAGGCTCCCTGCTCCGTGGGGAGCCTGCTTCTCCCTCTCCCTCTGCTACTTCCCCTGCTTGTGCTCTCTTATGCTGTCAAATAAATAAATAAAATCTAAAAATTAAAAAAAAAGAAATCTATTGCTTGAGGGTCCCACTTGACAGCTTTGGCTATGAGCAGCTTTGGTGGTGAGGAAAATGAAGGCTTAGAACACGTCCCATGGCAGAAAGAGGCTAAAAATCTCCCCAAACAGGGAGTACTGAGGAGCAATAAAGACTTCAGGCAGATTTAGGTCTTAAGATACTGAAGCTGGCTAAGGCTCTAAGAGAATTCTGCTGCTTGCAAGCAGTAGAGAAAATGGATGATGGGAATATAGAGGTCAAGGGAGGGTGCTTCCAAGTTGAGTTTGGGAGAGGTTAAGAGAACAATTGAATTAGTGGATTGAAAAGGTAACCCATGACATTGCTGGACAAGGCATAAAAGGAGAAAATGGCCTAATCTTGTCCTAAGTAGGGAAGGAGCTTGCACCACAACAGGCTCACTTTGACCACATTCAGATAGCTCTCCATTGGAAGTTTGGTCCTTTTGGAAGTTGTCTATAATATAAAAGATCTTGTTTCATCTTCATATGTCTTCATGCTTTACAATTACTGTGAAGACATGCCAATCCTACTTTCTTTCAAAACAATTCTGGAAATACCAGTATTTTTGTTTTTTGTTTTTTTTCCTTCAGAATACCAATTTTATTTCCTTTCTTCCACCTTCTTCACTGAAATGTCTTTTGGTTTGTACCTACCATGTGTTGTACGGACCCTGTGTATTCTTGACAATCTTTGAATTCAATTTAGAAACTTGAGAGAGAAAAAGGTTGTAGGTCTGTGTCTGCCATTAAATGAACCAATAAATGCCCTAAATTCCTGCAAACTTGCTCAGTGCAAATTCTCCAGTAATTCCCTTGAGTCTTTTCTACTCTAAGTTTTTCTTGCTCTCTTGAACTTCTGGCAGAATTGACAGCATAAATGTTTTTCAATTTTTTTTTTTTAAGATTTAATTATTTGAGAGAGAGAGAGAGCACAAACAAGCTAGTGAGCATGAGCAGGAAGAGGGAGAGGAAGAGAGAGAATCCCCTCTGGTGACCATCAGTTTGTTCTCTATAGTTAAGAGTCTGTTTCTTGGTTTCTCTCTCTCTCTCTTTTTTTTTTAATTTTGCTCATTTATTTTGTTTCTTAAATTCCACATATGAGTGAAATTGTATGGTATTTGTCTTTCTCTGACTGACTTATTTCACTTAGCATTATACTCTCTAGATCCAACCATATTGCAAATGGCAAGATTTCATTCTTTATCATGGCTGAATAATATTCCAGTGTGTGTGTGTGTGTGTGTGTGTGTGTATCATATCTTCTTTATCCATTCCTTTTTTTTTTAAAGATTTTATTTATTTATTTTGAGAGAGAGAATGAGAGAGAGAGCACATGAGAGGGGGGAGGGTCAGAGGGAGAAGCAGACTCCCTGCCGAGCAGGGAGCCCAATGCGGGACTCGATCCCGGGACTCCAGGATCATGACCTGAGCCGAAGGCAGTCGCTTAACCAACTGAGCCACCCAGGCGCCCTATCCATTCTTTTTTTAATTTTTTAAAAGATTTTATTTATTTATTTGAGAGAGAAAGAGAGAGTGCACATGAGCAGGGGGAGGGGCAGAGGGAGAGGGAGAAGCAGACTCCCCACTGAGCATGAAGCCCCAAGGCAGGACTTGTCTCAGAACCCTGGGATCATGACCTGAGCTGAAGACAGACACTTAACCAACCCGAGCCACCCAGGCACCCCTTCTTTATCCATTCTTCTATCAATGGATGCTTAGGCCTTTTCCATAATTTGCCTATTGTAAATAATGCAGTAAACATAGGGGTGCATGTATCTTTACAAATTAGTGTTTTCATATTCTTTGGGTAAATATCCAGTAGTAGGGGCACCTGGGTGGCTCAGTTGGTTAAGCGACTGCCTTTGGCTCAGGTCATGATCCTGAAGTCCTGGGATCGAGTCCCATGTCGGGCTCCCTGCTCAGCAGGGAGTCTGCCTCTCTCTCTGACCCTCCCCCCTCTCATGCTCTCTATCTCATTCTCTCTCTCAAATAAATAAATAAAATCTTAAAAAAAAAATATCCAGTAGTAGAATTACTGGATCATATGGTAATTCTATTTTTAATTTTTTGAGGAAACTCCATACTGTTTTTCTCAGTGGCTATACCAGATTGCCTTCCCACCAACAGCGTAAGAGGGTTCCTTTTTCTCCACATCCTCGTCAGCACTGGTTTCTTGTGTTTTTTTATTTGAGCCATTCTGACAGATGTGAGGTGATATCTCATTGTGGTTTTGATTTTCATTTCCCTAATGTTGACTGATGTTGAACATGTTTTCATGTGTCTATTGGCTATCTGTGTATCTTCTTTGGAGAAATGTATGTTCATATCTTCTGCCCATATTTTCACTATTATTTGTTTTTTGGGGGGGGGTTGAGTTGTATCAGTTCTTTATATATTTTGGATACTAACCCTTTATTGGATACGTCATTTGCAAATATCTTCTCCCAGTTAGTAGGTAGTCTTTTAGTTTAGTTGATTTTTTTAAAATTATTTTTATTTTTATTTATTTATTTTTTTAAGCAGGCTCCATGCCCAGTATGAGGCTTGAACTACGACCCTGAGATCAAGAGTCACATGCTTGGGTGCCTGGGTGGCTCAGCCGGTTAAGCGTCTGCCTTCGGCTGGAGTCGTGATCCCAGGGTCCTGGGATCGAGCCCCACGTCGGGCTCCCTGGTTGGCGGGGAGTCTGCTCCTCCTTCTTCCCCTGCCCCTTCCCCAGCTTGTGCTCTCTCTCGCTCACTCTCTCTCTCAAATAAATGGGTAAAATTTAAAAAAAACAAGAGTCACATGCTTTACCAACTGAGCCAGCCTGGGTGGCTCAGTTGGTTAAGCATCTGCCTTCAGCTCAAGTCATGATCTCAGGGCTCCCTGCTCAACAGGGAGTCTGCTTATCCCTCTCCCTCTGATGCTCCCCCTGCTTGTGCTCTCTCTCTCTCTTTCTCTGTGTGTCAAATAAATTAAAAAAAACTTTAAAAATAAATAAAAAAGAACAAAGAACAAAGGTGAAAAGATTATCATGAAATAACAATATCCTGGCATTTGTCAATTAACTGAAATGATTAATTTAAAAAGTATTGAAATCGGAAAATCACACAAAGATGTAGAAAAATGTCCATGGTGGGACACTTGTGTGGCTCCGACGGTTAAATGTCTGCCTTCGGCTCTGGCTCTGGTCATGATCCCACGGTCCTGGGATTGAGCCCCTCACTGGGGGGGGGGGGGGTCCTTGCTCAGCAGGGAGTCTGCTTCTCCCTCTGCCCGCCACTCCCCACTGCTTGTGCTCTCTCTCTCTCTCTCTCTCTGAAGAGACAGTATTGCCAAATTTAAAAATTTTTGCCAATCGAGATTATATTCTTTAGGAAAGAAACTGTGAGAGTGCGTGTGTGTGTGCATGTGTGTATGTGTATGGGTGTGTGTATTTGAGGAGAGTATATATTTTTTTTCCTAGGGCACTGCCTAAGGTAAATTAGTAAGCAGGTAAGATGAAATTAGTTATATCTTGGGGCACCTGGGTGGCTCAATCAGTGTGGCTCAATCAGACCTTCGGCACAGGTCATGATCCCAGAGTCCTGGGATCACTTTCTTTTCTTCTTGGGTAGACAATGTTATTGACTAGTTCCTTATGAGTTGATCAACCTTTTAGTTTCTGTTAAAAACATCAGACCCCTTTTCTGATAGGTTCAGATGGACCTGGTGATGTTTGGTGAGATGTTTAAGACACAGATACCAATGTGGATGTAAATATCATGTACATGTGGAGGTGCCTGGTGGCTCAGTTGGTCGTGTCTGACTCTTGATCTCAGCTCAGGTCTTGATCTCATGATCGTGAGTTCAAGCCCCGTGTTGGGTAAATAAATAAAAAAATAATAAATACGATCTGCATGCTGATGACTCTCAAATTTGTTTTTCCAAATGAAACCTCTTTTCTGAATTCAAAATTGTCCCAGACTTGGCCAGTGGGAGCGATCTATACTTTTTTTTGACATATAGAGTTTCCAATGTTATACTGTTGTGAAACGCAGTGAAATGGTTGTGTTGCCATAAACACAATCTCACCCATAGGGCCTTTGCACTTGATTTTTCCTACACATAAAATCTCCTCCAGCTCCCTCCCTTATCTTTTTCAGAGCTACTCAACGAACTCATTGCTGTATTTAAAATTGCAGCTTTAGGGGTATGATCCCAGGGTCCTGGGATGGAGTCCCAAGTCTGCTGCTCCCTCTGCCTCTCTCCAACCTGCACCTCCCACCCGACCCTCTGCTCTCTCTCGCAAATAAATAAATAATCTTTAAAATTGCAACTTTCCCCAGCACTCCCTGTCCCCTTCCCTGCTTTTCCTCTCTTCCCTCTAACCATCACCATCTGACACACTATATATATTCTGCTTATTTACCTTCTTTATTTTAGGCCCTACCCACCACTCCATGATGGAATGGAAGCTCCACAAGGGCAGAAGTTTCATTTTGCTATTGCTGTTTTCTCAAAGTTTAGAACTGTGCCTGACACGTAGTATGGATTCAACTAACATTTATATAATGAAGGGAATGAGTGTTACCATGGACATTTTTTTAAAAGATTTTATTTATTTATTTATCAGAGAGAGAGCACAAGCAGGGGGAGTGGCAGGCAGAGGGAGAAGCAGACTCCCCGCTGAGCAAGGAGCCCAATGCAGGACTCCATCCCAGGACCCTGGGATCATGACCAGAGCCAGAGCTGAAGGTAGACATTTAACCAACGGAGCCACCCAGGTGTCCCACCATGGACATTTTTCTACATCTTTGTGTGATTTTCCCATTTCAATGCTTTTTAAAGTTAATCATTTCAGGTAATTGACAAATGCCAGGATATTGCTATTTCATGATAATCTTTTCACCTTTGTTCTTTTTTCTTTATTTTGAAAGATTTTATTTATTTATTTGACACAGAAAGAGAGAGCACAAGCAGGGGGAGCAGCAGAGGGAGAGGGAGAAGCAGACTCCCTGCTGAGCAGGGAGCCCTGAGATCATGACTTGAGCTGAAGGCAGATGCTTAACCGATAGAGCCACCCAGGCACCCCTATTCTTCTTTTTTAGATGTTCTTTCTTTTTGTTTTTTATGGAGATCAAGTTATGAGTCAAACTCTCCCAACATTCGTTTCTTTCTTTCTTTTTTTTTTTAAGATTTTGTTTATTTATTTGACAGAGAGAGACACAGCGAGAGAGGGAACACAAGCAGGGGGAGTGGGAGGGGGAGAAGCAGGCTTCCCACCGAGCAGGGATCCCGATGCGATGCGGGGCTCATACCAGGACCCTGGAATCATGACCTGACCCGAAGGCAGATGCTTAACGACTGAGCCACCCAGGCGCCCCCCCCCCCAACATTCTTTTCATCTAGGTCCTCGGAGATTGTTTCTGACAAGGTATTAATAATTAGGCTTTTGGAAACATTGAGAGAAGTCCATTATTGCAGATAAGATTTATTTCAAATGCCACATGTTTTTACTTTCTGCAACTAAGGTAGTTTGTCTGACTGTAGCCCTGAAAACACTGTAGTGCAGTCATTAGTTTGTTCTGCTTGCCAACCAGGATTTGTGTTCCTTCTGTTTAAGAGGCGAATTTTATTCATCTCTGTATACCTATATCCTAACTTAAGAATAAATTTGAATGAATCAATCCGTGAGAAAGGTTGAAAGTTTAGGAATCTTTCTCTCTCTCTTTTTTTTTTTAAGATTTTATTTATTTATTTGACAGAGAGAGACACAGCGAGAGAAGGAACACAAGCAGGGGGAGTGGGAGAGGGAGAAGCAGGCTTCCTGCGGAGCAGGGATCCCGATGCGGGGCTCGATCCCAGGACCCTGGGACCCTGGGACCATGACCTGAGCCGAAGGCAGACGCTTAATGACTGAGCCACCCAGGCGCCCCAACAGTTTGGGAATCTTTCTCAAAGGAACAATCTGGTTATGCTTATTAAAGCAAGTATACCAAAGAATAAAAATTATGTGCAGAATCGGGTTAGAATGGTGTTGAAGGTAATGAATGATAGGATGAGTCTTTCTCTCCAGCTGAAGTTTTGACGTGGGAGGAACGATAGTTCCATGAACACCATTTTCCTTACATCTGTAAGCCCATGAAAGATCTGGATTCCCTTGTCTGTGTCATGACTGACCGCTGGAAGAAGCAATGGCCGTCCAACATTAGGGAGAAATTCCAAAGCACCACCCAGTCTTAATTTGGCATAATGCCACTGGTTATTCCTTCTAATGTTAAAAACTTACTTCTTCTGGTGCCTTCATTGTTTCATCCATAAAGTGAATATGACCACCCTCCATGTACAAGGGCCAAATAGCCAGCAAAAATGTAATGATGACCTTTTCAGACATCAAGCCTAGAGTCAAGGGAACCCAACCCTCCTCTGGCCTCTCTTTGGTGTTGAGGATAGTTTACCATCATCTGCAACCCAGATATTGCTCAACTGTGTCATCTCTGATCTGGCATTCCCTTGATCTATCTATAAACATTCAATTTAGAAACCCTAAAATTTGTCTCTCAGCCCAAGAGCCCCTCGGGAAAAAAGATAATGACAAGAAACCCTTGACACCTCTCTTCGGGTCCAATACTCCCTTTTGACCTTAAAGAAGAAAAAAAAAGGGTGTTATGAGAGAGGAGGGCGAAGGGGAGGGGTAAGGGTCGAGAGGGGAGTCCAGCTCCAGTTTGGGGAAATCCAGCTCGCATTTTGACTCTAGCTCAGTGGTGCAGGGTCCAGCAAAGGCAGAGCCCCTGCTTCACTCCCTGAGGTCTGTCCTGGGGAGACACTACTGCTCCGGGGGGCTGACCTGGCGGGGAGTGGCAGCGCAATCCGCTCCCGCACCGCTTTGTGCGTGCAGCCGCCAGTCCCTCGGCTCCCGGGTCTGCCCCCTGGGACAACCCCCTGCCCCGCCCCAGTCATGCAACTCTACCTGCCTCTCCTCTGTGGACCTTTGGGAAGCTGCCGCCCACCCCGGGGGCTCGGGCCCTGACCCTGCCAGGCTGCCGGTAGGTGTCCGCCCTGGGCCCGCTCACGCTCCTCGCGCCCGCCGGGGCCCTGGGCTCCCAAGTTGTGGGGACCGGCGCGAGTTGGAAAGTTTGCCCGAGGGCTGGTGCGGGCTTGGAGCCGGGGGCACGCGCTCTGCCCTCCGAGCCAGAGCGGGCCGGTGGTGAGCTGGGGACTGGGCAGAGGGCAGGGGTGAGGGGACCCTCACGCGGAGGCCGGAAGGGGGTGCGAGGGGCGGTACTCGGCTGGGGCTGGGATGAAGGCCAGAGCTGGGCGTCCGCGGGTCCTCCGGGTCCGCAGGGGTGGGCCCGCTCCCCGCGGCGACCCCCTGCCCCGAACCGCTTGGGGAGCTTTTGTTGCGGGTGGTAAACAATGCCCCCGGCCGGAGGACTCGGCCGCCTGCCCCCGAGGCCCAGCTGCGGCGCGGGATGGCGGGGAGCGGAGGCGGGGGCGCCGTGGGCTCGGACCTCGGGCGCCGCTGCAGCCCGGGCTGGGGGAGGGCAAGTGTGCCTTCGGGGATCCCTGAAGGTGCCGGCGACCCATGCGCCTCTTCGGAGAGTTGGAAGTCCGGCGCCTCAAGATGAGAAAGAGGGCAAGTTGCGGGTGGGGAGCCCGTCCTGTCGCATAATCAGGCGCACCCCCAAACAGATTTTCTCCCTCCCCCACGCTTGTGTAGGGGATAGATTCGTTGGGAAACATTTGGCACTTCCCTCCCTGAGCATTTCGGGGAGGGGACTCCAAGGTAGTAGGGGAGTCTGACCCGAGGTGACCCAGAGTCACACAGATCGGGGAAGAAGGGAATTGGGAATAGAATTAGTGTTCTGTCAAAATGGCTTTTTAAAAAACCTCTTAGGAGCGCCACCAGGTCGCCGAGCGCGCTGGCGTTGCCGTCGCGTCAGCCCCACTGGCGGGATCCGGGAACCGGGAGGTGCGCGGAGCTGGGTGCTGCGGACCCGGGGAGGAGCCGGATTCCGGCCCGAGCCTGCGGCCAGGGCCGCCAGCCCTTCACGTGTCGGGGAGGGAAGGGGCTAGATCTCTCTCCCTCTCCCTCTCTCCTCTCTTCCCCTTCCTCCCTCTCACCCAGACGCCCAACTGATTGAGCTGCTGGAAGGGCTGTATGCAGTCCATACAGTTCCACAAAAAGTGGTCAGGAAGTTGCCGGCCGGCTCCAGTAGCCTTTCCACATGAATGGGGAACCCAAATTGCGCATTTCTGACCCAATAAAAATGAATGTATTACCAAGAGAATAAATACTGCTTGAACTAGGAGTCTTTCCCCTGCCCCCAGCTCGTCCTCTTCCCAAATTAACCATTTTGCATCGGTCACTCATGTGCCACTTCGCCCCAGTTCCACTCGCCGGTACCACGTGAGCTGCACAATACATGGTAATGGACAGTTTATGAAGAAATAAAGTGTAAGTGCTTCGAGACTTGAAGCGAGTGAAAGATACGGTGCACAGTCTAGTGTCCGCGGGGTGCGCTGCGCGCCGCACCGGGATGGGTTGAAGGGCGGCGCTGTAGGGCAGCAGCCTCAGGTCGGCCCTGAACCCAAATGTCCTCACTTGCCCTTCTCCTCCCAGCAATATTTAGTAAAATAAATTTATAAAGACGATGGCTTCTTTAGGCCTCAGGATGCCAAACACACACGTATGTATGTATGCATGCATGTATGCATGTATGCAAATATATTTGCTTGTTAACCAGTTAGGGCAAGAGTAATTTAGGGCATATCGGGATTTATGACCACAGTTAAACAAGGGTGGTACACGCAGGTAGGTGCATAGATAAATATTTGGAGGTTAGTCCGTATAGTTTCCAAGAACGAAAAGACTTCAGTACTGTGATTTTGGGTGTGTTTCCTGATTTTAATCGGTTTTAGGTTACACTGGTTAAAATCCTCCCTTGCCTCCCCCCTTAAGAGATCTTGAATAGGTTGGTTGGTAGCCTCTGACAGTGTTTAAAGCCATGTTATGATTTCAGCTAAACTTCAGAATCAAGATACAGGGGAGTTATTGGCACATACTCTCCCTTTTTCTTTGCAAAGATTAGTAGCTGAGATTTACAATCTTCAACCACCATTTAACCATTTTAATGAGAGTTAACTATCGTGTTCAGCTCTGGTTTTCCAGAATTGATGGGTGGGAGGTTTGGGTCGGAGGTTTGGATCACCACTGTTCCTGCTCTTTGTTTCTCTTCCCTCTCCGGTCTTCTTTATCTGGTTTGTCCATCCCCTCCCCCACTCTCTTTGCATCTATCTTTCTTTCCCTGCACACTTAAATTTCTTTTTTCCCCCCTAGGTTTACCTTTATAGTCTTCAGCATTTTGATCCCAGTTGTGTTTTTTTTTACTCAACCTTTATTACCATAAATTTCTTCCTCTTAACTCTGTCTTTTGCTCCCCCTCTCCCCTTTAGACTTTTCTTCCTTAAGCTTTTTACTACTCCCCTTGTATTTTATGTTTTTCTTGTTTTTGGAAGAGTTGTTCTATCTCCATTTTAACTTCTCCCTTCCCTTTTCTGTGGCCCTCTTAGGCCCCCCTTTTTTTTTCTTGCTCTCTGCAGGGCAGCCAGGGGTGTTTTACATATGGAAGGAGCCTTTGACTAAATCTGCTGGTATTCTAGTGAGTTTCCTTGAACAGCCTTTCCTTGTGCGGAGGGCTCTCACACTTCCTGTGGTTGAAGACTATCTAGGAACTGCAAGCAGCCGCCCACCTCCTCTTCCTTTAGATGTAGAACTTAGTTGCTGGATGAAGCTAAGTCAGGTGGTGCCTTTTTAAAAGAAATGTTTTACATCTTCTATTTCTCAGTCAAGGGCAACAGGCTTTAAATTCTAAGCAGCTGAATGGAGTGACCATGAAATCAGAACCTCTTTTGCCTCTAGCCCTACAGATGAATTCACTCACCACTTTTTTGGCCACTGCTGGTAGTGGGAAGGGTTGCAATATAATTTTAAATTGACATGCGGGCTGTATGGTTACATCAGTTCAGCCACTTCCTACCCAGGGGACTTTGGGAGATCCAGAAGGAGGGATGTAGATGGGAGAGGATTTTCTGACGAGGTGCTGTCAACATCGTCCTTTATAGACAACTGATACAGTTTCGGAAGTAAGCTTTTTATTTTCTAGGCAAAGGGATTACTTCATTAATTACAAAAAAGGCCCTCTGTAGGGAAAGGTTGAATACTTAGTAAGCTCAAATAATAGTGACGAAAATACCTGACCCTATTTGTTGACCAGTTTGGTTAGGTAAGTTTAAGTTACTTGTGAATAATTAGCAGATCCTTACACAGGCAGTGTTTATCATATTCACCTTGGGGCCTACTCCTGCCACTTCTTTATATTCTCTACTTTAGGCTGGCATCATGTCTTTTCATGTTTCAAATTATATGCTGGCCTTTTATCTCCTGGCTTATAATGTTTGGATCTCATATGCTCTAGTCTCCTATATCACAAGGACATTTTAGGAAAAAGAATTTTTATTTCTGGTGCCCTCTGGTGAAAACACTTGCTAACTAATGTTTTACATCCCACAGTGGTTGGGTTTTCTGTTTGTTTGTTTCATTTTGTTTTCTCTTCCAGGAAAATAAGAACCCACAGAATAGTATCAATTAATTGCAAATAATTAGGGCCTATGGTATATGTTTAATAACAGGAACACTATTCTCTTATTTTCTGCTCTGATCATATTATCCTATGGGGGATAAGGGGAGATGGAGCATTTAATAATGTTTATAGATTAATAAGGAAAATAAATATCAGTAGATCTGTGGGGATAATTCCATATTTAAATACGGACCTGTTTAATAGAATGGACTACATTGGTTTTTTTTTCCCCACAAGTTTCAAAAAAAAAAGTTTGCTGCCTCTCCTCCCAGGGTTCAGCCCTGGGAATAACTTAGTTTATCACAAAAGAAGGTCACATTTCATCAGTGGAGCCAAGGGTGATAAAATTAGGATCTTGTGGGAGCCCTTATTTTGTTTCTGATTGTCTATTTCTTTGGCTGGGTGGTACCCAGTGGTTTCTCCCCTGCAGTTGGGTTTTTCAGGGGTCATTGGCCTCTTTCACGATCTCATAAAAAGGCTGTTACCATTTAAAGAGGCCACATCTTCCCAATCCATGTTGCTCATACCTTTTCCATTTCCTTGGCAGGCTCTTTTTCAGGAGATAAGATTTGAATGGTAAACATTATCTTAATTACAAGTCTGAATTTCTAAAGCACTTTAATTTAAAAATATAAAAGAATATATGAGACAGAGATCAGTTTATAAACTACTCTCAAAGGCAGATCCCATGACACCTTCTGGCATATCCAGATTACTTGCCTACATGTGTGAATTTTAATTTTCGTGGCTGATTGCAATACCTAGATTATATGCTCCTAATAATTTTTTAGCAATGTAATCTTGATACAAGAGATAAAGCAAGCTTATACCGATATTGTTGAATTTCTAAAGAATGGAAAGGATTGCTTTTTGCTATCTGAAAAAAACATCCTTATAAAGACTGCTGACTTTCTGGAGATTAGAATTGGAATGTCTTTTTTTTTTTTTTTTTCTAAAAATACTGGTACAAAAAGCAGTGGTCTTTGGAGAAAATGTCCTACAGTTTTTCACAGCCAAAAAGTTAGTGCAAGCCAAAAACTTTTTTTTTCTTTTTTTAAGAAAAGGGGGAAAGTGGTAAGCTTAGTTGCCAAGAACTCAAGTCAAGTATTCTCTGGTCTAGTGTTTGTATTTAGCACAGATTTATCAGACTTATTTTTCTTGTGGTTAATGTTATTACTAATGTCTATTTAAAAAGTCTGTCTTAAAGGCACAATGCTTTTGACTCTAAATGTTGTGCTCTGGGATCTACAGTGCCTGGCTTACAATGTGTTAGGTGATAACAGAAACCAAAGAACTAGATCTTGTTTGGCAGAATATGGCAGACTGTGGGTTAAACTGTTTTGATAATAATGATAACCACTCTTTAGCTCATTTTCTCTTATTATTTTTTGTATTTTGGAAGTATAAGCAGCCTTTATTTTTTTACCTCCCATTTATTATTAAACACCTATTATATGCCAACCCTGTGCTAAGTGTTCACACATGTCATCTCATTTTATTCTCATGGTAACCCAATGAGGTCAGTACTATTATGCTTCCTATTCGATTACACATAAGGAAACTGAAGTATAGAGAGACTGAGAAATATATCAGAATCACATGACTAGTAATGTTTCTGAGCTGGAAACTGAACCCAGGTCTGCCTACTTACAAAGTCCTTCTTACCTTACCTTCCCCGACTTCCTCCTCAACCTCAGATACCACTCGGAAGCCACCAGGCTTTCCCTGTAGGAGCCCAGTGATTCCTCAAAACAACCTCATTTCAGATGTAGAAACTTTGACTCAGTTAAATAGGTTCTGGAAGGACATAGCTGGTGATCACAGATTCAAACTCACAGCTTTCTGATGGACACATCTTTAGCTACTAAACCAACCGGTGCATCCCAGGATTACCTGGATCAGATCAGTACAACAAAAACAAATCAATTTGAGAATGATAGAGGGCTGTTCAAGTTTTTACTTTGCCAAGTAATAACAGTATAAAATAAACCTATCGCTACCTTTTGACAAAAGAAAGGACTTCTATTACTTTTTTAAAGAAAGGACATTTTTTAAAGGTTTTATTTATTTATTATTTTAAAAAGATTTTATTTACTTGAGAGAGAGAGCACGAACAGGGGGGAGGGGCAGAGGGAGAGGAAGAAGCCAACTCCCCGCTGAGTGGGGATTCCTGGCAGACCAGCAGGGGAGGTAGGGGGCGGGCCTTCATCCCAGGACCCTGGATCATGACCTGAGCTGAAGTCAGAGGCTTATCCCACTGAGCCACCCAGGCATCCCTATTTATTTATTTGAGAGAGAGCAAGTGAGGCTGAGTGTGAGCAGGGGGAGGGACAGAGGGAGAAGAGAGAGAGAATCCCAATCAGACTCCCCCTCAACTTGGATCCAGTCGTGGGGCTCCATCCCCTGACCTGAGATCATGACCCAAGCTGACCCCAGTGGAAGTCAGGAGCGGGTTGCTCAATCGACTAAGCCACCCAGGCACCCCAAGAAAGGACATTTTAATGAGAGAAAACTGGAAGGCTTAACTTCAGAGTAAAGAAGAGTTGTTTATTATTATTATCATTTTTTTAAAGATTTTATTTATTTGAGAAAGAGAAAGAGATAGTGAGAGAGAGCACTGCAGAGGGGAGAGAGAGGGAGAGTGAGAAGCAGGCTCTCCGCTGAGCAGGGAGCCCGACTCGGGGCTCAATCCCAGGACATCAGGATCATGACCTGAGCCAAAAGCAGTTGCTTAACTGACAGCCACCCAGGTGCCCCAAGAAGAGTTGTTTAAAATGAATAAATTCAACTTTATGAAAAACTTGATACTGCCTGTTTTTTTCTGATTTTGTCACAGACTGTTGACCATTGGTTGCAAATCAGTTTTTGGTAACTATCCTACACCATGCTTTTTTACAAATCCAACAACCTGTCAATTGTTAAAGAATCCTCACCCACTCAGTTGTACCACTCTTGATTCTGTGATCTTTAGAGAGTATATTGATACATCTTGTATGGTGAGCTTTATTCTTGTTCATAGTTTGGTTTTATTCTGCATTAGGGTAAGCAATCTGAGGAGACCAAAGATAATTAATGATGGCTTAGTCAGTCCGCTTTCATTTTCTTCTTTTCTCTTGCTTACCTTCCAAATAATAGTTGCTTGCCTAGAATGCTTTACCATTCTAATTATCTCATTTTCTCTTTATTTCCAATTTCCTTGCCTAGGCATTCATCATGAGACTTTTGGGACCCTTGGTAGAAGGGATTTTAGAACCAGCAGTCTTTGGATTAAGTCGGGTGAAAGAGAAAAGAGGGACATCATTTCTGGGTGTGGGCACTGCCCACCACAATGCCTTCCTTATACATAGTAGGTACTCAACAGATATTTGTTGGACCCGTGAGTCTTATTTGTAACCTAATCTGTCAATACTAACTTCTCAGATTTTATGCTATTTTTCTGTGCATGTGTAAAGCTCAAAATTTGTAGACTGTCAATTGGAATGTGGTATTAATATTATTGGATCTCCAAGTAGAGTTTCTTGAATTATAATAAGCCTCTTCTTCCTCTGGTTTTACCAGCTTTCCTGTCCAACACATGACACCTCTGCCCGTGTGGTGATGTGCTGAGGAAAGAGAGAATTTTTTAAGTACCCAAATTTGTAAAGATTAGGATTTGATTTTTAAACTACATGTAACTACAGCAGTTGTGGTTTCTAATATAGAATAACCCCCATGCTCACTCTGTGCATAGAACTTCATCAACTAAATCAGTTGTCACAATACTTAAAGGAGCTTTATTTGTGAACCCAGGGTTAAAAGGATACTTGAGTATCTTTTGTGTTTATTGTATTTTTCTTTTGCAGTAAACATTCTCAGTGCCCTAGTTTTGATTAATAATTATTAGTAGATATTCTGTTTCAAATGGGAGAATACATAAGAAAAAGACTCACTCCCAATGTTTTTTTGTTATTTCAGACCAAAATCTTGTGCCACTGAGTTCAACCATGGTGCATCCAGATTCTCCTCAGAAGTGAGACTTTCCAAAGGACCAATGACTCTGTTCCCTGTGCCCTTTCATTTTTTCCTACTCTGTAGCTATGTCTCGATCCCGCCATGCAAGGCCTTCCAGATTAGTCAGGAGGGAAGATCTGAACAGAAAGAAAAGCACCCAACTGAAGAAGACATCTAAGGCAGCCAACAAAAATGTGGCATCAGTCAAGACTGTTAGCCCTGGAAAATTAAAACAATTAATTCAAGAAAGAGATGTTAAGAAAAAAATAGAACCCAAACCACCTATGCCAGTCAGAAGCCTTCTGACAAGAGCTGGAGCAGCACGAATGAATTTGGATAGGACTGAGGTTCTTTTTCAGAACCCAGAATCCTTAACTTGCAATGGGTTTACAATGGCTCTCCGAAGTACCTCTCTTAGCAGGCGACTCTCCCAACCTCCAGTGATCATAGCCAAACCCAAGAAAGTTCCACCTCCTAAAAATTTAGAAAAGCAACATGGATGTGATTATAATGTAGTTGCTGACATGGGAGTAAAACAGTCAGAAAATGATTCAGTTCCAACACAAGTCCCCCTAATTGCTCCTGATGTAGAGAATCTAATTGGTGTTCAAAAGGCATCTTTAATTAAAGGTGAGAGCCAAGAGACAACCCAGTCTTGGTCCCAAAGGGTGGAGGATTCCAAAATAAATATTTCCACTCAGAGTGACCCTGCAGCAGAGATCCTTTCTGGGTCATTGGAAGAGACATGTGGTGGTGAAGGACTATTCTCTAAAGAGACATTGAATGATATCAGCGACTCCCCTAGAATGTTTGCTCAGGACACTCTGTGTGCTCCTTTGCTCCAAAGAGCAGCCCTCAAGGTTACTTACGAAGGAAACTCCAGCATTCAGTTAGAAGATTTGGGTTCACGAGTAGAATCTCTTAAGCTATCTGATTCTTACCTGGATCCCATCAAAAGTGAACGTAATGGCTACCCCACCTCAAACTTTAATAAGGTTATACCGGAATTGGACCTTAGAAACTGTTTGTCCATTGGTGGGTCAATATATCCTACCTCATTAATAAAACTTCTCTTGGCAAGCTCAGAACAAGAAACCCTTGGTGCTAAACCAGATCATCAAGAGGTACTCAAAACTATCCCAGAGCAACAGGAAATTCCTGGTACCACACCTATCATAGGACAGGCTTTTAGTGCTGTCCCACATCGATGGGAAGTTCCTGGTGCTAACATAATTCATGGAGAGGCTCTGGATGAGACCCCAGACCCACCAGCGATGCCTGGTGCTATTCCAGTCCAAGGAGAGGTCTTCGGTGCTATCCTAGACCAACAAATCCTCGGAATGGGTGGTGGTACTGCCTCAGACCCACCTATCTTTCTTCCTGCTCCTCTAAACCCAATTGCTACCTATAATGCTCTCCCAGAATGGCTTGAGCCCCAGAGCACTGTTTCATATGGGCTTGAGGTCCAGGGCGCTGTGCAGATTTTGCCTTTGGGCTCAGGTCACACTCCTCAGCCATCATCAAACTCAGAGATAAGTTCAGTACCTCCAATAGTGACTATTAGCAATATAGAAAATGAGAAGCAGGTTCATATAAGCTTTCTGCCAGCTAACACTCAGGGGGTCCCCATAGCCCCTGAGCGAGGACTCATCCATGCTTCCCAGGGCATTATCCAACTTTCCCAGGCTGGTTCCAGCACATTGGAAGGAGGGAGCTCCCAGATCAGCATGACCAGTGTGGCTAACACAGTGGTGTCTAGGCCAGTGTCACTCGCCAGTACCTCCTCTTCTCCTTCCTATACAACTTTGCTACCTACTTTGGAAAAGAAGAAACGAAAGCGCTGTGGGGTCTGTGAGCCCTGCCAGCAGAAGACCAATTGTGGTGAATGTACTTATTGCAAGAACAGAAAGAACAGCCATCAAATCTGTAAGAAAAGGAAATGTGAAGAGCTGAAAAAGAAACCATCCGTCCTCGTGCCTTTGGAGGTGAGTAAACCCCCACGGGCTGGGAGATGCCCAGGAGGCTCTGTAGAGTGATCTGTGCAGAGACTAGGTGATTCAGTATGACATCCTTTTACTCTGGTAACATTTTATATTATCTATAGGAGTTTGTGGATCAACCCGAAATACGTCTTGTGCAGTGAGCGATATATTAGCTTATTTTTAGAATTTGTCTCAGAAAACTAGAACATAAAGTTTTTCCATTACAGGATTTGATGGAGACAAGGAAATGACATGAAGTGTGGTTTTGCAAAGATTTCCACTATGCCTTATTTTGGCTAGTTGTGTGTCTTTTTTGGAAGTTACAGATTTAACTTAAATTTAAATGAAGAGTGGAACAAAATCATTAACTCCCTTGCAGCTTGAGGAACCAGTGGAATTAAACTTCTATTCTTTTGAAAGAATAAAACTGTCTCTATCCTTAATTTTGAAACTTGACCTTGGAAGGTAAATAAAGCTTTCATCTTAACTTTTGGTAGGTGATGTCCACCTGGTTCACATAGCCCATGTAGTTGTTAGGATTATCAGAAGTTCAAAATGGTTTGTAAACTCTGAAGTGATACATAAACATTGGTTCCCATTATTACAGTTTAAAAGTAATTGGTTGGCTTTGACTTTATTTAATAAAGGATTTTATGGGGCACCTGGGTGGCTCAGTCAGTTAAGCGTCTGCCATCAGCTCAGGTCATGATCCCAGAGTCCTGGGATCGAGCCCTGTGTTGGGCTCCCTGCTCATTGAGGAGCCTGCTTCTCCCTCTCCCTCTTACTCCCTCTCCCTTACTTACTCCCCCTGCTTGTGCTCTCTCTCTCACTTTCTCTCTCAAATAAATAAATAAAATCTTAAAAAAAGCCAAAATAAAGGATTTTATGGAACTTGGTTAATACTTGATTATCAGACCTTTAAAATACATGCCAACTATGGTGTTATGATTTTTAGATCACTCATTTGAAGTTATGCTTATTTTGTGACTGCTATGAATACAGGTATAATAGAAAAGATTCATTTAAAAGTATTGTGAACTTAAACTTAGTCATTCTTTTTTATTTCACTCTTAAATTACCTGTCCCAAAATGCTGACTTTCTATTTGACCCATTGCAAATGAGATCAGACATTAACCGATCAGGTATTAACGGGCATTTGAGGTGTTTCTAAAATATTCTGTTATTACAAACCTTACTGCAATGAATAATTTTTACTCAAGTCACTTCACATATGTGGGTGTGGCCAGCAAGCCACTTAATGGTTTACAAACGTACATCTAAAACACTAGCAGCAATATCTTAAAGCAGAGAGGCCTCCCTTGTAAGTTCCTGATTTGTAACATTGCCAAATGGCATCATTGCTGAAAGTACTCACTTGATCTCTAATAGGTATAATTGAATTTGTTTTCTTTTTTCCTAAACCTGCTCCTTTTTTTGCATTACATATTTGGCTTAATGACTAACCATCTACATGGTCACCCAAAATGGAAAATTCAGTCATCTTTAATGCCTTCCTCTCACTCTTCTAGATTTCTTGTTATATGAGATCTGAGCACTCCTACCTCTCCATTTTCTTGGCTATTTCTGTAGTTGATGCCTTTGTCCTCTACTGGGACAATTTCAGTGTTCTCTGTATTATCAGCAAGTATTTACTGTACTTCTCCAGGTTGTGCACTGGGGATATAGTCGTGAGTGTCCCAGGTAGAAGAGAAGTCAGGATTTTGAACACAACCTCTTAAGTGCAGTTCAAGTTTTCTTTCTAAAATCCTGATGATTCTCCTACTTAAATACATTTAGCGCTCTTCTCTATGTGTGATATATCACTCAGAACAAAACAAAACAAAAATAGAGGAGACCTCTTTGTGCCTTCCAAGTATAGATGAAGGCTAACTTCTTTTTTTTTTTTTTTTTAAGAGTCAGGGGGGGGGGGGGGGGGGGGGGGGGGGGGGGGTAAAGAGAGACGGGGAGAGAGAAAATCTCAAGCAGACTCCCTGCTGAGCACAGAGCCCTATGTGGGGCATGTTCCCATGACCCTGAGATCATGATTTGAGCTCAAATCAAAGAGTCAGATACTTAACCCACTGAGCCACCCAGGTGCCCCCCAAAAGATCACTTTCATCACTTACAAAGTTGATTCTGAAGAATCTGTTAGGTTGTCCTTATACTGAACTCTGGCAGCAAATAGACCTACCCATCCAAAACCCACCCACAAGTCCATGGAGAGGCAGAGGAGAACACAGGGAACACTTCTATGAGGGAAGTTCATTCTGAGAGAGCAAAGACAGTTGTATACTCTTGTTTCTGGTTTCTTTGCTTAATAGTCATCAGTAATGTTGCTTATATAGTTACTCATTTTTACTGCAGTATAGCTGTGTTTGTATCACAATACATTAATCCATTCTACTGTTTTTTTTTTAATTTTTAAAAAATATTTTATTTATCCATTTGTCAGAGATAGAGAAAGCACAAGCATGGGGAGTGGCAGGCAGAGGGAGACGCAGGCTTCCTGCTGAACAGGGAGCCCGATGTGGGACTCGATCCCAGGACAGTGGGATCATGACCTGAGCCGAAGGCAGAAGCTTAACCCACTGAGCCACCCAGGCGTCCCTCATCCAATCTACTGTTAATGTACACATTATCATAAATGTCTTTTGGTGAACATAATGTGTGCATTCTAGTGAATAGATTCCTAGGAGTGGAATTGCTCGGTCATAGAATACGTATGTTTAGCTCTCATGGATATTACTCAGCAGCTGTGGTTGTTCCAATTAAGACTCTTCATCAGTAGTGTTTGAGATTTCCACTAGCTCCACATCCTTGCCAACACTTGACATTTTCTGTCTTGTTTTACTTGAATCGTTTTGTTGGATGTGTAGCGGCATCACTACATTGGACTAATGAAATTGAGCTGCTACTTTGCTTCTTAGTCATTTAGATATTGTCTTTGTCCATTTTGGGTTTTTCTGCCTTTTCATTATTGGCTTATAAGAATTCATTACATTTTACTGATACAAATTTTTTGTTGAATATATGATTGCAGATATCTCTACTTATTCCATGACAGCTTTTCACTCACTTTATCCTGGCTTTTAATGAACGAAAGTTTTAACTTTAATTTCTAGTTTACCAATGCTTTCCTTTATGTCCTGGTTAAGAAAATTTTGTCTGTTTCTTGCCAGTTCCAAGGTCATGAAGATGTTCTCTTTTGTTTCCTTCCTTTTTTTTTTTTTTTTAAGATTTTATTTATTTGTTTGACAGAGAGAGACAGTGAGAGAGGGAACACAGGCAGGGGGAGTGGGAGAGGCAGAGGGAGAAGCAGGCTTCCCGCTGAGCAGCGAGCCAGATGCGGGGCTCAATCCCAGGACCCTGGGATCATGACCTGAGCTGAAGGCAGATTCTTAACTGACTGAGCTACCCAGGCATCCCTCTTTTGCTTCCTTCTTAAAAAGTTACTTTTTTAAGCCTTTCACATTTAGGTGTAAAGTATATCTGGAATTGACTTCTGTGTCTGGTGTGAGGAGTGAAGACTGATTCTTTTTTATAAGGATCTCTAATTGACTGGCACCATTACTGAAATGACCATCCTTCCCGTTACTACGATCTCATCTATGTCATAAATCAGGATTAATTCTGGGTCTACTTCTAGACTCTGTTTCATTGGTCTTTTTGTCTATCCTTGTGTCTAAACTCATCATCAGTAGGCTTTATAATTGTTAACTGGTAGGGCGCCTGGGTGACTCAGTTGGTTAAGCGACTGCCTTCAGCTCAGGTCATGATCCTGGAGTCCCGGGATCGAGTCCCGCATCGGGCTCCCTGCTCGGCAGGGAGCCTGCTTCTCCCTCTGACCCTACCCCCTCTCATGTGCTCTCTGTCTCTCTCATTCTCTCTGTCTCAAATAAATAAATAAAATCTTAAAAAAAAAAAAAGTTAACTGGTAGTATAAATCCTTCAGCTTTGTTCTTCAGTAATGATTTGCACTATTTTTATTGTTCTTTGCATTTTCATTAACATTTTGAATCAGTTTGTAAATTTCCACCAAAAACTCTGCTGGGATTTTATTGTGATTATGTTGAACCTATACATCGGTTTGGAAAGACTGACATTTTTATAATATTGAATCTTGCAGTTCATGACCATGGTATATCTTAATATATATGTCATTTAATTTCTTTCAATAATATTTTTTAGTTTTCAATAAAGAGTTATTTCATTTGTTTTATTACTAGGTATTTGATATTTTTATTCCTAGGTGCTTGAGATAGCCCTAGATATTTGACAGTTTTTTTAGAATATTTATGATATTAGTATTAATGATTGAAGGCCATTTGCTTTGGTAACAAGAATACTGCTAAGCAAACATTTTTTTTTTTTTTAAGATTTTTATTTATTGGGGCACCTGGGTGGCTCAGTCGTTAAGCGTCTGCCTTCGGCTCAGGTCATGATCTCAGGGTCCTGGGATCGAGCCCCGCATCGGGCTCCCTGCTCGGCGGGAAGCCTGCTTCTCCCTCTCCCACTCCCCCTGCTTGTGTTCCTTCTCTCGCTGTGTCTCTCTCTGTCAAATAAATAAATAAAATCTTTAAAAAAAAAAAAAGATTTTTATTTATTTGTCAGAGAGAGAGAGAGCACAAGCAGGGGGAGTGGGAGAGGGAGAAGCAGGCTTCCCGCCGAGCAGGGAGCCCGATGCGGGGCTCGATCCCAGGACCCTGAGATCATGACCTGAGCCGAAGGCAGACGCTTAACGACTGAGCCACCCAGGCGTCCCTCTTTTTTTTTTTTTTAAAGATTTTATTTATTTATTTTCACAGAGAGAGAGATAGCAAGAGCAGGAATACAAGCAGGGGGAGTGGGAGAAGGAGAAGCAGGCTCCTTGCTGAGCAGAGAGTCCAATTTGGGGCTCAATCCCAGGACCCTGGGGTCATGACCTGAGCTGAAGGCAGATGCTTAACGGCTCAGCCACCCAGGCGCCCCTAAGCAAATATATTTCATGTATTTGTATGTTCCTTACATCAGAATTATTTTACTTACTGAGAGTTGGATGTGAAATAGAAAATACATTTACAGTTTTAAAATATTAATATTTTTGTTACTGCTTATATTAAACAAGTATACACTTCAAAAACAATTGTTAGAATTCTTTTTCTTTTTTTTTTTAAGATTTTATTTATTTATTTGACAGAGAGAGACAAAGCTAGAGAGGGAACACAAGCAGGGGGAGTGGGAGAGGGAGAAGCGGGCCTCCCATGGAGCAGGGAGCCCGATGCGGGACTCGATCCCAGTACCCTGGGATCATAACCTGAGCTGAAGGCAGACGCTTAACGACTGAGCCACCCAGGCGCCCCTAGAATTCTTTTTTCTAAAATATACTTAGCATATGCTATCTCTCAGTAAGTTAATTACTGATGTCTGAGATAAGTGAAAACAGTTTTTTACTTACCTTTTTTGGTCATAGATTACATTTTTGTCTCCCACAAAAACAGAATTTTTTCATTTGTACAACAAGGTGGTTAGAGAGTCTCCCCAGAGATATCTTTTGGCCAAGAGATAAAATGGTGTTTTTCTGCCAAGTTTAGTTCAGCTTACTTTCTCTATATTCAGAAATATAGATAATTAAAGCCACTAACTTTATAATTCATAGGCATCTAAGAATTTGCTCTTGGCTAGGTATACCTCAAATGTATTTGTAATTTACCATTTCAAGACATATTTTAAGTCATATAAGATTGTTTTCCTAATTATTGTATAATGTTAGAAATGGAAAAAAAAAAAAAAGGGAAGGGGGTGCTTTTTAGAGACCTAGAGAGTAGGTGTATGATCAGGCTACACTTTTGCAAATAATTTTTAGTGTGTATAAAAACAAAAGTAAATCACAGCTTGTAGATATGCTTCTGAGAGCAGAGTATTGAATTATATATCTGTAGCTTGATGATTTGGGTATAGTATATCACACATTTAATAAACAAAATGACTAAGTGAGCAGTTAGTGAGTTGGTTGCCAAAGTGAAAAAAATCTCTTATATTTACTCTAGTTAATAAGTTTTCCCAAAATATTGAAGGTTATTATTTGTTTGGTTATATTATTATCAATTTAAATCTTTTAAACATGTGTTTATTTATTTATTTGAGAGAGAGAGCTTGTGCATGTGAGTGGGGGGAATGGAGGACCGAGGGAGAAGGAGAGAGAGAATCCCAAGCAGGCTCTTCACCCAGTGCATGAGCCTGACCTGGGGCTTGATCTCATGAGCCTGAGATCATGACCTAAGCCGAAACCTGAGAGTCAGATGCCTAACCGACTGAGCCACCCAGGCACCCTATTTTTTTCAAGATTTTGTTTTATTTATTTATTTATTTATTTATTTATTTATTTATTTATTTATTTTTAAGTATTTTATTTATTTATTTGAGGAGAGAGAGAGCACAAGATGGGGGAGGGTCAGAGGGAGAAGCAGACTCCCTGCTGAGCAGGGAGCCCTATGTGTGACTCAATCCTGGGACTCTAGGATCATGACCTGAGCCGATGGCAGTCACTTAACCAACTGAGCCACCCAGGTGCCCCCAAGATTTTTTAGTTTTAAATAATCTCTATACCCAGTGTGGGGCTCAAGCTTACAACCCTGAGATCAAGAGTCACATTCTTTGCTGACTGAGCCAGCCAGGCGCCCCTGTTGGGTTAAAATAAAGAGCAGTGCACTAGAAAACACTGTAAAATGTGCTATTTGTTACCATGCTGTCTTCTGAGCTAATGCAAATTCTACCTGGAAAAACAATAATACCTCCAAAGGTTGTGCTTGAAAAACTGTAAAAGTTCAGTAGTAGTATATTGATACAAACTGAACCGCTGACTGTTCATTGTTTTATGAATAGTGTAATAACAGACTAGTTCCAGAGATATCACTTCAGAATTGGTTGGCATACTTGTTTTTATTTTACTTTATCCATTTTAGTGGGAGTGGGGTGGGACAAGCCTCTCCTGGAGACAGCTTTTTTTTTATTTTAATTTTTTCATTTATTTTTAAGATTTTATTTAGAGAAAGAGTCACATGTGAGTGCTTGCCCGTGCACGGGTGAGGGCAGAGATGGAAGGATATGGACAGGCAGACTCCACACTGAGCCCAGAGCCAACTGGGGGCTCAATCCCACGACCCCAAGATCATCACCTGATCTGAAATCAGTAGTCCAATATTAATTGACTGAGCCACCCAAGCGCCCCTAGCCACTGCTTTTTCAGTGTTTTTAAAGTCAGATCTCATTTTGGTTTATGTTGTGTATGTCATATGGAACAAATTTTTGCCTCCAACTCCTTAAATTGAGGGCAGATACTATATGTCCTTAAATATGCCTTTAAGGAATCTCTTTGGATCACTACTGAGACTTCCGTAGCATGCTTCACCACACAGCTGACTATAGGGGGAAAAACTGTATGGTGTCTAGGATCCTTGCTTGTGTAAACTGCAGATATGTCAACAAAAACCATGCTGACTTTGATTGGTTCTGACCTATGGGTGTTAATTTCTGGAATCTTGTCAATGTGGTTCAAATCTTACCTTCCCATTTTGTGTATATCATCTTATCTAAGAAGGAAAATGTGTGAAACTGCTTAACACCTTCATCTAGTGTCAGCATAATCCAGATTATACTGTTACAGAATAGTGAGCACCATAATATGGTACATGTTTACTTTGCCATAGAACTTAACTCCGTATCTCTTTTTGTTGGTCAACCTCTGTTTTTTGTTTTGTTTTGTTTTGTTTTTATTACAGAGTAGTATTTTAAGAGTTGATGGTTTCAAAGCTGCAACATTCATTCTCCTTATAAAGTAGCCAGTCATTGTTGCACTGTGATGGATGTACAAGGAAGAGAGAAGGCGAGATCTTATCTTTTTGCATTATTATTATACTAAAATAAGATACAGCTAGCAAATGAATCAAACTAATCAAACCATCAGGTCATTACTTTGATAATGACACTCAGTGTTCGAGTCATGAGTATCCAGAAAGTCTTGGCTAAGTATCATTAGCTCTTCATGTCTGCTATGAAAGAAACAAAATAGAACCTTGCTCATTTCCGATTTAATTATTTTTTATTAATCCTGAGTCACAGGGGCACCGGGCTGCCTCAGTCAGAAGAGCATGCCAATCTTGATCTCAGGGTTGTGAGTTCACGCCCCATGTTGGGGTAGAGATTACTTTAAAAAAAGTAGTAATAAATAAACAGAAAAAATACTGAGTTAGAGTTTTTATTTTTAATTTTTTATTTTTGGGGGGAGGGGCAGAGGGAGGGGGAGAGGGAGAGAAAGAGACCTTCTTGTTTTAATTAAATATTTTATTTATTTATTTTAGAGAGAGAGAACACTTAGCACTTGAGCTGCCTGAAGTTGGGAGGGAGAGAGAGAATCCCAAGTAGACTTCTGGCTGAGCGCAGAGCCTGACCCGGGGCTCAATCTCATGACCCCAAGATCATTACCTGAGCTGAAACCAAGAGCCCTTGCTCAACCTACTGAACCACCCTAGGCGCCCTGGAGAGAGGGAATCTTAAGCAGGCTCCACACCCAGGGTGGTGCTCAACATGGGGCTCATCTCACAACCCTGAGATTTTGACCTGAGCCAAAATCAAGTTGGGCACTTACCCAGCTGAACGACCCAGGTGTCCCTGAGTAACAGTTTTTAAAACAAAGTCATAATGTTCTCCTACAGAAGGAAAAGTGATTAGAAGTGAGGTGTTTATTTATTTATTTATTTTAAATGGTATGTTTAAATTACTTTAAAGCCCAAGCCTAGGATTTAGGAGGTACTGGCACATAATAGGTGCTCAATAAATGTTTGGTGAACAAATGAGTCAATGAATGCATGAAAAAATGAAAATCTTATAAACAATGTTAAGATTTCCAACACTTCGCACATACCAGTGTATCTTTTTATTTTGTTTTGTTTATTTATTTATTAATTTATTTATTGAAAGATTTTATTTTTATTTATTTGAGAGAGAGCATGAGCAGGGGGAGGGAGAGGGGCATTGGGAGAAGCAGGCTCCCCACTGAGCAGGGAGCTGGATGTGGGGCATAATCCCTGGACCCAGAGATCATGACCTGAGCCAAAGGCAGATGCTTAACTGAGGCACCCAGGTGCCCTTGATTTTGTTTTTTTATTTTTTTTATTTTTTTTAAAGATTTTATTTATTTATTTGACAGAGAGAGAGATAGTGAGAGCAGGAACACAAGCAGGGGGAGTGGGAGAGTGAGAAGCAGGCTTCCTGCCGAGCAGGGAGCCCGATGTGGGACTCGATCCCAGGACCCTGGGATCATCACCTGAGCCGAAGGCAGACGCTTGACGACTGAGCCACCTAGGCGCCCTTGATTTTGTTTTTTTAAAGATTTTATTTTTAAGGGGCACCTGGGTGGCTCAGTTGTTAAGCGTCTGCCTTCGGCTCAGGTCATGATCCCAACGTCCTGGGATCGAGCCCGGCATCAGGCTCCCTGCTCCGCGGGAGGCCTGCTTCTCCCTCTCCCACTCCCCCTGCTTGTGTTCCCTCTCTCGCTGTCTCTCTCTCTGTCAAATAAATAAAATAAAATCTTAAAAAAAGAAAAGATTTTATTTTTAAGTAATCTCTGTACCCAATGTGGGGCTAGAACTTAAAACCCTGAGATCAAGAGTCCCAGGATCTATTGACCCAGCCAGACAGGTGCCCTCAATGTATCTTTTTAAAAAGCACACTGCAAATCATCATTATATCCTATATGTACTTAGTATATCATCTTCACAGCTAGTACCCCAAAGCATTTTGGGTGTTTTTCTATGAATGTCATTTTCAAGTACCAAAGATTAGGATCATGGGATATCCATAACAGAAATTCAAGTAGAGGACTTGGAAAAAAGGTTTTTAGTAATGTAGACAGTGCTTTTTAAAATATGTGTTAAAAGAGCTGCTACCTATGTTGCTTAAAATTACTGGCAAATACACTTGTGATTGTGAGTGATACCATGATGCAAAGTTTGAACAGCTCAAAATCATGTATTTTTCTAATTGTAAATGGAAAAACAGTTCTAGAAGGATACCTACCAAACAAAACTGTTGGAAGTGTTTACCTCTAAAGATAGGTTTTTTGGATGGAGGAAGGGCATATTAGGAAATATGTGATTTTAAATTTTTACTTAAATTTTTCTATGTGGTTTGGATTTTTATATAATGAGCTTATGTTACTTTAAGAAGTAATGCAGCATACTAAGTCAAAGTTATATGATTTCCATTTAGAAAGTTTAGGAGCAGGAAAGAAAATAAACTATAATTCTACTACTTAGAGGCAACAGTCATGGATATATTGGCAAATTTGCTTCCAGTATTTTTTTCTGCATTTAAAAAATAACATAGCTGAAGTCAAATGTGTTTCTTCTCCTTTTTTCACATTTTCCCCTGTAATTAACATTTTATAAAGATTTAAAAAACTGTGCAAAATACTGCTTTAGGTAAATGAACATAACCCTACTAAATTATTTTTCATTGCTGACTGCTTCAATTTCTTACAGTTTTTTGTATGATAGTGAACTTTTTTCAGGATAAATCTTGGTTTACATTTCAGATTATTTTCTTGACACTGGAATCATTAGTCCTTCATTTCATGCTAAAAGTATTAGCATAACCAAAATATTTAGCGTTTTTCTAATGAGCTATTGCCTAATGGTTTCTAAATCTTTACCACTTTTAGAAACCGAGGTTTGTATTTATAGTACAGGTATTTTTTTGAAAATCAGGTTTATTTCCTTCTCCGAAAATGAGAAGCTGAAGTTTCTATTACATCCTTTTTGGTTAACACATCTTAGTTGCCTTCTCAAAGATGGTGATTGAGGTAGCATTTCAGCATATCTCCTAACTTATGACTGGATACTAGCCAGATCAGATTAGGTACTTGGTGAATTTTTAGCTACCATGGAAAAACCAGAATTTTAAAATTACTATTATTATATTAGATTAGTTTTTTAGTCCTGCTAAACTTTCCACATATTTTTTTGGTTGCTAGAGAAGAATTCCTAAGATGAATTTGATCCTAGTTTAAATGATCCCAACACTCATACAATATTTCAGTAATCATAAAAATAGAACTTATACATTAGATGTTTTTTTTTTAAGATTTATTTATTTATTTTCGAGAGAGAGTGGGGGGAGGGGCAGAGGGAGAGAAACTCAAGTAGACTTCTGACTGAGTGGGGAGCCCCCTGGGGGGCTCTGTCTCACAACCCTGAGATCATGATCTGAGCCAAAATCAAAAGCCAGCCACTCAACCGAATGAGCCACCCAGACGCCCTACACTGGACGTTCTTTAATATGGATGGCCTTTGGTATTCTGTGATCCCATTCCCTCAAAATTTTATGCAACATATATATATTTGTTATTCCAGTATGGTTAACATACAGTGTTATATTAGTTTGCAACATATTATTTTTATGTACATTTTTCCGGAGAGATGGTCCATAGTTTTTATTAGATTTCATAGAAATGTAAGTCATGTCTTCCACTCCCCAAGAGAAAAACATGTAAGAGAATCACACCACTCCTTTAAGGCACTGAAGAAATGAAACTGAGAAGTGTTCCTAGGGTTCAAGAAAAAACGGTTATACTGAGTTTTGCTATTCCCCCAAGTGGTCATCAGTGTGAGAATGGATCTATTTGTAACATTGTGCCAGACCTGGGAAGGAGGGATGCCATACAGAGCAGAAGTGATGTCTATAAAAGGCCTGGCAGTGTGCCTGCTACATACTAGTTGCCTAAAGGTGGTGGTTGTTATATCCTTGAAGAGATTTGTATATTCATTTCATTACTTTCAGCCATTTCCCTCTTGCCACTTGATTCATGTTATTTAGAGCAAAGTAATTGAAGTCCTCAGAAGTAGCCAGTACACACCATTTTGTAATACCTGCAAAAGCATTTTTCCTGCTGGAAGATTAAGATGCCTTATGAATGAATTGGTTTCACTGTTCCCATGTGATACAGAATTATAGTTGTGGTTTCCAGTGAGACAACGATGGTACAGTTATTTTCTTGCCTTTGTATAATGAGAGGGTTTTGGTTTTTCTGTTGTATTCTAGACATTTACACTACACAGCTTGTTTTCATATCAGATTTCATATGCAACACCATTCTGTGGTGAGTTTTCTGTTAAAGAGCAAAAGCAGGATCAAGGCAAAGGAAGTGGGAAGACAAGACAGTGGAAGTCCACTGTTTACGCAAGGCATGAAATTTTGGATGGAGTCGATAGAGTTTAGATTTAGAAAGAAAAGTGTGTGCATGGGGGTGGGGTGGTGTGCCTGGGTGGCTCAGTCGGTTGGGCGTCTGCCTTCAGCTCTGGTCTTGGTCTCCGGGTCCTGGGATGGAGCCCTGCATCGGGCTCCCTGCTCAACGGGGAGCCTGCTTCTCCCTCTCCCTCTGCCCCTCTGCCCTCTTTACGCACTCTCTCTCTCTCTCTCTCTCACTATTATCTCAAATAAATAAAAAATCTTAAAAAAAGAAAAGTGTGTGTGTGTGTGTGTGCGTGTGTGTGTTCTATACCTGCAGGAATAAGTAACTTGTTTAGGAGTTAATTCAGAATTGTAGGGAGATTGGTCTACTAGGCAACATAGAAATTAAAATGCCTTCTTTATTCACCTAATTCCATTTTCTGGTGCTTTATGAGATGTTAAACAAAAATCAATAAAACAAGGAAAACATAATAGCGTTTTTCTCTTTTTTCAAAGAACTTATAACTTAGGGAACTCTGTCTTCATTGCTCATTATGTACATAGATTTTGACAAAATTTAAATTTCTTTGACTTGAAATAGGAAATTGGCAAAGGAAAGAAAGAAGAAAGAATGAACATTTACTGAGGGTCTACTGTGGGCCAGACACTGCTCAAAGGCTTAATATTATCATATTCGATCCTGACAGTGACTAAAATATAAGTATTAGGACTGTCGTTTTGTGGACTGGGAAATAGAAACCCACTTTAAAAATTGTGTTTAATTCCCCATGGCTAACATGTAGTAGAGGCACTTTTTTTCACTGTGATAAAGGAGAATTAAACAATCTCTTTTTTAAAAAAATTGAGATAGAGTTAACATAATAAAATTCACTTTTTTTTTTTTTAAAGATTTTATTTATTTATTTGACAGAGAGGGAACACAAGCAGGGGGAGTAGGAGAGGGAGAAGCAGGCTTCCCGCGGAGCAGGGAGCCAGATGCGGGGCTCCATCCCAGGACGCTGGGATCATGACCTGAGCCAAAGGCAGACACTTAACGATTGAGCCACCCAGGCGCCCCTAAAATTCACTCTTTTAATAGTGCACAAGTCAGTGATCTTTAATATATTTACAAGGTTGTGCAACCATCACCACAATCTAATTCTGGAACATTTTCATTATTCCATTAGAATTCCTATGCCACTCAGCAGTCACTTCATTCTCCCCTCCCCCAGCTCCTGGCAACCACTAATCTCCTTTTTGTCTCTGTGGATTTGCCTATTCTGGACATTTCATGTAAATGGAATCATACAGTATTTGGTCTTTTGTGTCTGGCTTCTTTCACTTAGCATAATGCTTTCAAAGTTCATCCATGTTGTACCATATATCAGTACTTTGTTCCCTTTTATGGCTGAATAATATTTCATTGTATGAATAAACCACATTTTGTATAAACAATCATCAGTTGATGGACTTTTAGGTTGTTTCCAATTTTTGCCTATTATGAGTAATGCTGTTATGAACATTTGTGTACAGGTTTTTGTGTAGACATGTGTTTTCAGTTACACTGTGTATATTCCTAGAAGTGGAATTGCTAGGTCAAATGGTAACTGTCTAAATTTAAGGAATTACCAAAATGCTTTCCAAAGTAGCTGTACCATTTTGGATTCTAACCAGCAATGTATGAGGGTACTAATTTTTCCACATCCTCACCAACACTTGTTATTATCCAACTTTTTTATTATTGCCATCCTAGTGGGTGTGAAGTGGTATCTCATGATGGTTTTGGTTTGCATTTCTCTAATGATTAAGGAGGTCAAGCATCTTTTCATGTGCTTCTGGACTATTTGTATACCTTCTATGAATACTTTGCAATTTTGTTTTAGTCCTTTCGGGCTGCTATAACAAAATACTGCAGACAGGTAGCTTATGAATAACAGGAAAATATTTGTGCAAAGTTCTGGAGGCTGGGAAGTCCAAGATCAAGGTGCCAATGTGGTCAAATTCTGGTGAAGGCCTTCTTCATGTTCATAGTTGGTGCCTGCTCACTGTGTCCTCAGTGAAATAGGCTAGGGATCTCTGTGGAGCTTCTGTTATAAGGCACTAATCCCATTCATGAAAGTTCCACTCTTAAGCACTTCCCAAAGGTCCCATCTTCTAATATCACATTGGGCATTGGGATTTCAGCATAGGATTTGGGGGGACACAAACGTTCAGACCACAGCAATGTCCTTTGTCCATCTTTAAATTGGTTTATTTGTTTTCTGTTGAATTGCAAGTGTTCTTCATATGTTCTGTATACTAGACCCCAATCAGATCATCTACAAATATTTTTCTGAGAGTTGTCTTTCACTCTTGTGATAGGTCCTTTGAAACACAGAAATTTTCAGTTTTGATGAATTCTATTTTATTTTATTTTTTTCTTTGGTTGCTGTGCTTTATCTCTTTATTTTGTCATTCAATTCTAAGTGAACTTTACTTTTTGTTTTGTAGAAATGTCACTGGCTTGACTGAAGAGGTTTTTTTTTTTTTTTTTTCCCCCTCATTTCCTTCCCTATGCAGTGCCTGGCACTTGGTAGCCGCCAAACAAATATTGGTTGAATTGAATGATACTGATCATAGATGTGGAACTGGTATGCAGTAAACATTGACATCTGAAGGGGTTAATAACAACTATCATGTTTTGAGTACTTACTAAGTGCCCAATACTGTTTTAAGCACTGACATAACTCATTGTCTCATTCAATCCTTACAACAGTCCTATGAAATACACGTTCTTTCCCCCAAGGTATAAAGTAAGACACTGAAGCTTAGAGGGGCCAAGTAACTTGTCTAAGACCAAACAGTTGATCTGGGATTAGAACCCTTGGCTTGGATGGTGTGTGCTCATTTTCCACCACCATGTTCTTGAGCTAGGGCAACAATCAAAATGTGAGGAACCCAGAGAATGGAAAGGAGTGGGACCAAGAGGCAGACTTGTGAATAGTCACATTTAGGATATTGATGATATCTTTCAGACTAGTAAAACTTTGAAAGACAGGTTGTGGAAGAGTCTTATGGGTTCATTTTGCAAAAGTATCAATCTTTTTTTGACTTGAATCAAATCTTGAAACGCTCTTAGTTTGCCAGTTCCACTGTTTCTATATTTTACTTTCAAGGTTACATTTCTCTTTAACCATCTTTTTAGCTCTTTCCCTCCATTTTATACTTTTACTTAAAATATTTTTACGCTCCCTGGACCTCATTCCCCTCTGAGTCTTGGTATGCTAATTCTACACTATCATGGTAATTTTTCACTCTTCTGTGCCTCTAAGCGGATGTTTTTATATTTTGTGTAGCTTTTCTAATTGTCTTTAGCAGGATGGTTGATCCAAATGACCAATTCTATTATCAATGGAAGTGAAAGTTCCATATTCTTTTTAACTAATAAATGTAAGATTGCGTTATAATGAAATGGTGGAATTAGAATGCCCAACTCTAGCAGAAATCTTGTTAATACTAGAGAGGTTCTAATGTCCCCAAATAGTGTGTGCTTGAATATCTTCAGTTTTTATATTAAGTGAATTTTAATTGCTCATTACATTTTTTTCATTACCCTTTTTAAAAATTCCAGTATAGTTAACATACAGTGCTAAATTAGTTTCAGGTGTACAATATAGTGATTCAACAATTCTACATATCACTCAGTGCTCATCATGAGTGTAATCCCCATCACCTATTTCACCCATCCCCCCACTCACCTCCCCTCTGGTAACCATCTGTTTGTTCTCAATAGTTAAGAGACTCTTTTTTGGTTTGTCTCTTTTTTCCCCTTTGTTTGTTTCTTAAGTTCCACATATGAGTGAAATCATATAATGTTTGTCTTTCTCTGACTTATTTCACTGAGCATTATATTCTCTAGATCCATCCATGTTGTTGCAAATGGCAAGATTTCATTCTTTTTTATGGCTGACTAGTATCTTTTTTTTTTTTTAAAGATTTTATTTATTTATTTGAGAGAGAGAGAATGAGAGAGAGCACATGAGAGGGGGGAGGGTCAGAGGGAGAAGCAGACCCCCCGCTGAGCAGGGAGCCCAATGTGGGACTCGATCCAGGGACTCCAGGATCATGACCTGAGCCGAAGGCAGCTGCTTAACCAACTGAGCCACCCAGGCCCCCGGCTGACTAGTATCTTTATCCATTCATCTATTAATGGGCACTTGGGCTGCTACCATAATTTGGCTATTATAAATAATGCTGCAATAAACATTGGGGTGCGTATATCCTTTCGAATTAGTGTTTTCGTGGTCTTTGGGTAAATACACAGTAGTGGAATTACTGGATCATAGGGTAGCTCTAGTTTAAATTTTTTGAGGAACCTCCGTGCTGTTTTCCAGAATGGCTGCGCCGGTTTGCCTTCCCACCAGCAGTTCATGAGTGTTCCTTTTTCTCTACATCCTTGCAAACAGATGTTGTTTCTTTACATTTTTTTCTTTTAAGATTTCATTTAATTTATTTGAGAGAGAGAGAGCAGAGCAGGGTGGGGAGGGCCAGGGCAGAGGGAGTGGGAGAAGCAGACTCCCCACTGAGCAGGGAGCCCAACATGGGGCTCCATCCCAGGACCCTGAGATCATGATATGAGCCAAGAGCAAACTCTCAACCAGCTGAGCCACCCAGGAGCCCCTACTTTTTTTTTTTATTACAGTGTTTTTTTGTATACAGTTTTCTTAACTAGTAACAGTCATGGTTTTCTGTTGCTGCAATGGAACCTCCTGGCCAAGTGCCATATCACATACTCCTCATAGTCATTTAACCCTAATGTCAGCATTTTCCTTCACTGAGTCTTTGGGAGGTTGACTTGCTCAAGGTCCCATATTTAATAGCATCATTGGGATTTGGACCCACCAGGGACATACTGATCTTGTTTAAAATAATATTTTGAGGGGTGCCTGGGTGGCTCAGTCAGTTAAGCATCGACTCTTGATTTCGGCTCAGGTCATGATCTCAGAGTCCTGAGATCAAGCCCCACATCTAGCTCCAGGTTCAGTGTCTGCTTGAGATTCTCTCTCCCTCTCCCTCTGCTCCTCCCTACCTCTTGCGTGCATGCTCACTCTCTCAAATAAATAAATAAATATATTTTTAAAAACCCATAAGAACCATTTATTTATTTTAAAAAACAAGAGCTAATGTGCTTATTGACTAAATATTTGGAAGTCAGGGAGATCAAACTTTTTTTGGGGAAAATTGCATTTTCTTAACTAGTATTAAGATCGAGTCCCACATCGGGCTCCCGGCTCAGCGGGGAGCCTGCTTCTCCCTCTGACCCTCCCCTGTCTCATGCTGTTTCTCTCTCTCTCTCAAATAAATAAATACATAAATAAAGTATCTATTGGGGGCACCTGGCTGGCTCAGTCTTTAGAGCATTCCATTCTTGATCTTAGGATTGTGAGTTGGATCTCCCTGTTGACTGTAGAGATTACTTAAAAATAAAGTCTTTAGGGGCACCGGGGTGGCTCAGTTGGTAAGCATCTGCCTTTCTGCTCTGGTCATGATCCCAGGGTTCTGGGATCAAGCCCGGGGTTGGGTTCCCTGCTCAGTGGGGAGCCTGGGTTTCCCTCTCCTTCTGCCCCCCCCCTCACTGGTCCTCTCTCTCTCAAAATAAACAAACAAAATCTTTAAAAAAAAAAAAATCTATGGAAACTCCATTAGAATAATTTATGCTAAAATATTCCTAATAAAAATAGGCAAGTTTTTCATTTAAATAATCAGTTAGCACAATTATAAGCTTGAGCTCTATACCTGTTGATTTTTTTTTAAGATTTTAATTTATTTGAGAAAGAGAGTGTGGGGGGAGAAATGGGGGTGGGGAAGGGCAGAGGGGGAGAGGAAGAGAGAGAATCTCATGCACACGCTCTGCTGAGCACAGAGTCAGATGCTGATGCCCAGCACTCCGAGGTCATGACCTGAGCTAAATCAAGAGTTGGTTGCTCAACCTACTGAGCCACCCAGTCACTCCTATACTTGTTGATTTCTAAGGTGAAATGTGATGAAAATAACCTTTTTGGTCTTTTGTTATGGCAAGTCTCCTGACTTCACAAGGTATTTCTAAAGGGCTTTACATTGCAAAAGTTTAAAAAGATCCCCTTCAAACACAGAAATGGTAGCATGTTAGAACTGTCTCTAGTAAGAACCTTGAGGACCATTTATTTATTTTATTTTTAAATAAGAGATAACGTGCTCATTGAGTAAGTGTTTGGCTGTCAGACTTTAGAAAAGATTTTGGAATCTTTTCAGACTTTGGAAGCAATCAAACAGACTTTGGAAAAGATTTTGATTTTAGGCATTCTGTCATTATAAATATTACAGGCTCAGTGGCAAGTTTTTCGGGTTTTGTTTTTCTGGTTCTTCCTGAAAAAAATGATAATTCCTGTCTTCTCTCTAGCCAAGTTAAGCTCCATGGAAAATAATTATTCATTAAATCAGAAATTCCAAAGGTATTAAGAAGTGCCTCCAATATAGTGGGTATTCTCTATTTTATTTCTGGAATGAACAAAGATACCCCTTATTCCAAACATCAAAAGCATCTGTCCGGTACAGTTACTCAGCCTAAAGAATAACTTATTTCCTGGCAGACAAGTTTGCTTCTCTATAGATTGTGTGAAACTCTAATAAATAACCTCAAAAACTAAAAGAGTTAACCCTTCTTGGGGCACCTGGGTGGCTCAAGTCATGATCCCAGCCTTCGGCTCAGGTCATGATCCCAGGGTCCTGGGATCGAGCCCCATGTCGGGCTCCTTGCTCAGCGGGAAGCCTGCTTCTCCCTCTCCCACTCCCCCTGCTTGTGTTCCCTCTCTCACTGTCTCTCTCTCTGTCAAAAAATAAATAAAATCTTCAAAAAAAAAAATTTTTACATACATTCATTTCTAAAATATGCTTTTCTCTGATTAGGAGACTTCTACAAGGGTGCTTTCTACCTTAAAAACCAGGGTTTTCGGGATCTAAGCCAAACCAGTCGCCTCTCCTAAGTTCTTCCTTGAAAAGTAGCTGATACCTGTGAAGATTTAACAGGAGCGTCCTTGTTGCCTTTTGAAAGGATTAATTATGGAACATTGAAGGATGGAACAAAAAAAGCCACGTTTCAGACTGGAATGGTAGAGAATTGAAAGCTGGGTACATCTCTTCATGTGCAAGCTCAGTGACCAGCCTTTTATATGCCTTGTCCCCTTTGCCTCTCCACAGCCATACTCTAGTGTGACTTTTCCTTAGCCACAATGTGTCCTTGCACATGCTGTTACCTTCATCGGGGGCACATCCCTTTCTTCCCTCCCTCTAAATTTCATCAACTCCTGCTTATCCTCTTTAGGATTCAGTGGAAAAGTCACTTCCCTGGGAAGCCTTCTCTGCCTTTCATAGCTTTCTGGGCACATCCCCATTCTATAGTGCATCATGATTGTCAGTTTGTGATTCTGCTGAGTTGGAAGGCTCTGGGGGTGCAAAAGTTTAAAAAAAAGCAGGCCCAGTACCAGGTTTTTTTTTTTTTTTTTTTTTTTTTAAGATTTTGTTTATCCATTTGAGAGAGAGAGAGAGAGCATGAGCAGGGGAAGGGGCAGAGGGGGAAGGAGAAGCAGACTCTCCACTGAGCAAGGAGCCTGACGGCGGGGCTCAATCCCAGGACCCTGAGATCATGACGAGCTGAAGGCAGACACATACCTGAGCCACCCAGGCGCCCCATGGCCAAGCACCATTCTGCACAGTGGAAGTTCCCCAACATTTATTAAGTTATTGTATGGGTTTTTAATTATTATTTTTTATTATTAAGTTGTTTAAAGGTTTAAATGGGGGAAGTTCGTTACAATGAACAAACAAATTTTAAAGACTATTTTTGGATGTGGGGTCTTTTTTTTTTTTTTAAGATTTTATTTATTTATTTGAGAGAGAGAGAATGAGAGAGAGCACATGAGAGTGGGGAGGGTCAGAGGGAGAAGCAGACTCCCTGCTGAGCAGGGAGCCCGATGCGGGACTCGATCCAGGGACTCTAGGATCATGACCTGAGCCGAAGGCAGTCGCCCAACCAACTGAGCCACCCAAGCGCCCGGATGTGGGGTCTTCTAAGGTTCAACAATTTTGATTTTGCTAAACGTCAGGGATAACTAGATCTAGCTTTCTCAGAAAGAAGTTGTGTGGGTGTAAAATGATTTAAGCTTCTCAGTGAAACAATAAATTTTTATGATTTTGCTATTAGATTTGATGAGACAATGGGATTATCCAAAAACGGAGGGCACAATGCTATCTAGTGTCAGTTCTCTAGCATGAATGACAGGGAGAAGGAGCCCAAAGATACAGAACTTCCTTTTTTAAAAAAGGATATTATTGATTCCAAAAGACACAGGACAAGTAATAAGCAAACTTCAATATATCGTTCATAAAAGGGGACATTTTTCTGAATAGTATCATCCTTTGTGATTTCTTTGTTTTTGACAAAAACCCATAGATACTCTTATTGGATTTCTCTGTCCAAATTATGGATCTAGACTGTAATGGAGTAGGCTTGTCGATTTCAAGTTAGTACTGAGAAAGGCTGAGAAATTGAGGAGAGGTGATAATTCAGCCCCATTAGTGTCTGGCATTATCTCTGGTCCACCTCATTGTCAATAGTTCTCACTCGGCAACTATTGAAGACCCTCGCTCACTTGTTCCTTAATTCTTGTTATTGAAGAGCAGTTATTTTTACCAGCAGGAGGGAATGGGGTAGTCACTAGGTAGACCTGGCCCCTTAGAAGGAAAAAGGGCTACTGCAGATAAGCCTCAGGGAAGGAAGTGGGGGAGGGAAGCCAGGAAAAGGCTGTGTGAGGGGATCGCCCCCCTATACCCAGACTATTATTGTTTGCCCAATCACCCAGGAAGATCTGTTAATCTGAAGTTTCTGTGTCTCATAAGAAATAAAGCCAAGCTAACTTGAAGATCTTCGTTAGAATTGTGAGAAGAATGAACTGTCCTTTTCTCATTCTTAATGATTGGAAATTTATAAAATACGGTTCTTGAAATATCTTTACCCAGGTGTCACAGCAAAAGCTATGCCCCCCCACCCCCCAACAATATGGGAGAAAAGAAATATAGAAGGATTTCATGGGAGAGTAGAGCGTGGCTAATACTGGAAGGATTTTGTGCTGGAGAGGGGTCAAGTTTGAGGAACCATGATCACTTGAGATTACCTTAGAAGAAAACTCCTCCTAGGCAGTGCTTGTATGTGTAGTTTCTTTTTCTTCTTTCTTTCTTTCTTTCTTTCTTTCTTTCTTTCTTTCTTTCTTTC